>NW_016804791.1:1404366-1419707 GCF_001698545.2 Rhinopithecus bieti | reverse complement strand
AAAAAAAAAAAAAAAAATCCATGAGCACTTCCTGAAAAAATTTTAAAAACTGACAAGAGAATCTATACAACAAAAATAAATCAAAGAATTCAAGGATGGAGAACAAAATGAGAAAATGTGGTTAGTGGCAACTTCATTCAAATATACAAAACTACTAAAAAATGTGTGAACAAAGTATGAACATTCTACCTTGTCAGTGTAAAAATAAAAATATACCTAAGATAAACTGGGGGTTGGGAGAGAAAATGTAGAGACAGAATTTTGGAAATGCTAATGTCCTTACCTTTCACAGCAAGGAATCAACTGACACTTTTTATATTTGAAATAGATAGTTTAAAAAAACACACAAGGATTACAGTCTCTTAATGTTTTCCTCAAAATCTTTTCTGAACTTAAAATAAATAATGTCTCTTATGGCTAACAAACATTTGAGATTCCACAATTTCTTCAATTTAATTTTTTTTCTTTTGTCACATTCAAGTAAAATTAAAGTAAGTCCTTCCCACATGAAGATTATATCCTAGATTTTTCCTTCCATACCTTTTTCCTTCCTTTCCTTTCCTCCTTCTTCCTTTCTTATTAATTCCCCACCTTTCTATCCATTTATTATATTACACATGGACAGAAAGAGCTCTAGAATCATAGTAGTCTAACATTAACAATTATTATTTCAGGAAGTAGAATTTGGAATGACTTTAAAAAATTCTCTTTGACTCTTTAACCCCGGTTCATCAAAAGGACCATAAGAAGCAAACCAATTATTAACAAAGCAACTACAAAGTGAGATGGTAAAGAGATAAGATATAAATCACTCTTTTAAAAATATTTATTTTTATGTGTAGTTATAAAGTATTTCGGAGAAAAGTACAGGAGAAAATATGACAGCCGATACTAAGATTTACCAGATGTTAACATCTTGCCACATTTTCTTCAGCATTTTTTTCCTAACAGGAAAACATTGCAGAAACAGCTAACATTCCACTCCTCCTCCCTTCTCCTTTCATCTTCAGATGCAACCACAGCACTATTCTGAGGATGGCGCTCATCATTCCCATGCGCATCCTTGTATTCACAAACAATATTTACTATTATCTTGCCTATTTAAAATGTACATATATGGTGCTATGTTTCTGTCCTTTTGTAACTTTTTAAACTCAACGTTGTTTTTTGAGATTTATCCAAGTTACACATGTAGTCTTAGGTTCATCATTCACTTCACGCATACAGGTGAATAATCACTGCATGAATAAACCTGTTTTTACAATTCATTTCTTATTGAGGGGTGTGTGGACCCAACAATTCCCAATCCTCTTCCATGTTTTTCCATTGCACAAATGTAGACCCAATATCAATACAGTTTTTATAAAGCTCTCTGAGTAGCTTCCAGCCTTCTCAGGTAATAACTGTCTTGGGGACACCATCCATGCAATCTCTCCACACTGCTCACACTTCTTACTATCTGATAAACATGAATTGCAAAATGTTGTTTTAGTATCTCTTCAAAAACAGCACTATATGTGAAGAAGTAAAAGTAGTATTTATGGTACCTCCAGTGCTCCTAAGAAAAGTTATTTCTAACCCATTACAAATAAGTTCTTGTTACTATTTCTTATTGAATTTTACACAGGACCTAGTACACTCAAGGTTCCCGCCAATTGCTAACGAAGCTTAAGTCTCCCTATCAGTAAAAGAAATGAATATTGGATATCATGAGCCTCAGAGACTCATATTGAGTTGAAGATGGAAGCAATGAAAAAAGAAACTCACTATATTAGCAAGTAGATACTTGGTGCTGCTGGACTGCAAAATTTGTCTAAAGATTAAGAAAATATTAAGAAAAATCTCCTATAGATGGGGCAGGTATAAATTAAACACAGTGTACTAGTCCATTCTCATATGACTAATACTGCTATGAAGAAATACCCAAGACTCGATAATTTATAAAGAAAAATAGGCTTAATGGATTCACAGTTCCACAGGGCTGGGGAGGCCCCACAATCACGGTGAAAGGCGAAGGAGGAGCAGAGGCACATTTTACATGGCAGCAGGCAAGAAAGTGTCTACAGGGGAGCTGTCCTTTATAAAATCATCTTATTCACTATCACGAGAACAGCATGGGAAAAACCTGCCTGTATAATTCAATTACCTCTTACTGGGTCCCTCCCACAACACGTGGGGATAATGGCAGATACAATTCAAGATGAGGTCTGGGTGCGGACACAGAATAGTCTGGAATACTAAAAATAAGGTCACATTGTAAAGGCATTGAAGCATAGGAACAGGACAGATGGGTGTGGCTTGGGAAAGGGGAAAGATTGGTGCTTTTATTCCAGGATTGGGCCCTATCTCATCTTAGCTCACCAAATTCATGAGTATCAGCCTGTTCTGAAATTGATCAGAATGGAGTGTTAAAAAAAAAAATGCAAGTTGATATTTTTAATTTGATATTCTTATACTTTTGTGGTTTAAATGGTGCAGGTATTTTTATTTCAATTTTATAGATAAGAAAACTGAAATAAAAAGAGGGTGGCACATAGAAAATCCACGATGGCGCCAGCAACTGACTACTGATTTCCAGTGTGCTTGTATTCTGTTCGATTACAAAAAACTGGATTTATTTGTGAATAAGATTATAGTCACTTTTAAATTAAATGTATCAGCCACATGGAAAAGTTCGCTTATTTCTTAGAGGCACTCCTTGGGGTGTATTTTCCCCACCAAATTAGCTTTATTTAGGGGAACCTAAATTTATTCTACTAAAACTACTCTAAATGACATTTGTTTGTTTCCAAAAATTAAATCCATACTCCAAAGGTGTGTAATTTGACTAAATTAAAAAAAATCTGCATGCCAGAAAGTAAAAGTAGAGGGAAAAGACACATGACATACATATCTTGACTAAGGCTGAGAGCTTTAATATATGAAAAGATAAAGAATTCAGTGGGAAAAAATGGGGAAAAATCATGAACCATCAGTGCAAACAAAATGAAATACAAATAGTTTTAAGAGATATGAAAGATGTTCATAATCTAGAAAATGAAAATTAGGCCAGGCACAGTAGCTCATGCCTGTAATCCCAGCACTTTGGGAGGCTAAAGCGGGTGGATCACCTGAGGTCAGGAGTTCGAGACCAGCCTGACCAATATGGTGAAACTCCATCTCTACTAAAAATACAAAAATTAGCCAGGCGGATGGAAGCCTGTGATCCCAGCTACTCAGAAGGCTGAGACAGGAGAACTGCTTGAACCCAGGAGGTGGAGGTTGCAGTGAGCTGAGATCATGCCACTGCACTCCAGCCTGGGTGATAGAGTAAGACTCTGTCTCAAAAAAAAAAAAAAGAAAAGAAAGAAAAAACAAAAAAGAAAATTAACACTGAGTTTCCATTTTTCACATATCAGATTGGAAAAAAATCCCAATGCTTGGTAATTAAAGTTTGTTTCAGAAGGACTGAAGAAACTAGTACTCTCACATGAGTTGAGAGACTCTATCATCAAGATAGCAACATCTACCAAAAATTGTCAAGCCCTTTGACATATTTCCAATAATTTACCCGAGAAAAAGTTTTCACTTTTGCGAGAGGATATGCATGCTAAGATATTCTCTGCAACATGAACTATTATAGCAAAAACCTGGAAACAACTGCAGTGTCCATTAGTGGGGAGATTAATTCAATATATTATGATTCATCCATACAATGAAATAAGGATAATTTTTTTTTTTTTTTTTTGAGACAGAGTCTCGCTCAGCCGCCCAGGCTGGAGTGCAGTGGCGTGATCTCAGCTCACTGCAACGACTGTCTCCCAGGTTCAAACGATTCTCCTGTCTCGGCCTCCCAAGTAGCTGGGATTATAGGCACCCACCATCATGCCTGGCTAATTTTTGTATTTTTAGTAGAGATGGAGTTTCCCCATGTTGGCCAGGGTGGTCTTGATGGTCTTGAACTCCTGACCTCAGGTGATCTGCCCGCCTCGGCCTCCCAAAGTGCTGGGATTACAGGTGGGAGCCACTGCACCCAGCCAATTTTTATATACTAATAGTCAAGATATATTGATAAGTAAAAAAAGCAGAGTGCAGAACAGTTTATATAGTATCATACCATTCACGTTAAAAATAAACACATATCCTACAACTCAAAAACAAACAAAATAAAACAACCTGGTTTAAAAATGGGCAAAGACTAGAGACTTCTCCAAAGAAGATGTACAAATGTCCAATAGGTACATGAAAGGATGTTCAACACTACTCATCAGGAAAATGCAAATGAAAGCCCCAGTGAGATACCATTTCACACCCAGTAGAATGGTTACTATAGAAACAACAATAACAGCAACACCCCCCTCCAAAAAACCAACAGAAATGACAAGTGCTGGCAAAGATGTGGAGAAACCGGAACCTCGGGGCATTGCCGGTGGGAACGCAGCATGGTGCAGCCGCTGTGGAAAACAGTACAGTGGTTCCTCAAATATCCAACACAGAACTACCACGTGATCCAGCAATTCCACTCCTGGATATGCGCCCAAAAGAATTAAAAGCAGAGACTCGAACAGATATCTATACACCAATATTCATAGCAGCGTTATTCACAACAGTCAGAAGATGAAAACAACCCAAATGTCCATCAATAGACAGATGGATGAACAAAATGTGGGATATAAATACAATGGAATATTATTCAAAAAAGGAATACAATTCTGACACATGCAACAAGGTGGATGAACCTTGAGAACATTACACTACGTGAAATAAACAAGACACAGGACAAATATTACTTGTTTGTATTTTAAAAATGGAATGCTTCACAGATTTGCATGTCATCCTCATGCGGGGGCCATGCTAATCTTCTCTGTAGCGTTCCAATTTTAGTATATGTGCTGCCGAAGCAAGCACAGGAAGGACAAATATTGTACTCTTCCATTTATATATGAGGCACCTAGGATAATGAAACTCATAGACACAGAAAGCAGAACGGTGGTTGCCACGGGCTGCAAGAGGGAGGGGTGTGGAATTATTGTTAAATGGGTACAGAGTTTCAGTTTGGGAAGATGAAAAAGCCTAAAATGGATAGCAGTGATGGCTGTACAGTAATGTTAATGCCACTGCATTCTATACTTAAAATGATAAATGTTAGGTTATCTATATTTTACCACAGTAAAAAAATACACACATGCGCGCGCACACACACACACACACACACGCACACACATACTCATACATATTTGCATGGAGAATCTCTGGAAGAATTAGAGGAAACTGTTAACAAACCTTGCCTTTAAAAAGGGGAACTGGATAGGTAGAAAAGAGATTTATTTATCACTATATATTATTTCTACCTTTAGAATTTTATCCCATGTACATATATCACCTATTCAAAATTTATTTTCAATCGGTCTTCTTAACTTCTAAATACAGAGCAGGAAAATACATATAAGTGAAAATGTGGCCGGGTGCAGTGGCTCATGCCTGTACTTCCAGTACTTTGGGAGGCCGAGGCGGGCAGGTCACTTGAGGCCAGGAGTTCGAGATCAACCTGGCTATAATGGCAAAAACCCTGTCTCTACTAAAAGTACAGAAAAAAAAAAAAAAGAGAGATAATTAGTGGGGGATGGTGGCACACACCTGTAATCTCACTATTCCTGGTACTTCGGAGGCTGAGGCAGGAGAATCGCTTGAACCCAGGAGGTGGAGGTTGCAGTGAGCCAAGATCACTGCACTGCACTCCTGCCTGGGCGACAGAGCGAGACTGTCTTAAAAAAAAAAAAAAAAGTCTGTTTTATATAAGGCAAAATCAGAGTATCCCTAATTAGTGATATTGAAAACCTGCCCAATGTTTTTCAAGGAGCTAGCTTTCAAAAACTATTTAACAAGGAAATGAAAAAGGAAAATAAAATGCTTTAGATCTTAAGAGATCAATATGGAACATATGGGAATAAGTAAAACGTTCTAGCCAGGTGTGGTACGTGCTTATAGTCCCGGCTACTCGGGAGGCTGAGACAGGAGGACCGCTTGAGCTCAGGATTTCAAGGCCAGCCTGGGCAACATAAACAGAGCTTGTCTCTAAAATAAAATATGTATTTTAAAGTTCTTATGAGAGTTTTGTTACATATAACATAACATTGCTCATCCAGATTAAACAGAGGCAAAACAAGTCTGAGTTATTTACTTTAAAAACAAAATGGGGCTGGGCACCGTGGCTCACGTCTGTAATTCCAGCACTTTGGGAGGCTGAGGCAGGCAGATGACTTAAGGCCAGGAGTTGAAGACTAGCCTGGGCAACATAGCGAGACCCTGTCTCTACTGAAAACACAAAAATTAGATGGGCGCAGTTGCAGGCACCTGTAATCCCAGCTATTTGGGAGGCTGAGGCAGGAGAATCGCTTGAACCCAGGAGGCAGAGGTTACAATGAGCTGAGATCGGGCCACTACACTCCAGCTTAAGCCAGACAGTGAGACTCCATCTCAAAATAATAATAATACGAACTATATGTATATAAAGTAGAAAAATTATAATAGCTAATACTGTTCTTAGCTTTAAATCCCAAGCTAATATTGTTCTAAGAGCTTTAAAAATATCCACTCACAAGAGTGGTTCTCAAACTTTTTGGTCTCAGAACTCCTTTTACAAACTATCAAAAATTATCAAGGCACTCAAAGCATTTATGTTTGTGTGAGTTATATGGATCTGTATTTATTATCATTTTAGAAATTAAACCTTACATTTTAAAAATATGTATTTATTTGGAAGTCATAAATCAACTCTTATGTTTACATAAATAATTTTTATTTTTTTAAACTATATTTTCCAAAACAAAAAGTATATTGAGAAGAATGGAATGTTTTACATACATTCACTGTAAATATGTAACGCCTGGCTTCACAGAGGACAGCTGCATTCTCATATCTAGTTGTGTGTTCAATCTGCTGCAAAACTGCATGTCACGTAGCCTTTGAAACACTTCAATACAAGGCCGGGTGCAGTGGCTCATGCCTGTAATCCCAGCACTTTGGGAGGCTGAGGTGGGTGGATCACCTGAGGCCAGGAGTTTGTGACCAGCCTGGCCAACATGGTGAAACCCCATCTCTACTAAAAAACGAAACAAAACAAAACAAAAATTAGCCGGGCGTGGTGACAGGTGCCTGTAATTCCAGCTACTCGGGAGGCTGAGGCAGGAGAAGGGCGTGAACCCAGGAGGTGGAGGTTGCAGTGAACCAAGATCGCGCCACTGCACTCCAGCCTGCGTGACAAAGAGACTCTGTCTTAAAAAAAAAAAGAAAAAGAAAAAGAAAAGAAAAAAAACAGTATATACTTGTGGAAAAAGTGAGAATGAAAAGAACAAATACTCTCTTAAATTTATTATGAAAATAGTTCTGACTTCACAGACCCCTGAAAGGGTCTTGGGAGCACTCTGAGAACTACTTACTTGTACTATGAAACCTCTGAGGCAAATGTACATGGAGGCACAAAGAGAATAACGAAATGACTCGCAGTCACGGAGCTGGGATGGGAAGCCAGGAAGTCTGATTCCAGGCCTCAGGACTGGCCTCCAGAGGCAGAAGGGCAGTAGTAGGGGCCCCGCTCAGAAAGGTTTTGACAGTGGGCTGGTGGCTGCCCAGCATTTGCAATACCAGACTTTCCCTTTATCTGATGCGATAAAATTTCAAATTAAATATTCCAATTTGTGCAAAGCAGAGATAAGGGAAAGGGAGAGTAGCCACCACAAAACTCTAAGACCTAGACCTCTCAAGGGGGCCTAGATCAGCCCTACACAGGAAGTAACACCAAACTTCCACCTGAGGGATGAAGCAGCTAGGGGAGGAGCAGGCAGTGCCTGGGGGCTCTCCAGGAACGGCTCTCTCTGTCCTGCCCCCACTGAGCCATTATATATCTCTCCCTCCGTTCAAAGACACTTCTTTCTTTCTTTCTTTCTTTTTTTTTTAGACGGAGTCTCACTCTGTCACCCAGGCTGGAGTGCAATGGTGCCATCTTGGCTCCCCGCAACCTCTGCCTTCTGGGTTCAAGTGATTCTTCTGCCTCAGCCTCCCTGGTAGCTGGAATTACAGGCACACGCCACCATGCCTGGCTAATCTGTGTATTTTTAGTAGAGATGGGGTTTCACCATGTTGGCCAGGCTGGTCTCGAACTCCTGACCTCCGGTGATCCACCTGCTTCTGTAGCAGGATGGGTGGCAGACAAAACTCCTCAGACATCGAGTTAAAGACGGAAGGGGTTTATTTGGCCAGGGGCATCGGCAAGACTCCTGTCTCAAGAGCTGAGCTCTCAGAGTGGGCAATTCCTATCCCTTTTAAGAGCTCACAACTCTAAGGGGGTGCATGTGAGAGGGTCGTGATTGATTGAGCAAGCAGCGGGTACGTGACTGGGGGCTGCATGCACTGGTAATTAGATCTTAGATCGGAATAAAACAAGATAGGGATTTTCACAGTGCACTTCTATACAATGTGTATAACCTATAGATGACATAACCGATTAGGTCAGGGGTCGATCTTTAACTACCAGGCCCGGGATGCGGCGCCAGGCTGTCTGCCTGTAGATTTCACTTCTGCCTTTTAGTTTTTACTTCTTCTTTGGAGGCAGAAACTGGGCATAAGACGATATGAGGGGTGGTCTCCTCCCTTACTTTGGCCTCCCAAAGTGCTGGGATTATAGGCGTGAGGCACTGCACCTGGCCTGAAAAACACTTCTTTACACCACTCAATCCTTGTTTTTTCCCTTTTATTTTTAGTTGACAAATAATTGTACAGATTTCTGAGATATACAGAGTGATACGTCAATGCTTTATACAATGTGTAATGATCAAATCAGGGTAACTGGCATCTCCACCACCTAAAACATTGATCATTTCCTTGTGAACATTCAAAATCCTCTCTTCTATTTTTGGAAAATAAATGAGAGTTAACCAGATTCACCCTCTACAACAGAAGTCCTTCCACCAATCCAGCTGTAATTCTGCATCCATTAACCAACCTCCCCCAGTCCCTCCTCCCCATCTTTCCTCTCCTCTGACACACAGCTCTACTTTCTACTTCCAGGAACTCAGTTTGTTTGTTTGTTTGTTTGTTTTTAGCTCCCACATAGGAGTTAGATCATGCGGTATTTCTCTTTCCGTGCCTGACTTATTTTGGTTAACATAATGTCTCCAGGCTCACTCAGGTTGCCACAAATGACAGGATTTCATTCTTTTTTATGTACTTTCCTCAATTCTTACACAGAATACTGCTCTCGACCCTTAATTAAAATGTTTAAAAAGAAGGATATTAAACTATCAGACATTAAATCATTTTATAAACTGACAACAGTTAATAGAGCATTGAAGGTAAAGTGGTACAGCACATAAGATACGTGCCAAATTAGACCCCTTCTATAAAATGTTGCATATTATAAAGAAGGCCTAACAATTCCAGAAGTAAGTAGAATAAACTGGTGAGTAATTTGAGGAAAAAAAAAAAAAAAAAACGTCTATTTAGACCTTCACTTTAATCAGCCAAAATACATTCTCGATAGATCAACCACTTTTACAAACTGAGAAAACGCGCTGGGAAAGGCAAGGCCAGACCTTACTCATCCTGCATTCTCAGAGCCGCCCTTCGGGGGTGCACAAACTGGAAAGCGCCGCCCCCAAAGAAGAAACGAACTTGAGTTCCAACTTTGTTGCTAACCTATTGTGTAATATCGGGCAAGTCTTTTGGCTTCTCCATCCTTACATTTTCTTTTTTGTTTGTTTGCTTTGTTGAGATGGAGTCTCGCTCTGTTGCCCAGACTGGAGTGCAGTGACGCAATCTCAGCTCACTGCAATCTCCACCCCCCAGGTTCAAGAGATTCTAAAGCCTCAGCCTCCCAAGCAGCTGGGACTACAGGCGCCCGCCACCACACCCAGCTAATTTTTTTTTTTTTTTTTTTTTTTTACTTTTTTTATTTTTAGGAGAGACGAGGTTTCACCATGTTGGGCAGGCTGGTCTCAATTCCTGACCTCAGGTGATCCACCTGCCTCAGCCTCCCAAAGCTTAGTTTCCAATTTATAAAGAGTGGCCGAGTGCAGTGGCTCACACCTGTAATACTAACACTTTGGGAGGCTGAGGAGGGTCTATCACTTGAGGCCAGTAGTTCAAGACCAGCCTGGGCAACGTAGCAACACCCCTGTCACTACAAGAAATAATAATTAGCTGGGTGTGGTAGCAAGTGCCTATAGTCCTAGCTGCTTGGGAGGCTGAGGCATTAGGATCACTTCAGGAGTTCAAGGTCACACACGCTGAATTATGATCAAGCCACTGTAATCCAGCCTGGAGGACAGAGTAAGACTCTATCTTTAAATGAATTTTTAAAAACGAGTGGATGGTAATGATACCAGCAGCATGAGAACATTCATTATAAACTTTAAAGTGCTATACAAATTAACACAGGAATAATGATTAGGAAGCTACATTCATCCATGTTGTTTCTCCTCAAATACACTCAGCATCAATATTTTAATGCTAAAAACAATAACAATGTTCGTAGTAACCATCTTTAACCATAAAGCAGACCCTTTAAGTTGTAAGAACATCCACTTTCCCTCAGGGCCTCGGTAAAGTTATTTTAACTTTCAGTGGAAAAAAGATTCAGCCCATAAACATGTTTACTTTTACTGAATTGGCCCTTTTACCATAAAAGGCCTGGCCTCATTGCTCTTAGGGATCCAGAGGTTTTCTTTTCACTGCTACTGTCAGGAAGCCTGAATGCAGAAGAGGAGCCCTGACGTCTTTAAAGGGTAGGCAGGGGTGGGAGTGTGGGTCATGTAGCATAGCAAGAGACTCGGAGTTAGAAAAACCCTGGTGTGACACGGAGCAAACTATTTACCTTCTCCTTGTCCCGAAACCGGAGATGCCAACCCTTAACCCACAAATAAAAAGATTAAAAGGAGATAGTCCACATGAAGCCTCTAGCACCCAACTGCAGGTAGTGTGTTAGATGGCAAGCCTTAAGCAAATGCTGGTTTCTTTTCTCTCTTTCCCCTCTCTCATAAAGCCATACTTTCCCCGACTTCTCTAACAAGACCTCTGTCCCCTGTCCCCAGGAGAACCCTTCAAGGAGAGGTCTGAGGTCAAGGCACTTGTCATTCATGTGCTTAGTTATTCAAATTGCAGGCCAGGGCTGCCTGCTACACCCCCTCTCCAACCCTACCACCACCACTAGCACCCCGCCCACTCATTTCCTACTGGGGTACCCACAGGAAGGCCTGGTGTTCCACAGTGTCATTCCCACAGAATGCAATGTGACCAGAGCCACCAGAGCTGTGTGGTGCTGCACCTCTGATGGCACTGGTTTATAAGCCTCAAACAGTTCCTTTCCAGAACCATTTTCAAACCACTTCCCACTGCTGTGCTGGCCTCTTTACTAGGTTCTGGTCTTGAGATTGCAATCTCATCAAATAACTCTCATTTAGCCTGGCCTCCTGAAAGAATGGTTTCATTGCCTTTTTTTTTTTTTTTTTTTTTTTTTGGAGACAGTCTCGCTCTATCGCCCAGGCTGGAGTGCAGTGGCGTGATCTTGGCTCACTGCAACCTCTGCCTCCCGGGTACAAGTGATTCTTCTGCCTCGGCCTCCAAAGTAGCTGGGATTACAGGCGCCCGCCACCATGCCTGGCTAATTTTTGTATTTTTAGTAGAGATGGAGTTTCACCATGTTGTTCAGGCTGGTCTTGAACTCCTGACCTCAGGCGATCTCCCCACCTTGACCTCCCAAAGTGCTGGGATTACAGGTGTGAGCCACCGCACCCAGCTTCATTGCCTTTCTTTGATGTGTGTGGCACAAACCCTACAATTCTTATTAGCGTCTAATCTCTTCTGTCTTTTAAGGGGTTTTTTGTTTGTTTTGTTTCAGACTCAAGCTGTGTCCTCCATTTCAGACCCACCAGTATTCATGTCTTCTCTTGTCGTTTTATGTTCTTCGGTTTGGGTTCTTTTTGCTATTTTACAGGGGGAGTGTGCCATCGCATAGGCATTATTAACGTTTCCTTGCAATATCCTATTCGTGGCCTTGTAATACATCTTTATGTGTTTTACAAAGCAAATGCTGTTCCTTCACTCGACTACTTCCTGAGTGCCAACTATGCGCCAAGCACTAAAACTGAAATACAGTTCGTCTCACTCACAGAGTTTACAATTTATAGGTTGGAACAGGCAATGAGAATACAGTATATTCTTTCTACCAGAGTATGAAGAATAAGAAACAGTACTTATCAAAGCAATAGCTAGCAAAGACCTTTTACAGAGCATGCAAAATAAATACTTAAAACAGCATAAAAAATCCAAGGTACAGTGTAAAAAGAAGAGAAAATAGTTCTCTTGTATCTTATGACTTGTATCAATAATTTAGAAGTGTAACAAAAAAAATATTTCCAAACCTCACATCCACTGTATTATTCGACTCATGGTCAAACACTTCAAATGCTTCCTTGATTTTTTTGTGAAATTCTGCTACTATTATCTCTGCAAAAGACAAAGTAAATAAAAATTATTTTACTTTAGCTTTGAATTGAAAACAAAAAATCTGGCCGGGCACGGTGGCTCAAGCCTGTAATCCCAGCACTTTGGGAGGCCGAGACGGGCGGATCACAAGGTCAGGAAATCGAGACCATCCTGGCTAACCCGGTGAAACCCCGTCTCTACTAAAAAAATATATAAAAAACTAGCCGGGCGAGGTGGCGGGCGCCTGTAGTCCCAGCTACTCGGGAGGCTGAGGCAGGAGAATGGCGTGAACCTGGGAGGCGGAGCTTGCAGTGAGCTGAGATCCGGCCACTGCACTCCAGCCTGGGCGACAGAGCGAGACTCCGTCTCAAAAAAAAAAAAAGAAAACAAAAATTCTAATAACCAGACTAGCAATCTTAATAAGCAAGCATATGAAGAACTCTCTCCTTATCTTTATGTATCATTTAGCATGTTTAACTTCCTCTGGAGATGTCAAAGGATATATTGTGTTTGTAAACATTTTTTCTGAGGCATAATACACATATGGTAAAGGTGCACTGATCTTAAGTACACAGCTTAATTAAGTGTTTGCATACGCACATACTCATGGAACCACTCCAATCACGGTGATAGAATATTTCCAGCAGCGGCCTCTCTCTCAAGTCCTCTGGGTAGAGTCCTCGCCTGAGAGGCACAGTGAATCCAACACAACAGATACTGTTTGCTTATCCCTAGTGTTCCCTGCCTACCTTGCCTTATTCTATGCTTGCGGAGTTGCAGGAAGAAAGGCATAAAAACCAACATGACATTTTCTCAAAGAGCTTTCAAACTAGTTTTGGACTATGACTTACATATATGAAACACTCATATATATATTCAATAAATAGTTACCTAGTACTTACTATGTGGTAAGGTTATGGCAAAGAACAGAATAGAAAAAAATCCCTGCCTCTATACAGCTGCTTTTACTGGGAAAGATATATAAGCTCGTAATATTTGATAAAATACATAGTAAGGCAAATGGTGTGAAAAATGGAGGAAGGAATAAACAGGGTAGGGACATGAGGGATGCTGGGTGGGGCGTGGGTGGGGGAGAATGGGTTGATACGGTGGTCTGAGAGAGGCCTACCTCTGCGGTAAGGTGACACTTGGGCAGATACCTGAAGGACGGAAGGAGCCAGCCTTATGAACAACTGCAGAGTTTTCAGGCAGAGAGAACAGTAAGTGCAGAAGAGTAAGAAATAAGATCAGAAAGGTATGAGTCTGAAGGTGAAGAATAGACTGTCAAGAGGCCTTGGCCAGGCGCGGTGGCTCACACCTATATTCCCAGCACTTTGGGAGGCCGAGGCGGGTGGATCACCTGAGGTCAGGAGTTCGAGACCAGCCTGGCCAACAGGGTAAAACCCCGTCTCTACTAAAAATACAAAATTAGCCGGGCGTGGTGGCGCATAACTGTCATCCCAGCTACTCCGGAGGCTGAGGCAGGAGAATTGCTTGGATCTGGGAGGCGGAGGTTGCGGTGAGCCGAGATTGCGCCATCGCTCTCCAGCCTGGGCAACAAGAGCAAAACTCCATCTCAAAAAGAAAAAGAAAAAAAAGCCCTGTAGGCTACTTTAAGGATTTTGGCTTTTACTCTGAATGAGATGCGAAGCCGCTGAAGGGTTTTTCCGGGCAGCAAAGCGATGTGGTCTGCTGATCATCACTCTGGCGATTACGACAAGGGTGGAAGCAGAGAGAGCAGGCAGGAGGCCGCCGCAGTACTCCAGGCGGGAGACGTGGGCCAGAATGGTAGCAGTGAAGGTGGTGAGACATGGCAGGATTCTGGATATATTCTTTTTTTTTTTTTTGAGATGGAGTCTCTCTCTGTTGCCCAGGTTGGAGTGCAGTGGCTCAATCTCGGCTCACTGCAAGCTCCGCCTCCTGGGTTCAAGCGATTCTCTTGCCTCAGCCTCCTGAGTAGCTGGGCCTATAGGTGCATACTACCACGCCCGGCTAATTTTTTGTATTTTTAGTAGAGACAGGGTTTCACCATGTTGGCCAGGATGGTCTTGATTTCCTGACCTCGTGATCCACCCGCCTCAGCCTCCCAAAGTGCTGGGATTACAGGCGTGAGCCACCGCGCCTGGCCGATTCTGTATATATTCTAAAGAGCAGAGCCAGCAAGATTTGCTGATATAGAAAGACAAGGGTCAAGGCCAACTCCAAGGTGTTTGGCTGAGTGAAAGAATAAAGGAAAATAATGTAATTAAGTCTTAAAATTGTGCTAAGCATGGGAGCTCATGCCTGCAGCCTAGCACTTTGATGGGCCCGGGCGGGAGGACCGCTCCAGCTCAGGAGGTCGAGGCTGCAGTGAGCCAGGATCACACTACTGCACGCCAGCCTGGCGACAGAGCTAGACCTTGTCTCAAAGAAAAGAAAAAGGTCTCACGATGTATCAAACAGTAAATACGGTAGGACGCCCAGAAAGAAAGACATTAGGCATGAGTTTAGATAATTATTTCAATTAGAAATGTAATACCACCAAACAGAAAATAGGAAATTTAAAAATCACTTGCATTCTCTTCCCCCAATATAACCACTCATCATTTTGCTGTATTTTCTTCCAATCTTTCTTCATACATATGCTTTTATATATAGCACTGAATACCATTCATTCATTCAACAAATATGTACTGAATAAACACTATACACCAGGTTCTACGTCAGGTACTGTATATACTTTTACAACCATAGAGAAAAAGATAAACCAAAGCTCAGAGAGGCTAAGCACCTTTTGCCCAAGATCACAGACTTATTGAGTGGCAGAGCTGGACTGAACTCAGATCTTCCTCACTTGAACAATCCTGCTCTTCTCCCCCAACACCCCACCCCACCCCACCCCA
>NW_016804791.1:1387519-1403515 GCF_001698545.2 Rhinopithecus bieti | reverse complement strand
CCCCACCTCACTCCACCCCACCCCACTCACCTCACTCCACCTCATCCCACCTGTTAGTACTTACAGTATAAAATCTTAACTCCTTAATTACTTCACCTAAATGTTATATTTTTCCAGGTTGCAACATAATTTACACAACCTTCCATTTTTAACAGTACCAAAAGAATATACCACAATTTATTGATATTATTTTTTCTTTATTATAAATAACACAACAATGAACTTTTGCTAATTTAACAACAAAGAATGTTACCTCATTATTTAAATTCACACTGCTTTGATTACAAGTGAATCTCAATAATGATCCATATGTTTGTTTACCATCTCTGTTTTCTATGTTATGAACTGTCTATTCATGTTCTCTGCTCAACCCTACGGGGGTCTTCAACTATTTCTTAACAATTAGCATGAGCTGTTTGAATAATAAAGACTTAACCCTATGTCGAAGTCACTGCAAACAATTTTCCAGGTCAGTTGTTTGCACTTGTTTTTCTAAAATGAAAACAGCTCCATTTCCTTTCTGATGATCAAAATCATACACAATTACTGGAGGGAAAAAAAAGACACAGATGAAAGTTTAAGTTAAAATCACTTCAAATTCTACCCAGAGTTAACTACTCTTTTCTTTTTTTCTTTTTTCTTTTTGAGATGGAGTCTTGCCATGTTGCCCAGGCTGGAGTGCAGTGGCATGATCTCAACTCATCACAACCTCCACCTCCCAGGCTCGAGCGATTCTCCTGCCTCAGCCTCTGGAGTAGCTGGGACCACAGGTGCGCACCACTACCACTGAGCTAACTTTTGTATTTTTAGTAGAGATGGGGTTTCACCACACTGGCCAGACTGGTCTCAAACTCCTGACCTCAAATGATCCACCTGCCTCAGCCTCCCAAAGTGCTGGGATTACAGGTGTGTGCCTCCACGCCCGGTCCAGAGTTAACTACTTTTAATGTTGTTCTCTAATCTCTCACTCAGCAATCAACTGGATCTTTCATTCTCAATAAATATGCATTACCTTATTATTTTTAGCGACTGCTTGATATTCCATTATAGAGTTTTATCAGAATGTATTTAATCAACCCCCAGTTGTGGATGTTTAGGTTGTTTCTGATTTGTCATTATTATAATCAATAATCAATTCTTTATTGAAGAATCCTGCCCAATTCATCTTGTGTGTTTGTCTGATCTCGTGGAAATTCAACGAGGGGAACACAGTTGAACTAGCAAGGTTCTTATTGCCGTAACAGGATCTCGGGAAAACCCCCCTGGTTACGACGCTGTCACTGCACAAAGCTGATGTTTGGTTTTTAAATTTAAGGTCATTTTAAAAGTACTTTATCCTTTATTTTTAGGTAGTCACATCTGTTGAGATTTCTTCTCATACTTTAAAGTTTAGAAACTTATCCTGTGAAAGGCCCAAAAGGAAGAGAAAGAAAATCGTCCTTTTCTAGAGGTCTAGCAAATACTTAATTCTATTTTCTCCAACAATTTACAGATAGATTTACTGTGGTTTTTTTGATTTTGTTTTATTTTGACACTGGACAACACACTGAATAATTCATCTGGTTTATTTTGATATGATTCAAAGTGAAAGGTTAGCTTTTCCTATTTACCAAGTGCTTGATTCCGTTCCTTGCACTTCATCATGTATTATCGTCTTTTATGTGATTGAGATTAATTCTATCAATTCTCCATTCTACTGATTCTATTCTGATTTGCATTTCTAGTCTTGTGCCATTACTATAGTGTTTTATTTAATGCCACTCTATTAGCCTCTTTTTAGGAATGTTCATCAATACCAATTTATTATTTCAAAGGAAATACAGAAATCCATATACAATTTAGGAATTCCAAATGAAATACCTTTGAAAGTTTTATTGCTATTGCAATCAGTTATACATTGAGAATTAACATTTTAGAATATTTAGTTTTCACATCTAAGAGATGTATATTTAGATACATATATCCCTTTATAGATCTCTAAATTAAATATTACATATCTTAAGGTTTGTCATGTAAGTCACACACAATCCTCCAAGAAGATGATGCCTGAGTATTTTTTTTTTTGTAGATATTGTGATGAATTATTTTTTAGAAGCCTGTAATTTCAAGTGTTTGAGGTAAAATTGAATTTTGCTATTGACTATATATCTATTTCCTGAAAAAATGTATTAATTAAAATCTTTCTGTTGATTATTTTATATTTTCTAATAATACTTTTTGTATCATCTTCTTATGGTATGTTATTTCTCTGTCATGACTTATGGCACTGGCCAGCACTACCAAAGCAACATAAATGCATAAAGTGATAATAATCCATTTTATAAAAACATTATTATTATTTAATAATCTGGAACACTAGTCTTTTACCAATAAGTATAATGCTGACTTTTGTTTTGAAATAGGTAAAACTTATCATTTATAATTTTATCCTTCCATCTCTAAAGAACAGGCGCTAACTTTATTTTTTAGTTTTCAAACTTTTATTTGCATATTTTAAAAGTGTGCATTCCAATAATTAAAACATGTGAACAAAACACTCTGGCACTCTGATTAAAGTGCACTTACAACCTTCAAGGCATGAATTTTTAATAACCTCTTATCAATATATTTTCTAAACTGTGTTCTGTTAAATACTCATTCCTCAAGGTGCTTCTCTTGAACTCCTGACCTCGTGATCCACTTCCCTCAGTCTCCCAAAGTGCTGGGATTATAGGCATGAGCCACTGCGTCTGGCCAGAGCTTCTCAATAAAGTGCTTCAGTGATCAAAAATGTCTGCAAAACTCTGAATATTATGTTTTATATATAATATTTATATGTGGTTTTATATGGTCATGTATAGTGTGTATTCGTATATTAAAGTCTTTGGAATATTCTACAATCATGAAACTTAACTTTGTTCAACACAGCATGTTCCAAAGTCACTCGATCATCAAGCCTCTTTTTTCGAATTATCATCTATCAGGAATAATTAATGCCTTAACTGAAATCTAGGACTACCCTAATTCAGGAATCCTCACCCACTGGACATTGCAATACAAGTTAACCATCCCTAATCTGAAAATCTTAAATCCAAAATGCTCCAAAACCCAAAACATTTTAAGGTCCCAGGCATTTCAGATAAGGATCACTCAACCTGTACAGTATACAGTAACCTTCTAGTCAAAACACAGCATTGCAGGCGGAGACTGAAAGTCCGTTGTTTGCTGTTGCTAACAGCTGATACAGGTATTATGGTGATGCTACTGTGCTGCTTAATTACCTTGAACACATTATTTTTTCACTTCATGAATGGTACTTCATATTTTTTACTGCTAAGTACTTTTGTGTGAATAAGTGTAAGAAGATGATTGCTTATCAACATCAATTCCTATCAATTTAGGGTCAGGAATGATGCTGATGCAAAACCACCAGCTTGTCCTCAGGGGTGGCTGACATAGTGATATTTTTGCTTTCTGATGGTTCTATGTATGGAAACTTTGTTTCATCTACAAATTAAAATACTGCATAAAATTACCTTCAGGCTATGTCCATAGGGTTTACATAAAACATAAATGAGTTTTGTGTTTAGACTTGAATCCCTTTCCCAAGATATCTCATTATGTATATGCAAAGATTTCAAAATCCAAAAACAATTAGAAACCCAAAATACTTCTGGTCCCAAGCATTTTGAAAAAGGGATACTCAGCCTGTAAAGTGGATGGATTAAAGGAGCACCCCAAAATACTGAACCTCTTATCTCTCATCTCTCAGTGTGGCCAGATGAAGTCGGGCCCCAGAAAGCAGTCTATTCCAGAGCTTCCCACAGAGGGACCAGGGCAGGACAGGATCCGATGGCAGGCCCCCTGGTCTGCAGAGCAGCAAGCACAACAAATGCCATCAGCCACCCACTGCTCCACACTGCCAAAGGTGTGACATATCACGTGGTCCTCTCCTTCAGAGGCCAGATGCAGAATGCACCATCACCCATCACAGAGCTCCTGGAGACACTGATGTTCCAGGTGCCCAAAGAGCACAGTGTCCATTCCAGTGTGCACTGCAACTTCTTCAAACTGACGGGGCTCATGCTCTAGGAAGCAGTCCCAGATCTTTATCTCCACATCCTATGGGCTACCTCCCTGCCTCCGCAACTGATACGTCCTTTTAGTAGCAGCCAAGCTTGATGTGTGGCCCTAAAACACGTGCATGAGAGGCTGGGCGCAGTGGCTCACGCTTGTAATCCCAGCACTTTGGGAGGCCGAAGTGGCCGTATCACTTGAGGTCAGAAGTGTGAGAGCAGCCTGGCCAACATGGTGAAACCCCGTCTCTATTAAAAATACCAAAATTAGCTGGACGTGGTGGCGCACGCCTGTAGTTCCAGCTACTTAGGAGGCTGAGGCAGGAGAATCACTTGAGCCTAGGAGGCAGAGGTTGCAGTGAGCCAAGATTGTGCCACTGCACTCCAGCCTGGGCAACAGAGAGAGACTCTCTGTCAAACAAACAAAAAACACACGCATTATATATAAATTAAATCTGCATTACTTTGAAATAATCGACATGAGATAGTTCAACTGGATTAAAAAATCATTTGGATTATTAGAAAATTTTCTAAGTTACACTCGTTAATTAAAGGAAAAGTTTTTAGATGATATAATTTCAACTGGTTTGAAATATTCCAGGCAGGAGCGTCAGTCACAAAGGCACTGTGAAAAAAGCATAATCTGGCCGGGCACAGTGGCTCACGCCTGTAATCCCAGCACTTTGGGAGGCCAAGGCAGGCGTATCACAAGGCCAGGAATTTGAAGACCAGCCTGACCAATATGGTGAAACCCCTGTCTCTACTAAAAATACAAAAATTAGCCGGGCGTGGTGGTGTGCGCCTGTCATCCCAGCCACTCAGGAGGCTGAGGCAGGAGAATCACTTGAACTCGGGAGGTGGAGGTTGCAGTGAGCTGAGATGGTGCCATTGCACTCCAGCCCGGGTGACAGAGCAAGAAGACTCTGTCTCAAAAAAAAAAAAAAAAATGTGAAAACGTATTAAGAAATCACATTTTTGAGACAGGTAGGGGCCTAGTTCATATTTCAGTTTTGATTTTTTTAACGGTTGGGAAAAATGCTTTTACATTTCTGCATGAACAGTTTCTCATGGGTAGTAAATGATCAAAAATTGAAGAGCTCGTATTAAAAGATTCTTTAAAATCAGGAATTGAGTGCAACTATTTCAAGCAGAAAGTTGGATATTAGAAAGTAACCTTTCGGGAAGCAAGCTCAAGTGCCGCCTTTAACATTCTCAATACATTTGCAGCTTTTAAAATACAGTCGTCATTTCAAAATTTCCTAATACTCCGTTTCATTTTCTGAAATATTTTTTAACATAATGATTTTTTTAATAATCAAGCCTCATATAGAGTCCCAAAGCTCATCTAGTTTTACCCCAGTGTGCCACAAATATTATTTTCCATGCTCGGGGTTTTTGTTTGTTTGTTTTTGAGACAGAGTTGTGCTCTGTCCCCCAGGCTGAAGCGCTGTGGTGAGACCATGGCTCACTGCAGCATCAAACTCCCAGGCTCAAGCAATCCTCCCGCCTCAGCCACCTGCGTAGCTGGAACTACAGGCACAGACCACCGTGCCTGGCTAATTTTCTTTAATTTTTGTTTTTATTTGTAGAGACAAAGTCACTCTGTGTTGACCAGGCTGGTTTTGAACTCATGGCTCAAGCGATCCTCCCACGTCGGCCTCTCAAAGTCCTGGGATTACACACATGAGCCACTGAGTCTGGCCAATGTTTAGGTTTTAAAGTGATAAAAGCTGAGAAGCACTACCCTAAAGTCATTACCCATCTGGAAGTCCCTTTGAGAACTGGCTGCTCATTCTCCCATGGCTTCCCTATCTCAGGGACTTGAGGAAGGTTAGCAATATAGAGCTCCCCATTGCTGCTCAGAGCCCCATACTCCTAATCTGCCGTATTTTTTGCCAGCTTCTCTATCGAAGGAAATTTTTAAACATACAGAAAAGTTGAAAGCTTAGTATTACAAACAACTATATACCCACCACCTAAACTATTGTTAATATTTTGCCATTTTTTGATTCCTCCTTCCAAGTCTGTCTGTCTGTAAGTCAACTGCAGACATCAGAATAATTCATCCCTAAATACTTCAGCATATCTCCTAAAAATAAAGACATTCTCCTGCATAATCCCAATGCTATTATGATATCTTTAAAAATTAACAAAAATTCACCAAGATCATCTAATATCTATTCTATTTTCAAATGTCTCCATCTGTCCCTATATGTCTCATAGGTATTTTTTTCATACTAAAACCCAATCAAAGATGATGTACTGTGTTCGGCTGTTACATATTATTTTGTTCTCTTTGAAACTAAAACAGTCCTCCATCCTTCCCCACCCCTCCCCACACACATGAAATTAGCTTGTTGAAGAGACCAGGCTATATAGTATTATACAGAATGGCCCACATCATGGACTTCTCTGAGAGCATCCTTGTTTCAACTTCATATTAAAAACTACTACTCTATTAAGGTTCATCCCTTGAGGACACATAATCTACCACTCCTTCTCCCTGCTATCCTCTACTGATTCCCTGATCACAGTCTTCCAAATTTCTCATTCTAACAAATTCATCTTCCTAATCCTATTTGATCAACACCTTTCAACCCTTCTAGGTTTTTTTGTTGTTTGTTTTTGAGACGTGAGCCAGTGCACCCAGCCATTTACTTATAAACCCTTCTGAACTCTGTTCTTTCCTTTCCATTTCCATTGTCATTGCTTACGATTAGACACTCACACGCCTGTAATCCCAGCACTTTGGGAGGCCTAGGTGGGTGGATCACTTGAGGTCAGGAGTTCGAAACCAGCCTGGCCAACATGATAAAACCCCACCTCTACTAAAAATACAAAACAATTAGCCAGGCGTGGTGGCATGCACCTGTAATCCCAGCTACTTGGGAGGCTGAGGCAGGAGAATCACTTGAACATGGGAGGCGGATGTCGCAGTAAGTGGAGATCACACCATTGCACTCCAGGCTGGGAGACAGAGCGAGACTGTTTCATACATACATACATACATACATACATACATACATAGACACTTATCACTTCCAGCTAAATTAATGCAGTCACTTCCTGCCTTTTTGCCTTTAGTCTCCCACCTCTCACTTCCCATTCCACCATCAAACCATAATCCACATTTTGCTAGGATGATCTTTCTAAAAGGCAGATTCAGTAATTTGACCCTCTGGTTTAAAATCCTCCAACGGTTCGCAAGGCCTTTCAAACTAACATTCAGACTCGTCAACCAGGCGCACAAAGCCCTTTATGAACTAGGCTCCTACCTATCTCAAAAATGTGATCTCTTAACACTTTTCCACACAAATGCCCTAGGCAGGAAATCTCTGTAGTGTCCCAGTGATAATGTTTTTTCCCTCTGCCTTTGTGACGGACACTTCTGCCTGAAATATTGCTCTCCTCCTTTGTGACGGACACTCCTGCCTGGAATATTGCTCTCCTCCTTCCCGGCTATCTCCCATTCGTTACTCACGTTTAAGAGTAACTGACCTTCTGAAGGCTTCCCTTCTACTCTTTTTTTTGTTAAGTACCCTCCTATGTAATCATGTAGCGTATATGCTATCTCTATCATAATAGTCTATCAAACCATATTATAATTAGCAGTTTACTTATTTGTCTCCCTTTCCATACTGTAAACACCTTGAGAATAACTCTGATAGGCCCTGTAACCTACTAAAAGCTCAATAAGGCCGGGCGCCAGTGGCTCATCCCTGCACTTTGGGAGGCCAAGGCAGGCAGATCACTTGAGGCCAGGAGTTCAAGGCCAGCCTGACCAACACGTTAAAATCCCATCTCTACCAAAAATTAGCCAAGTGTGGTGGCATGTACCTGTAATCCCAGCTACTCAGGAGGCTGAGGCATGAGAATAACTTGAACTCAGGAGGCAGAGGTTACAGTGAGCCGAGATCACACCACTGTACTCCAGCCTGGGCGACAGAGTGAGGCGCTAAGAAAAAAAAAAAAATTAATACCAATCTACCAGTCCTTCACAAAATCTTCCCAAAAATTGAAGAGATGAAAACACTGCCCAACTCATTCTATAAGGCCAGTATTAACACGATAAAAACAAAACAAAACTGAGACATAAGAAGAAAACTATAAACCAACATCCATTATAAATATAAATGCAAAATCCTCAACAAAACACTTGCAAAACATATCCAGCCATCTCATGGGGGATTATACACCATGACCAAAGGGGATTTCTCCCAAGAATGCAACATATGAAAACCAATCAACATAATACACCACATTAATAGAATGGAGAGGGGGAAAAAAAACACGTGTCATCTCAATAGACACAGAAAAAGTATTTGACAATACATAACATCTTTTCATTATAAAAACACTCAGAAAACTAGGAATAGTGATTTGATCATAGCACATTATGTGCATGTATCAAAATGTCACACTGTGCTCCATAAATATGTATAATTATTATGTGTCAATTAAAAAATACTTAAGAATATTGTCTAAAAGAAAACTAGGAATAGAAGGGAACTTCCTCATTACGATAAAAGGTACTCATGAAAAACTCACAACTAACATTACACTTAATGAATGGAAAAAGCTATTCTGCGTGCCTTTAGAATCAGCATGTTTTAGAAAGGAAATGTCTATTTTATATTAATCTGGCACACACCTTAAGGGGAGCCTCTACTGTATTTCTAAGGCTACTTTGGTCTAAGTTTATAGCATAGATGCCAAAAGCATGCAGTTTTGGGAATGTTAGAGAAATGGCCAATATACAAAATATCCTTTTAAAACGTATAATTCGCTGAGTGTGGTGGTGCATGCCTACAGTCCCTGCTACTCAGGAGGCTGAGGTGGGAAGATCACTTGAGCCCAAGAGTTTGAGACTGGGTAACACAGCATCTTTAAAAAAAAAAAAAAAAAAAAAAAAAAAAAGGGTTTAATTCTAAGTTATTGTAATGTGAGTACTTTGAGTCAGGCTATTCGTTGCTGATACGCTGTGTCAGTGTACTTTTGCTGTTCATTTTTTTTTTATAGAAAACAAATTCCTAGAGTTTCCTGTATATTTATCTAGAACTATTCTAAAAAATATTTAAGATTAAGAATTATAACAATTTTGTCATGTAAAAAAAAAAAAAAATCAATCCAAAGCTGGGCACCATGGCACACACCTATAGTCCCAGCTACTCAGGAAGCTAATAGCTTGGGCCCAGGAGTTCAAGTCTAGCCTGACAACACAGGGAGCTCCTGCCTCTAAAAACAAAACAAAAGAGGCGGTAGCTCACACCTGTAATCCCAGCACTTTGGGAGGCTGAGGGGGGAGGATTGCTTGAGGTCAGGAGTGCAAGACCAGCCTGGGCAACATAGTGAGATCCTGTCTCTACAAAAAAATTAAAATTCTAAAATTTAAATTTAGCTGGGCATGGTGGCACATGCCTGTAGTCCCAGCCACTCGGGAGGCTGAGGTAGAAGGATACTTGAGCCCAGGAGGTAAAGGCTGCAGTAAGCCAATAGTTCCACCACTGCACCCTAGCCTGCTCAACAGAGCAAAACCCTGTCTCAAACAACGACAACAACAACAACAAAATCCTCCAAATGATGTCAATCTTCCCCAGACAGGAAAACATAATGTCCCATTGTTGATAAGACTGATTATAACAGGGATTACAAACGAGGCCAGGAAGTATGCATATATTGCTGGTTAAGAGCACTGACCTGGAGCCAGCCACCATTGGCTTTTCCATGTACTAGCTGTGAGACTTTGGGCAAGTTACCTAACCACTCTATGCCCAAGTCTCCCCACTTGCCACATGGTGATAATAATAGTATCTTCTTTGGAAACCAGTAGGGTAGTTCCTCATAAAGTTACACATCAAATTACCATACGATCTAGCAATTCCACTTCTGGGTAAATAACTAAAAGTATTGCAAGTGGGGACTTGAACAGATACTTACACACCAGTGTTCACAGTAGCATTGTTTACAATAGACAGAAGGTGGAAACAGCCCAAATGTCCATCAACAGATGGATAAACAAAATATGGCATACATATACAATGGTATATTACTTAGCCTTGAAAAGGAAGTTCTGACACATTCTTAAAGGTAAATGAACCTTGAAGACATTATACTGAGTGAAATAAGTCAGACACAAGACAAATTATTGTATGACTCCACTTATCTGAAGTACCTAGAATGCTCAAACTCATTGAGGCAGAAAGCAGAACAGTAGTCTCCAGGAGTTGGTAGGAGGGGGAGATGTGAAGTTATTGATCAGTGAGCACAGAGCTTTAGTTTGGGGTGACGGAAAGGTTCTGAAGTTAGATGGTGGTGGCGGCTACACAACAATTTGAGATACTAATTCTTAGGTGTGCTTTTTAAGTGATTACTCTTTATATTAACAAGGTTTATTTTTTTCTCTTACTTAAAAATAATTCAAAATACTAAAAAAAAAAAAAAAAAAATTCAGAAAAGAAACAAAGGCCTGAGCAACATGGCAAAACCCCATCTCTACAAAAAATACAAAAATTAGCTGGGCGTGGTGGTGTGCACCTGTAGTCCCAGCCACTCAGGAAGCTGAGGCAGGAGGATGGCCTGAGCCTGGGAAGTCAAAGCTGCAGTGAGCCAAGATCACACCATTGTACTTCAGCTTGGGCAACAGAGCAAGAACGTGTTGGAAAGAAAGAAAAGAAACTAAAGAAACATGAGGAAAAGTTCTAATTCTTGCTCCTTAACTTCCCTATAATGAAACAATGAGAGAACACAAGGTGGGGATAGGCTCACGTTTTTTTAATAAGACATATTGAAGGAGTTTGGATTTTATCTTAAGGACAACAGCTATCAAATGAAGATTTATAGAGTAGGGAGTATCTGGCTAGATGTATAATCAATGAGGATAACTTAACTGGAAGGAAGCAAGGCTGGAGGTGGAGAGATGGTTAAGAGATTGACACAGTGATGGGGAGGAGGTATGAACGCACTGCACCCTATGTTCCCCGTAATCGTGTGATGATCTCTTCTTCCACCTTCCATTAGATGTTCGATCAGTAAAGTCAGAGGCCTCATCTCATCACTGTTGTATCCCCAGGCCCTAGCATAAAGGAGACACATAAAGAGTACTTGGTGATCAATAAAAATGGTTATATGAGTGATCACGTGATGAAAAACTAAATGATCCCTGGTTTCATTTCAAAGCAAAATCTGAGAAAGGACCATGCTTTCAAACAGCATTCAACAAAGATTTATTGATGAAAGATGACCTCAAAGAAGAATCAGTCAGTAAGGAATATTTCTTGAACTGACTGAAAGCTGATATTGAGTATAACTATTTCTTTCAAGAAATTAGCTAGGGAAAAGAGAATTGAAAGGTTGGCAGAATTAAGAGAAAAAAAAATTTTAGAAAACTTGAGAATGTCAGCAAAAAGGATGAAATCAGTCAAGACAGCAGTCTAAAGACGTAAGTTCTTATTGCCTGTAACCTGTGCCTTCAACTTCATCCTTCACACTGTTGCTGAAGTGGTGGGCATAACATGCGCATCTGATTCCACTCCGCAGCTGTGGTGCGCCATTGTCTACAGGGTCAAGTCAAGGATCCGGAGCACGACAAAGGAAAACCTCCCTGGCTAGTTAGCTATTCCTGCCTTGTTCTTGACACCACCTGCAATAACTCCCCAGGGTGAGGGAACGGGCACCAGGCCAGTTACGTGTGAACCACCCCCAAAATACAGACCTATAAGCTCTGCCCCTGGAAACTCTGACTCAACAGGTCTGGGGTATGGCCAGGAATCTGTAATTTTACAAAGGTCCTCAGGGGACTCTGATGAGCCGCCAAGTTTGGGAACCACTCTATACTAGTACAACATGGCATTTATGAAGAGCACCAGGTTTTGCATCCAGAAAGACCCCAAAACAAACCCCTCCTCGATCCTTTACAGGCTAAATGGCCTTGAGAAAGTTAACTATTTTCCCTAACTATTGCAGAGATTTTTCTTTTCTAAAGTGGGAATAATACTTTAATAAAAGAATACTCTAAATATTAAATGAGAAAATATATATAAAGTACTTAACATATATACACAAACATATACTATGTACGTATGTAAACTCAACAGATATTAACTGTTAACAACTCTATTTAACACCTAACTGTTCAAACCATCTCCACCTCCTTACCATTCTCTCTGCCTGGTACTCTCCCCTCATTTTTTCCCCCTGCAGGCTGCTGCACTCTCTTCCGCCAAGCCTCCACTGACATAATCCCAGTCTTCCTTCCCTCCTAGGGGAGGGCCAAGCACCTGTCCTCTGTGATTCCACAGTACCCTGTGCTTACCCCTCTTCATTCATTCAATAATATTGATTGAGCATCTATTAGGACTAGACACTGAAGACACATCCTTTTTTTCTCTTTTTGAGACGGAGTCTCACTCTGTGGCCCAGGCTGGAGTGCAGTGGTGCAATCTCTGGTCACAGCAAGCTCCGCCTCCTGGGTTCACGCCATTCTCCTGCTGCAGCCTCCCGAGTAGCTTGGACTACAGGCACCCACAATCACGCCCGGCTAATTTTTTTTGTATTTTTAGTACAGACGGGGTTTCACTGTGTTAGCCAGGATAGTCTCGATCTCCTGACCTCATGATCCGCCTGCCTCGACCTCCCAAAGTGCTGGGATTACAGGCTTGGGCCACTGGGCCCGGCCACTGAAGACACATTCTAATAGAAAATCACGTATCAAACAAATTACACAAATGCAGTAGTCTCCCCTTGTCCACAGTTTCACTTTCCACAGTTTCAGTTAGCACGGTCAACCGTGGTCCAAAAATATTACATGGAAAATTCCAGAAATAAACAATTCTTAAGTTTTAAGTTGCACACAGTTGAGCAGTATGATGAAATCTCATGTCATTCCACTCCATCCCTTCTTCATCACAGGAAGGGTGAGTACAGTACAATAAGATATTTTGAGAGAGAGAGACCAGTCACATAACTTTTATTACAGTATATTGTCATAACTAATCTGTTTTACCACTGGTTATTACTATTCAGCTCTTGCTGTGCCTAATTTATAAATTAAACTTTATTGGCTGGGCATGGTAGCTCACACCTGTAATCCCAGCACCCTGGGAGGCTGAGGCAGGTGGATCACCCGAGGTCAAGAGTTCAAGACCAGCCTGGCCAACATGGTGAAAACCCATCTCTACTAAAAATACAAAAATTAGCTGAGTGTGGTGGCACATGCCTGTAGTCCCAGCTACTCAAGAGGCTGAGGGAGGAGAATTGCTTGAACCTGGGAGGCGGAGGTTGCAGTGAGCCGAGATCCAAGATTGCACCACTGCACTCCAGCCTGGGTGACAGAGCAAGACACCGCCTCAAAAAACAAACGAACAAACAAACTTTATCATGGGTATGTGTGTATAGGAAAACCATGGTATACATACGGTTCAGTCCTGTCCAGAGCTTCAGGCATCCGCTGGGGGTCTCGGTATGGTATTCCCCATGGATAAAGGAAGGGGCTACTATAATTATGATCATGATTAAATTATTACACGGCAATTATTTGTGTCTGTCTTTTCCCCACTAAATAATAAATTCTTCAAAGCTATATCAAATTCATCTTTATATCTCCTGCATTCAGCAACGTCTGACAAAAAAGGAATATTAATAAATAATCTTAACTAAGAAGGAAGGCTGAATGAATGATGAGTGTCCTGGAGAAGACAAGTGTGCAGGACATCATGAATACAAATGGAAAAACTAGCCTGGAACAAGATAGCGAAGAGCTCTCCTACTAAGACAACTAAAGGGAGATAGGAAAAGACAGTTTTGTTTGTTTGTTTGTTTGTTTGTTTGTTTGTTTGTTTGTTTTGAGACGGAGTCTGGCTCTGTCGCCCGGGCTGGAGTGCAGTGGCCGGATCTCAGCTCACTGCAAGCTCCGCCTCCTGGGTTCACGCCACTCTCCTGCCTCAGCCTCCCGAGTTGCTGGGACTACAGGCGCCCGCCACCGCGCCCGGCTAGTTTTTTTTTTGTATTTTTTAGTAGAGACAGGGTTTCACCATGTTAGCCAGTATGGTCTCGATCTCCTGACCTCGTGATCCGCCCATCTCAGCCTCCCAAAGTGCTGGGATTACAGGCTTGAGCCACCACGCCCTGCCAAGACAGTGTTGATTAGGTACGTTTAAAGATAGAGGCAACAAGTTAAGGGATTCCAGGCCTAATGGTCCCATTTTTTAAATAAGAAGCAAGATCATCTACTGAGAATTTGGAAGTTAAAGGTGGATCAGGAGGCTTTTTTTTTTTCAGGAGGCTTAAAGGCAGACTTCACCCCATTCCCAAGCTAGTAGTGGGCTAAAATAGACATTTGTCAGTATTGCCACCTCCTCCTCCACTTTCTCGTTTTTCCTTTTTCTCCTCCTTCTATGCTTCCCCTTCCCTTCCTCCTCTCCTTTTCTTCTTCTTTTTTTTTTTTTTTTTTTGGACCCAGGATCCAAACATTTGTTGTCTTTTGAGGGAATCTTATTGTGTATAATATTGACAGAAAAGTGTCTATTTTCTCACTAAGTAAGCCAAAGAAGGCAGATCTTTCCTCTCCTAGCTCCCTGGTGGCAAAGGATTAGGCATGTGACCTATACTCAGCCAATCAGATGTTCTTGTGCAAGATTTTGAATCCTAAGGAGGTAACATAAAATGTAGAGACAGTGTTAAAACTACTTACGGGAATGGTAGGAGAAATAACAGCAAGAATGTAGGAGCAGTGGCACATTAACCACTGTCCGAGTGCCATGGCATTAGCTGGGGTACATGCTGCTGGGCCTCTTTGCTTCCTGCCCATTTTCTGAACTGGTTCTCCAGTTTCCCTGTTGGTTTTGTGAGCTACCTACTATCTTCTAATAAATTCCTTTTCTACTTCGTTAGCCAGAATCGTTTGATATTAGCCATTTGTTTGACTGATAAACTAGTTGGGGAAGGGGACAGCCTAGACATCTTGGTAAGATCCAACACTGGTATTATATATGTAAGGTGGCCGGGTGCAGTGGCTCATGCCTGGAATCCCAGCACTTCAGGACAAGGTGGAAGGATCGCTTGAGCTCAGGAGTTCAAGACCAGCCTGGGCAACATAGCGAGACCTCATCTCTACTAAAATAAAAAAATTTTTTAAAGTAGCCAAATGCAGTGGTGAACACCTATAGTCGCAGCTACTCAGGAGGCTGAGATGGGATGACTGCTTGAACCCAGCAGTTCGAGGCTGCAGTGAGCTGTGATCGCGTGTGGGGAAAAGAAAGAGAGATCAGACTGTTACTGTGTCTATACAGAAAGAAGTAGACATAAGAGACTCCATTTTGTGCTGTATTTGAGATGCTGTTAATCTGTGACCCTACCCCAACCTTGTCCTTGCAAGAGACAGGTGCTGTGGTGACTCAAGGTTTAAAGGATTTTGGGCTGTGCAGGGTGTGCTTTGTTTAAAAGTGCCTGAAGGCAGCTTGCCGGTTAAAAGTCATCACCATTCTCTTAATCTCAAGTACCCAGGGACACGTACACTGCCAAAGGTCGCAGGGACCTCTGCCTAGGAAAGCTAGGTATTGTCCAAGGTTTCTCCCTATGTGATAGTCTGAAATATGGCCTCGTGAGAAGGGAAAGACCTGATCGTCCCCAGCCTGACACCGTGAAGGGTCTGTGCTGAGGCGGACTAGTATAAGAGGAAAGAAGGCCTCTTGGCAGTTGAGATAGAGAAAAGCATCTGTCTCCTGCCCGTCCCTGGGCAATGGAACATCTCAGTGTAAACTCGATTGTATATTCTGTTTACTGAGAAAGGAGGAAACTGCCTTAGGGCGAAAAGACTTGCTAGTGCAATGCTGCTCTTTATGCACTAAAAAGGTTTATGGAGATGTTTACATATGCATATCAAGGCACAGCACTTTTCCTTAAACTTATGTCACAGAGATCTTTATTCATATGTCTTACTGCTGAC
>NW_016804791.1:1362069-1385784 GCF_001698545.2 Rhinopithecus bieti | reverse complement strand
TTTTTTTTTTTTTTTTAGACCCAGGATCCAAACATTTGTTGTCTTTTGAGGGAATCTTATTGTGTATAATATTGACAGAAAAGTGTCTATTTTCTCACTAAGTAAGCCAAAGAAGGCAGATCTTTCCTCTCCTAGCTCCCTGGTGGCAAAGGATTAGGCATGTGACCTATACTCAGCCAATCAGATGTTCTTGTGCAAGATTTTGAATCCTAAGGAGGTAACATAAAAATGTAGAGACAGTGTTAAAACTACTTACGGGAATGGTAGGAGAAATAACAGCAAGAATGTAGGAGCAGTGGCACATTAACCACTGTCCGAGTGCCATGGCATTAGCTGGGGTACATGCTGCTGGGCCTCTTTGCTTCCTGCCCATTTTCTGAACTGGTTCTCCAGTTTCCCTGTTGGTTTTGTGAGCTACCTACTATCTTCTAATAAATTCCTTTTCTACTTCGTTAGCCAGAATCGTTTGATATTAGCCATTTGTTTGACTGATAAACTAGTTGGGGGAAGGGGGACAGCCTAGACATCTTGGTAAGATCCAACACTGGTATTATATATGTAAGGTGGCCGGGTGCAGTGGCTCATGCCTGGAATCCCAGCACTTCAGGACAAGGTGGAAGGATCGCTTGAGCTCAGGAGTTCAAGACCAGCCTGGGCAACATAGCGAGACCTCATCTCTACTAAAAATAAAAAAATTTTTTAAAGTAGCCAAATGCAGTGGTGAACACCTATAGTCGCAGCTACTCAGGAGGCTGAGATGGGATGACTGCTTGAACCCAGCAGTTCGAGGCTGCAGTGAGCTGTGATCGCGTGTGGGGAAAAGAAAGAGAGATCAGACTGTTACTGTGTCTATACAGAAAGAAGTAGACATAAGAGACTCCATTTTGTGCTGTATTTGAGATGCTGTTAATCTGTGACCCTACCCCCAACCTTGTCCTTGCAAGAGACAGGTGCTGTGGTGACTCAAGGTTTAAAGGATTTTGGGCTGTGCAGGGTGTGCTTTGTTTAAAAAGTGCCTGAAGGCAGCTTGCCGGTTAAAAGTCATCACCATTCTCTTAATCTCAAGTACCCAGGGACACGTACACTGCCAAAGGTCGCAGGGACCTCTGCCTAGGAAAGCTAGGTATTGTCCAAGGTTTCTCCCTATGTGATAGTCTGAAATATGGCCTCGTGAGAAGGGAAAGACCTGATCGTCCCCCAGCCTGACACCGTGAAGGGTCTGTGCTGAGGAGGACTAGTATAAGAGGAAAGAAGGCCTCTTGGCAGTTGAGATAGAGAAAAGCATCTGTCTCCTGCCCGTCCCTGGGCAATGGAACATCTCAGTGTAAACTCGATTGTATATTCTGTTTACTGAGAAAGGAGGAAACTGCCTTAGGGCGAAAAGACTTGCTAGTGCAATGCTGCTCTTTATGCACTAAAAGGTTTATGGAGATGTTTACATATGCATATCAAGGCACAGCACTTTTCCTTAAACTTAAGTCACAGAGATCTTTATCCATATGTCTTACTGCTGACCTCCCTACGATGATCCTATTATCCTGCCACTTCCCTTTTTCTAAGATGGCAAAAATAATGATCAATAAATACTGAGGGAACCCAGTGACCGGTGCCGGGGCGGCTCCTCTGTATGCTGAGCGCCGGTCCCCTGGGCCCACTTTTTCTTTCTCTATACTTTGTCTCTGTGTCTCATTTCTTTTCTCAAGTCTCTCGTTCCACCTAACGAGAAACGCCCACAGGTGTGGAGGGGCAGGCCACCCCTTCAATAGCGCCACTGTACTCCAGCCTGGGGAACAAAGCAAGACCTGGTCTCAAAAGAAAAAAGAAAAAGAAAATAAACATATATGTAAGGGAGTAGAGCACCACTGGAAATAGGAGATGGTGGTCAGTCAACAGAATGAAGGAGTCAAGATTTCAGTGTCTTACAGTCTAATAGTCACGGGAGTCAGATGTTGGAAAGAAGTGGAAGTGAAGGTCACGGGAGTTGAAAAGAACAACGATGATGAAACTAGCATGTTGGATGGTAGAGTGAGTCCACCTGGCTACTGAAGCCACCCAGAGTGATAGTGGAATCTGAGACGGACAGAAAACTGAGCAAAGAGTGCCACAGTCTTTGACAAACAAGGGACAAGCTACCGACAGATTAATAAATGACAGTGACAAAGGACAGATAGTGATTAAGATGACATGAATTTCAGGGCCAAGCACAGTGGCTCACACATGTAACCCCAGCACTCTGGGAGGCCAAGGTGGGCGGATCACCTGAGGTCAGGAAGTCAAGACCAGCCTGGCCAACATAGTGAAACTGCGTCTCTACTAAAAACACAAAAAATTAGCTGGGCGTGGTGGTGGGGGCCTGTAATCCCAGCTACTCAGGAGGCTGAGGCAGGAGAACCACTTGAACCTGGGCAGCGGAGGTTGCAGTGAGCCGGGATCGTACTATTGCACTCCAGCCTGGGCAACAAGAGTGAGACTCCGTCTCAAAAATAAAAAATAAAAGATGGGATGAATTTCAAAGGAAGAAGAATTTTTATATGAGGGTGAGAGAACAGTAATTTGGAATTGGAAGTAGACTGATTCAACTTACTGGCTTGAAGACAAAATGGCATGGAAGAACGAACAGCCTTCATTCAAGACGGCCCCCGAAGACTGGCTTTCTAGCAGGACAGCCAGGATTTAGTTAAGACAAAGAGATGAGAGGGGTAGTCTATAAAAACAGTATTTGTAAAGAAGTTTATTTACGTTAGAGTAAGTCTGACGATCCAAAGGACTCTATGAAAAGTGTTGGAAGGAAGGTCAGTAGAAGAACCAGATAGGACAGGTTAAAAAAATTAACAAAGGTCAGAGCTACACAACCAGCCCTCTGTACACCCATGGATTCAACTGTATATTGAAAATACTTGGGGAAAAAACTGGGTCTGTACTGAACACGTGCAGTCTTTTTTTCTTATCATTATTCCCTAAACAATACAGCATAAAAACCATTTATACAGCATTTACATTGTATTAGGTATTATAACGAATCCAGAGATGATTTAAAATATACAAGAAGATGTGCAGGTTATACACAAATATTCTGCCATTTTATGCAAGAGATTTCAGCATCCATGGACCTTGTTATCCACAGGAGGTCCTGGAGCCTATCCCCACCACATGCCAAGGGATGACTGCATGGAGAAGGGAATACAAGAAAAAACAGTTAAGCAGAGGTGTCCACATATAAAAGACATTAAACGGCTGCTGCTAAACATAAGTATAATGAAGAAAATGCACATTTAAATACAAAGGCAATGATGCTATAGAATATTTATCCACTCCTTTACCTAAGGCCTAGGCTCCCAAGCGTTTATTCCCAGGCTAGATTCGAATCTGTCGTGAACAAGTTACTTCATCTCTCTAAACTTCAGGTGGGGGTAGCAGTTCCTTTCTGGATTGTAAATGCCAAATCAACACGTGACAGTCTAACACAATGCTTGGAACATGTAGGCACTCGTGCTCAGTAGGCTACGAAATGCTTCTAGGCGGGGTTGTAGAAGACAACGTCCAGATCGCGTCCAGCGATTCCTGCCTCCGGCCTTCACACATTCGTGTAGTCCCCTTTCACAACACACCAGGGTTGACCCATGGGACCAACAGAAAATGGCAGAAGTAACAGCACATCACTTTCATACTAGATCTTCATGTTGGCCCCCCACACCCCTTTCACCATGAGTCCTGCAGGAAGCCAGCTGCCCCATAGTAACAGCCTATGCGCAACCCCAGGAAAGCAGACTCTCCGCCCAACCAAGCCGTCAGATTCCGGCAGCCCCAGCCAACGTCTACAGCCTCATGAGAGACTCTGAGCCAGAACCACCCAATTAAACAACTTCTAGATTCCTGATCCTAAGAAACTGTGTGAAAATAAAAATGTTTATTGTCTTAAGCCACTAAGTTTTGTGGGTAATTTGTTACCACAGAATAGGTAACTGATGGGTAACAGCACTAGGTCACATCCATAGGTTTGGTACGGGAAGACGGGGCTGGCATAACACATGCCTAAACATGCGACAGGCGCTTCGCAGCAAGTACTACTGCCCTTCCGTAGGCTCTAGGTTAGAGCTCAAAGGAAAGTGAGGAAAATCACATTGGAAACCGCAAAGAGAGATCCTTTCCATGCAACAGCAGAAATTTTGCAATATTGTCACCTGTATCAACATGGAACGTAGAAAATAAACTGGACAATCTAGATAAGGGAATTTCCAGGAAAAGCACTGAAGGTGCCTCCTGGTTTCTTCCAGTTGCGCATAATAAAATACCAGAGATGGGTAGGCCCAGTGACTCCTGCCTGTAATCACAACACTTTGGGAGACCGAGGTGGGAGGATCACAATCACTTAAGGCCAGCCTGAGCAACACAGAGAGATCTCGTCTCTACAAAAAAAAATCTAAAAATAGCAAGGCATGGTGGCACCCACCTGTACTTCTTGCTGCTCGGGAAGGTGAGGCGGGAGGATCGCTTGAGCCCAAGGAGTTCACTGTTAGTGAGCTATGATCGCACCACTGCAACCCAGCCTGGGGGATAGAGCGAGAACCTGTCTCTTTTTTTTTTTTGAGATGGAGTCTTGCTCTTGTCACCCAGGCTGGAGTGAAGTGGCACAATCTTGGCTCACTGCAACCTCCACCTCCCGGATTCAAGTGATTCTCCTGCCTTAGCCTCCCAAATAACTGGGGTTACAGGCGCCCGCCACCACGCCCGGCTAATTTTTGTATTTTTAGTAGAGGTGGGGTTTCGCCATGTTGGCCAGGTTGGTCTCGAACTCCTGACCTTGTGATCCGCCCACCTTCGCCTCCCAAAGTGCTGGGATTACAGGCCTGAGCCACTGCGCCCGGCCGAGAACCTGTCTCTTTTAAACAAACAAACAAAAAATAAAATACAAGAGAAGAGAGATAACCTAAAGGAAAGCCTGTTAAACAAAAAGGAGCCAGGAATTACTAGTCATGAAAATTCCCTAGATACGCAAGAAAATGCTAAAATAAGAAGTGGCTTCTTAAAGATCCAATTGAGGGCACTGCCAGGAAAACTCGAGAGTATGTGGTTCCAGAGTCCTTTCTTAAGACTTCAGAATTGTCAAATGTGGTGCATCAAGGCAACATGCAGACTAGCAAAGAATCTCTAGAAAGTTTAAGGGTTTATCTTACAGATCCTTTCAATCAAACAACAGGGCTTAAGAAGTTTCATGTCCCAGGCGCGGTGGCTCACGCCTGTCATCCCAGCACTTTGGGAGGCCGAGGCTGGCAGATCACAAGGTCAGGAGTATGAGACCAGCCTGGCCAATATGGTGAACCCCTGTCTCTACTAAAAATACAAAAATTAGCCGGGCATGGTGGCGTACACCTGTAGACCCAGCTACTTGGGAGGCTACAGCACGAGAATTGCTTGAGCCCAGGAGGTGGAGGTTACAGTGAGCCGAGATTGTGCCACTGCACTTGGGTAAGCAGAGCGAGACTCCATCTTAAAAAAAAAAAAGAAAAAAGCCGGGCGCGGTTGGGCTCAAGCCTGTAATCCCGCACTTTGCGGAGGCCGAGACGGGCGGATCACAAGGTCAAGAGAGATCAAGACCATTCCTGGCTAAACGGTGAAACCCCGTCTTACTAAAATACCAAAAAAAAAAAAACTAGCCGGGCGAGATGGCGGCGCCTGTAGTTCCCAGCTAGCTCGGGAGGCGGAGCAGGCAGAAATGGTGTAAACCCGGGAGGCGAGCCTTGCAGTGAGCTGAGATCCAGCCCACTGCACTCCAGCCTGGGTGAAGAGCAAGACCTCTGCTCAAAAAAAAAAAAAAAAAAGGAAAAAAAAGAAGTTTAATGTCTCTTAGCTATCTTAGTAGGAGCCAAAGATAGAGAACAGCTTATCTCAAATAAATCTGTGTATATGGCTTTTGTTCAATGGACAGTAAGATTCTTGGGAGACCTATGAAAAATTTTAAAAGAAAGCTATTTGCAGAAATACCTTCAGCCTGAACTGAAAAAGACAATGAGATTACAAAAGGAAAAACGTTCTTTGAACTCCCAAAACTTCTATTGACAGGAATCAGGCTTAGAAAACTGCTTAGCTGTAAACATGTACTACTTCTCATAAAAGAAAAGATCACAGAGGGTAGAACCAAGAGCTCAGGGGACAGACCTAAAGGCCACCTAGAATCACTTCTGGACAGTAGGACTGAGTCCTAATCAATAACTGTCCAATACTTGCCAGGCTGTTTTATGAACCAGCGACTCCTGTGTTCCTCCCATTTTCCTTCTATGGAGGAATACCAAAAGTATACCAAAAAACAATGTATCCCCAGAGTTCCTGTGTGTCGGAAACTGAAGCCCCATGCAAGTGTTAGGAGGTGGAAGCTTAAGAGGTGATTAGGCCACAAGGGCTCTGCCCTCATGAATGGATTAATGCTGTTATTTCAGGAGCAGGTATGTTACAGCAGGAGTGGGTTCCTTATCAAGAATGAGTTCAGCCTCCTTCCCCATCCCCATATGATGCCTTCTACCACGTTATGATGCAGCAAGAAGGCCCTCACCAGATGCAGACCCTCAATCTTGGACTTTACAGCCTCCAGAAATGTGAGAAATAAATTTATGTTCTTCATAAGCTACCTAGTCTGTAGTATCCTGTTACAGCAGCACAAAACCACGAAGACATCCTCTTTTTTGACAGAAGTGTCTGTGGATGTTACCTTTTGCCATTGTACGCTGACTGGTAAGGGGCAAGTAACATCTGTCTAGTTCACAGGTCTCTAGATCAAGAGAAACTACTCAAGAAGTCACACATAAGTAGTTCCAGCCAAGGAACCTCATTTACACCTGGGCTTGATTTTGATATGATATTCTGGACTTGGAGCTGATGCTGTAATGGCTGTAATGGGACAGAAGGCCCATTCTGGTGGGCCTTTGGAGAGAGTGAGTGCATTCTACATGTGCGAGAAATGTGAATCACTGGAGGCCAGAAGGTAGTCTGTTGTAGCCAGCCTCCGAGATGGTTCCCAATGATCCTCACCTCTTGCTATTTACACATTGTGCAGTCACCACTAATATTATATAGGGTTAGTTTATGTCACCAATAGAATAGAGCAAAAGTAATGGTTTGTCACTTCTGGGATTATGTTATAAAAGATATTGTGGCTTCTGTCTTATCTCTTTCTGTCTCTTGAATGACTCACTCTGTGGGATACCAGATGCAATGTTGCATGTACAGTCAAGTGGCCCATGGAGAGTCTCATGTGTCAAGAAACTGAGGCCTCCAGCCAACAACCAATAAGGATCCAAGGCTTCCTGCCAAAAGCCATGTGAGTGAGCCCCAGATTATGAGAGGCCCTTAGGCATAATCACCCAGTAAAGCTATAGCCAGAAATTATGAGAGATAATAAATATTTGTGAGTTTTGGCTGCTAGATTTGGGATAACAAATATTTGTGAGTTTTGGCTGCTAGATTTGGGAGTAACTGGTTACAGAGCACTAGCTACTGATACAGGCACTATGTCAAATTCATTCTTTTTGGTTTTTGGGGCTTTTTTGAGACACAGTCTCACTCTGCTGCCCAGGCTGCGGTGCAGTGGCACAATCTCGGCTCACTGCAACTTTCGCCTCCCGGGTTCAAGCGATTCTCCAGCCACGGCCTCCAGAGTAGCTAGGATTACAGATGTGCACCACCACGCCTGGCTAATTTTGGTATTTTTAGTAGAGAAGGGGTTTCGCCATGTTGGCCAAGCTGGTCTCAAACTCCCGACCTCGTGTAATCCGCCCACCTGGGCCTCCCAAAATTCTGGGATTACAGGCGTGAGCCACCGCGCCCAGCCTTCAAATTCGTTATTTTACTTCTCTAATCCTAGTTGTTTAAAAAATTTTGCTAAATTCAATTAATTTTCTTTTCCCTTCCCTCTTTCACTGATTTGTCACTTTCTCAGTAAAGAATTTAAGGTTTGAAACATTATTGTGGAGGCAGCATTCAAAAAACTTTCCTTCACTAAACACACACTTAACTGTGTTCCACTGCTGCTGCTGTCTATACTGTGAGGGAAATGTGGCCCAGTTTAGCTTTAAAATGAGCAGGATGGGTTTCTGTCTTCTCATACTTTGCCATTTTACTGTAAACAGCCTTTTCAAATTGAAGAAAAGTTTTCCTTGTTGAAAAAATTATCAAGCCTAAAAACAGCGTGCAATCACAGATGCGTCTATAAAAAGACGTCTGTCAACTGCATTTGCTAGTTTAGAAGAAAGCTTATTGCAGTTTCCAGCTCCCTGTCGGCTCTTCCTATCTACGGGTTTTGGTTTAAAACACACACTCACAAAATGTTAAAGGCCTTCTATAAACCAACTGATTTTCTCTTGAAGAAATCAGTCCAGACAGTCAATTTTAACAGCTTTCTTTACTTTTTACACTATGAAAACCAGAAAAACCTTTAACAGGCTCGAACCACATGAAAATTACTTAAAACACGCTGAATGTCCAGAAAAAAATTTCCTTGTGAATATTTGTTTACTGATTTTAAATAAATATCAAGATCTTTACATGACTTTCTAGAGATTCAGAGCCATTCATATAAAAGTTTAAAAAGGTGGTAATAGCAAAATGTTGACCAAACAGGCCCTGACTCCTACTGCTCTATTTCTTTACCTGCACAGTAAGAATACCTCATAGAGTTGTCACAAAGATTAAAAGTATTAATGTATATAAAGAGCATAAAACGGGACCATAGTAAACAAGTCACAATAATGTAATCAGAATAATCCAGAAAACGAATACCAAAATAGAACTTATTTGCCCAAAATTCAGACTCATTCCCCCACCCTGACCCCACCCTCCCACCTCTAGAAAGGGAAGAAGCTGGGGATTGAGCGCATCTCGAATGGCCAGTGACTGAACCAACCACGCCTACGTAATGGGACCACCATAAAAACCCTAAACAAAGGGGTTCAGAGAGCTTCTGGAATGGCAAACACATCCACATGCCAGGAGAACAGGGCACCCCAACTCCACAGAACAGAAGCTCCTCAGCTGGGGTGCCTTGCAGATCTCTCCTCACCCTGTATGCCACTCCATCTGTTTCTTCAATTGCATCCTTTATAACAAACCAGTGAATGTGAAGCAAAGTCTTTCCTTGAGTTCTGTGAACCTTTACAGCAAATTATGGAACTAAGAAGGGGGTTGTGGAGACCCCCAATTTGTAGCCACATCTAACTGAAGTGTGAGTAACTTAAGGATCCACTACCTTTAATCAGCAGTTAGCCTACTTTCCTGGGGAACGGTCTTGTGGGACCAAATCCTTAACCTGTGGGATCTGTAGTAACTCTGGGTAGTTGGTCTTAAATTGAGTTGAACTGTAGGACTCCCAGTTGGTGTCCACAGGGAACTGGAGAATTGTTTGGTGTGGAAAACCCATACATTTGGTGCCAGAAGTACTGAGGAGAACTAGATCCTAGTAGTAGTAGTAGTAGTAGTAGAAGTGCAAAAAAAAAAAAAAAAAAACACCACCCACATTAGGCCAGGCACAGTGGCTCATGCCTATAGTCCCAGCTGCTAGGAAGGCTGAGGTGGGAAGATTGCTTGAGCCTGGGAGGCGGACGTTGCAGTAAATCGAGACTCCAGCCTGGGCAACAGAGCAAGACACTGTCTCAATAAAACCCCACACACTGATGGGCTATGTCAAAGTGACACAGGAGTCAATGGAAAGAGCTCCCAATGGCCAAAGCTGAAACAATTCGAGCAACAAAATGAATAAAGTGGTACTGGCTCATAACCCAAAGTATAAAATAAATATCCAGCGTGTCCACACTGACGCCGTGTCCACACTGACAGGGATGAGCGATCAAGCGCAGCAGTCCCCCTTATCCACGAGGGTAAGTTCCAAGACCCGCAGTGGGTGCCTAAAACCTCAGATAACACCAAGCCCTATGTATACTGTTTTCCCCTATTCATACACGCCTGAGATAAAGTAAGCACATTAAGAAATTAACAATAACCAATAATAAAATGGAATAATCGTAACAACATACTGTAATAGAAGCTATGTGAATGACCTCTCTCAGAGCATCTTATTGTATTGTACTCATGCATCTTGTCATATGTGAGATGATAAAATGCCCGCGTGGTAAGATGAAGGGAGGTGAATGACACAGAGCACCGTGATGTAGTGTCAGGCTACTATTGACCTGATGATACACCAGAAGGAAGAGCATCTGCCTTAGGAGATCCCGGGTCATCGAGCCATGATGATGTTCATGGTTAAATGTCAGGGCAGAAGATGTCAATGATTAAAGGCAGGTAGCATGTACAGTGTGGATAAGCTGGACAAAGGGATGACTCACATCCTGGTAGGACAGAGAGCGATTTCGTCATGATACACAAAATAGCATGCAATTTAAAATGTATGAATTATTTCTGGAATTTTCCATTTAATATTTTCAGATCTTGGTTGACCTTAGTTAACTAAAACCATGGAAAGCCAAACCATGAATAGGGAGAACTGTAAACAAATACATAGGAGAAAAGATACAAACCTTCTGTTCAGAAGAATATCAAATAATTCGTGTAGATTCTCTGCCCTAAAGGAGGGAAGCATAACTCCATACTCCCTGAGTGTGGGCTGCACATATGACTTCCTCCCAAAGACTATAGAATGAGGAGACAGAGTCACCACAGTGGAGAAACCAGACAAACACTACCTCAGCCAGGCAATCGAGGCTGACATCAACAGTGATCAATTGTATTGATATTCATAGTACATACCCTTGATGTCATGTGATGAAAATGGTACTTTACCTCTGTGGTCTTCCTCCTAAAATACCATTCCACCAGTCTAATCAGGACACAAGCATCAAATTCTAATAGAGAGGCATTCTGACCCGTTCTTAAAATTGTCAAGGAGGTCATTAAAGACAAGGAAAGCCTGAGAAACGATCACAGCCAAGAGGAGCCGAAGGAGTCATAGCAACTAAATGGTAACCTGGTGTCCTTGATGGGACTCCAGAGCAGAAAAGGACATTAGGTAAAAATTAAGAAAATCTGAATAAAGTATGGACTTTAGTTAATTTTTAAAATCACTTTATTGGCCTGGCATGGTGGCTCATGCCTGTAATCCCAACACTTTGGGAGACCAACGTGGGAGAATCGCTCGTGCCCAGGAGTTCAAGACCAGCCTGGAAACACAGCGAGTCCCTGTCTCTACAAAAAATAAATAAATAATAACTACACAAATCAAAATTACTTTATTAACATTGTACTTTGAACAAATTTTGCCACCATTACTAAGTTGCAATACAGTATCATAGTTAAGATCACAGACTCTAGAACCAGACCACCTGGTTTAAAGATCATATTCATATATATTCATACATACATAGCTCTGTAATCTTTAGGATAAATAACTGCTCAAATACTCAATTTTTCTCATCTGTGAAAAGGACAGTATCGAGTATCTAGCTCACAAGGTTTTTTTGAGAGTTACCACCTGAACTATAGGAATATTCAATCAAAGTTACCCATTATCATTACTAATTTTTTCTAACTTAGGAAAGTTGCCCAGTATCTCAGGAAAGTAAGTTATACAGACTGATTGAGAGAAAATGAGTTTTCTGTTAGTCATTCACAGGAAGCATCTATGGAAAGAGAGAAAACAGGCAAAGGTCTAATGTCACACTCAGTGTTATTAGCATTACTTTTCACAAAGATATAAGCCTTATAGGAATCTGCTGACATTTCACTAATAATATTTCGGAACTAGCAATTACTATAATTTTTGCAATGGGTTAGATATGCATATCATCTTTCCCAGATATTAAATAAATTTTTTTATTTAATGTTCCTTTAAAAATATATTATTTACATTATTTTTACTTGTTCCTACTCTAATAGGCCACAAAATATAAACGGCAGAGTTGCTTATTATAAAATATAAATTAGTACGTCAATATAATAATAAAATGCCACTTAATTGATAAAAATCCTAGCTGAGGCAAGTTCTAGCATGATATAATAATTCTCTAGCTCCCCAGGAGGCCAAGGCAGGAGGATCATTGGAGCCCAAGAGTTCAAGGCCAGCCTAGGCAACATAGTGAGACCCGATCTCATTTTAAAAAATAATTAATAGTTCCCTTTTCATTTTAATTCCATATTGGGTATATCGAAGCCAACAATTTCACACTGTATTTGTTTTTCACCAATGGACATGCTAAGAAGACTAAAAAACTACATATTGCACGAAGTTGAAATCTAAACCATAGGAGATAAACAACAAAGTTAAAAATTTCAAAAGAACAATTTAATTATAATAAATGCAAAAGGAGCAGTCATAACCAAAGCACAAGTCAAATCATCTAAGGACACAAGAGAAGTTTTTTAAACAAATAGTGCAGCTGAGTTTTTTCTAACATGGAGATGTCTATATACATATTTAAATATCTAATTAGGTACTCAAAACGCCACCTACAGAAATTAAGATAAAATAATAAGCCTCTAGGCCGGGTGCGGTGGCTCACGTCTGTAATCCCAGCACTTTGGGAGGTCGAGGCAGGGGGATCACGAGGTCAGGAGATCAAGACCACGGTGAAACCCCGTCTCTTACTAAAAATACAAAAAATTAGCTGGGCATGGTAGCGGGCGCCTGCAGTCCCAGCTACTCTGGAGGCTGAGGCAGGAGAATGGGGTGAACCCGGGAGGTGGAGCTTGCAGTGAGCTGAGATAGCGCCACTGCACTCCAGCCTGGGCGACAGAGCGAGACTCCATCTCAAAAAAAATAAAAATAATAATAATAATAAGCCCCAAGAGGAATACTTACCATGGGAACTGTTTAAAGCATACAAAAAAGAAGGTAAAGAAATGCCCTCAAGGTTAATTAACTGAAAGGTCAGATAATGTCATTGTTCCATTTGACCCAATTAATACCAATACATATTCCAGACACATGCTGTTAAAAAAAAAAAACAAGAATCCAATTCTTGGCCTTTTGCTGGGTGGAGGGGGTCAGGGGAGGGAGATGGTAGGAATAGTTCTTCGTGAGTTCTTTCTTCATAAACAACTTGATCCAAAGACAATATACCACCAAAACACTAGGCTTAAATGAAATACTGTAGCTGGACGCGGTGGCTCACGCCTGTAATCCTAGCACTTTGGCAGGCTGAGGTGGGCGGATCACTTGAGGTCAGGAGTTCGAAACCAGCGTGACCAACATGGTGAAACCCCGTGTCTACTAAAAAATAAAAAAAAAAAAAAATTAGCCAGATGTGGTGATGCGTGCCTGTAATCCCAGCTACTCGGGAGGCGGAGGAATGAGAATTGCTTGAACTTGGGAGGTGGAGGTTGTAGTGAGCAGAGAACGCGCCATTGCACTCCAGTCAGAGTGACAGAGCGAGACTCCGTCTCAAAAAAAAAAAAATACTGTACTCAATCTTCATCTAGTTTTATTTATGTTAATCTGTGCTTTCACTTATCAAATGTTTATTGATCAGCTACCATCTACTATAAAAACATTCTAATTTAAAAGGAAAACAGATCAACTATAGTAAATCACAACAGATCAGTGCTAAAACTTAGTGAAGTACATGCACAGCACTACAGAGGCACAAGAGTGGCACCCACCTCAGACTTGAGGATGGGCCTTAGGTAAAGATGAGAAGAAAGAGTCGGAAGTTGGACTAGAAAGGTGTTCATTCATCCCTGTCTCCTCCAATCCCCACATCTAGTCACAAAAACGTTTAGACTCTCTAGATTCTCAAACCTTCTCCGCCATTTCCTCCGCTGCTGTCTAATCCAAGACACCACCATCATTATCTGCTCTTGCTGTGCTCCAACCTTCCACGGTGCAAGCAAATCATCTTTTTTTTTTTTTTTTTTTGAGACAGGGTCTCACTGCGTTGCCCAGGCTGGAGTGCAGTGGCTATTCACAGGTATGATCATAGCTCACTGCATCCTCAAACTTCAGGCTCAAGTGATCCACCCACCTCAGCCTCCCAAGTAGCTGGGACTCCAGGCTCGTGCCACCACATCTGGCCAAGTGACCTCTTAAAAACATAATGAATTGTATAATTTCCCTGTTTAAAAAGCTTCGATGGCTCCCTCTTGGTCTTGGATAGAAGTCAGCCTCCCTGACCTGGTCAAAGACCTGGTCTCTGCCTACTTTCAAACTTCATTTCACACCGTTCTTCCCACCCTCACGTCTCCATTCCAGCCACACTGGCCCTCACGCAACTCCTCTAATAAGCTATGCTCCTTTCTTACTTCAGGCTTGTAAATTCACAGTTCCATCTGCTACTATTAGTAGTTTTTGGTAGAGGAAATGTCACATTCAAAGCCACTGAAGTGAGAAAAATTTAAATCAGACTGGGTGTGGTGGCTCATACCTGTAATCGCAGCACTTTGGGAGGCCAAGGTAGGCGGATCACCTGAGGTCTGGAGTTTGAGACCAGCCTGACCAACATGGAGAAACCCCGTCTCTACTAAAAAATACAAAATTAGCTGGGTGTGATGGCGCACGCCTGTAATCCCAGCTACTCGGGAGGCTGAGGCATAAGAATCACTTGAACCCAGGAGGCAGAGGTTGTGGTGAGCTGAGATTGCACCACTGCACTCCAGCCTGGGCAACAAGAGTGAAACTCTTGTCTCAAAAAGAAAAAAAGAAAAAAGAAAAATTTAAATCAGATGTCCCTCTTGTGGAAGTGTGAACTTTTTTGAACTACTTATAATAATTATGTTGTTGTTTTTTTTTTTTGAGACGGAGTCTCCCTCTGTCATCCAGGCTGGAATTCTCATGGCTCTGACTCCCAAGCAGCTGGGATTACAGGTGTGTGCTACCACACCTGGCTAATTTTTGTCTTTTTGTAGAGACAAGGTTTCCCCACATTAGCCAGGCTGGTCTTGAACTCCTGGCCTCGAGTGATCTGCTCACCTTGGCCTCCCAAAGTGCTGGGTGCTCCCAAAGTGCTCCCAAAGTGCTGCCCACCTCGGCCTCCTAAAGTGCAGGTGTGTGCCACCACGCCTGGCCCAATAATTATGTAACTCTTTAATGGTTCTCTTCTCTATGGTAACCTCTAAGAGGACAGGGCCCAAATCTGTTTTATTCCCCAACATCTAGCACCAGGCCTAACATGGTAAGTAAGGACTGATGACATTTCTAGAGCTCTTACTGCATGTGAAGTTCTCCATGACATCCTTTACCACCACATGGGACAAGCTCTGCTATGCTCCTCATTTGACATGTGAAGAAATTAGAACACCTAAGTACCTTGCCTAAAGTTATCCAGCTCTTAAGTGGCAAAGCCAGAATTTGAACCCATAAGGATTAACTACAGACTTCATGTTCTTACCCACTGAGCAATACTATTTACTAAACGAAGCCCGGGATAAGGAAGCAGTATGAGTACAGCCTAGCACTTTCATTATGGGAACAACAAAGAAATTGTTCTCTATGATGAAGCGTGTAATAAAGTGTAGAACACGTGAATGGTGATACCAAACATGTAATCAGAAGAAAAAAAAAAAAACCTGGAGAAATAAGACATCCTTGTCTGTTTTGTTAGAATTCAGACTATCCTAAGGGTAATGGGAAGACATTTAGGTAGAGAATGCATTAACCAATAGCCAGATTTACAGCATAAGTGATAAATGAAAACAAGTAAACCAGGTAAGAGGTTTTTGCAATGAGCCAGGAAGTACAGATAAACTTGTATGTGTCAGGAAATTGAGGGAGTTTTTTTGTGGGGGAAGTGGGGGGGTTGTTTTTCGACAGAGTCTTGCTCTGTCGCCCAGGCTGGAGTGCAGGAGGTCACTGCAACCTCTGCCTCCAGGTTCAAGTGATTCTCCTGCCTCAGCCTCCCAAGTAGCTGGGATTACAGGCATGCGCCACCACACCCAGCTCATTTTTATACTTTTAGTACAGATAGGGTTTCTCTATGTTGGCCAGGCTGGTCTCGAACTCCTGACCTCAGGTGATCTGCCCAACTTGACCTCCCAAAGTGCTGGGATTACAGGCGTGAGCCACTGTGTCCAGTCAAGGAATTTATATTTTATGGCTTGTATTTTCGCTGCCATATAATAAGTGAAGAAGTTTGCAGAGTGAATGAAGAAGGGAGAGGATTATCAGTATGAGGAGATCATGAATCTGTGCAGGAGATCAAAACCTTTTCTGAATCAATCCATGTTCAACGTCACGGCAGACAAAGAAAGACTGAGGTTATGCTCTAGATTAAAGACAACTAGAGACACATGACAACTATTAATAAATGCAGTATGTGATGCTGGATTGAAACTTGTACTAGAGGCGGAAATGCCACACAAAGATATTGACAATTGAGACAACTGATAAAATCAGAATATGGACTATAGAATTAAAAATATCTGGCGGGGCGCAGTGGCTCACACTTGTAATCCCAGTACTTTGGGAGGCTGAGGCAGGCGGATTACTTGAGGTAAGGAGTTTGAGACTAGCCTGGTCAACATGGCAAAACCCCATCTCTACTAAAAACACAAAAATTAGCCAGGCTTGGTAGTGCATGCCTGTAATCCCAGCTACTCAGGAGGTTGAGGCAGGAGACTCACTTGGTCCACCCAGGAGGTGGAGGTTGCAGTGAGCTGAGATAGCGCCACTGCACTCCAGCATGGGCAACAAAGCAAGATTCCGTCTCAAAGAAAAAAAAAACTATGTTAAAGTTCATAGAGACTTTACATAAGAGACTATCTTCGTTTTTGGGAAATACACACCAAAATATTAAGGGATAAAGTGGCATGATTGTTTAACATAGTTCCTTCAAATAGTTGAAGGGAAAAAAAAATTTATATGTAGAAACAGAAAGAATGATTAAAAAAATGGCAAAATGTTAAGAAAAAATAATTTGGACAAAGGAAATGTGGGAATTCTCTGTGTATACTATCCTCACAATTGTTCTGTAAATTTGAAATTACTTCACAGAGTTTATTTCACAAAACTATTTTGAAACAGTTAGCGTTGAATAAGGTTATGTTCCGAGAATGGACTATCTGAATTCAGGATTTCAGAGGTGGCACAATCCTGAATATTGGCAACATCCATGGTTTGGCCATGGAAGTGAGTGGCTGAAGTGTAAGAGATAAAAAGTCGCTAAAATTGAGATCAGACTTTAATTTTCCTTTCATTTCATAATACAGCATCGTTTCATATGAAATTTCATTGCATTTACTGATTTCACCTGAAGATTTTTAATCTCTAAATTCTTTTTCACTTTTGAGGCTTTTCATGCTTATAACTATTGTGTAATTTAGCTACTAATGCAAATCAACTCACCATTTATTTATTTATTTTATTTTTTTTTTTTTTGAGACAGAGTCTCGCTCTGTCGCCCGGACTGGAGTGCAGTGGCCGGATCTCCGCTCACTGCAAACTCTGCCTCCCGGGTTCACGCCATTCTCCTGCCTCAGCCTCCCGAGTAGCTGGGACTACAGGCGCCCGCCACCTCGCCCGGCTAGCTTTTGTATTTTTTAGTAGAGACAGGGTTTCACCGTGTTAGCCAGGATGGTCTCGATCTCCTGGCCTCGTGATCCGCCCGTCTCGGCCTCCCAAAGTGCTGGGATTACAGGCTTGAGCCACCGCGCCCGGCCAACTCACCATTTAAAGAGGTGCACAGCTCTTCTTCCTCATTGCTAATGAAGATCTTAAATAAGAGAATCTCAAACCCCCATCGCTCTGACATATATTAGACATATTACCATTTTTCAGGTTTATTATCTTGGGCCCTACTCAGAATATTTAACCTCTGTGATAATATTGAATTTCATATAATTTTAAACAATATTTCAGCTACTTTTATTTATATTATTACCAAAGATGGTAATAATAATAATGGCACATCATCTCTACCATCTCTGGTAGGTACTATCATCCCTAAGTCCTGAGCATCTCTGATTTAAAATATTCAAAGTAAACCACCAGCCTTCTGCATGGCTGGAAGGGGACTACTGGTCACCTGGTGACTCCAGGGGATGGGAGATTTAATCATTTGCTTTTTGACTTTCATCCAAATCTCCTCTATTTAGCCTGACTCCACATACATGCTTTCTGAGATGGCTGCTGTGTCTAATCCTGAGCCTTTCAAGGCTTTTAAGCTCAAATTGGTTTGTTTCTTTTTGGCTCCCTCTTCTATAAGCTTATACGTATTTTCTTTGTTTATGCTAGGTAAATTGCGCCTGGTCCAACCGTTTAATAATGCATTATCTCCTCACTTTCTATCTTTTTACACACCACCATTATCTCCTTTCCTATTTTCTTCATCCCTGTATATTTGTGCCTTTTTTACTTCTTTACTGTCATTTTACTGTGGTTTCAGGAGTAAAAATAAGTATGTGGGCCAGGCATGGTGGCTCATGCCTGTAATCCCAGCACTTTGGGAGGCCAAGGCGGGCGGATCACCTGAGGTCAGGAGTTTGAGACCAGCCTGGTCAACATGGTGAAACCCCAACCCTACTAAAAATATAAAACTTAGCCAGACGTGGTGGCGGGTGCCTATAACCCAGCTACTGAGGAGGCTGAGGCAGGAGAATCGCTTGAACCCTGGAGGTGGAGGTCGCAGTGAGCCAAGATGGCGCCACTGCACTCCAGCCTGGGCGACAAGAGAGAAACTCCATCTCAAAACACTAAACTAAACTAAACTAAATACAGGTGCCCAACCGCTATGTTGAAGTGGAGGTGCTATTCCAGTCTTTTAAATGATGAGGCTGGATTAAATATGTGATTTGCAATCTGAGTGCCTCTGCAAATGTAATGGTAACTCTGAGCTATTTTCATTTTCTTTTTTTTCTTTTTTCTTTTTTTTTTTTTTCTTTTTTTGAGACGGAGTCTCACTCTGTTGCCCAGGCTGGAGTGCAGTGGCACGATCTCAGCTCACTGCAACTTCCGCCTCTTAGGTTTAAGCGATTCTCCCACCTCAGCCTCCGAGTAGCTGGGACTACAGGCGTGCACCACCACGCCTGGCTAATTTTTTGCATTTCTAGTATAGACGGTGAGTACCTTGTGATCCTTTTGTACTAATTACATTATTTCTTTCCAATTTTAAAGAAATCAATCATAGACCTACATGTTGCCATTCAGAGCTTATGATCAGAATAAAATACAGATTTGCTTATTGTCTCTTTATCCTGTTACAGTGGAAGTGACATGAAACCAGACATTTTGTTTCTTTTATTACTGAATCCCTGGATTTAGAAAATGTGTAGGATATAGTAATCACTTGTTTTTGGTTTTTTTGTGTGTGTGTATTTTTTTGTTTTTTTTATTTTTTTGTATTTTTATTTTTAGTAGAGACAGAATTTGGAAATTGGGTTATCCTCTGTAACCAGTAAGAACCATCAGAGACGAGATTCAACAAAATTATTTTCCCAAAAAAAAAAACTAGCCAGATATGGCGGCACACACCTGTAGTTCCAGCTACTCAGGAGTCTGAGGTGGGAGGCTCGCTTGAGCGCAGGAGTTTGAGGCTGCAGTGAGCTAAGCATGGGCCACTGCACTCCAGCCTGGATGACAGAGGAAGATGTCTCTCCAGAAAAAAAAAGAAATTATTTTTCCAAAGTGGGTAGAGGACGAGGATCAAAGCTGGGTCCAAAAAAATCCTTATATAAGAACATTTACAACATAACATTTTAAAACAATTTAAATATCTAACAGTTAGGGAAACCTTAAATAAATTATAGTCCGTAAGTATTAATGTTAGGTCAAGTTGGTGCAAAAATAACTGCGGTATTTCTGATTACTTTTCTTTCCGATTTCTTTTGTCTTTTTTTTTTTTTTTTTTTAGATGGAGTCTTGCTCTGTTGCCCAGGCTGGAGTGCAGTGGCACGACCTTGGCTCACTGCAACCTCTGCCTCCTGGGTACAAGCGATTCTCCTGCCTCAGCCTCCTGAGTAGCTGGGATTACAAGCATGCGCCACCACGCCTGGCTAATTTTTGTATATTTAGTAGAGACAGAGTTTTACCACGATGGCCAGGCTGTTCTCAAACTCCTGACCTCAAGTGATCCACCTGCCTCAGTCTCCCAAAGTGCTAGAATTACAGGTGTTGGCCACCACATCAGGCCTGATTACTTTTAATGGCAAAAACCACAATTTCTTTTGCACCAACCTAATATAATGAATGCAACTCTTTTATATGTTTTTAAGACATACTTGTGACGTGAAAAAACGTTTCCAATAGTAAGTGAAAACAGCTGGACATAAAACCATATTCAACATCATCTCAAGTTTATAAAACAAAACAAAATACAAATTTGCCTAGAAAAAGCCTGGAAAGAAATACACTAAAATGGCAAAATTCACTTTAAATTTTATTTTTTATTTTTATTTATTTATTTTTTTTTTTTTGAGACGGAGTTTTGCTCTGTCACCCAGGCTGGAGTGCAGTGGCCAGATCTCAGCTCACTGCAAGCTCCGCCTCCCGGGTTCACGCCATTCTCCTGCCTCAGCCTCCCGAGTAGCTGGGACTACAGGCGCCGCCACCTTGCCCGGCTAGTTTTTTGTATTTTTAGTAGAGACAGGGTTTCACTGTGTTAGCCAGGATGGTCTCGATCTCCTGACCTCGTGATCCGCCCGTCCCGGCCTCCCAAAGTGCTGGGATTACAGGCTTGAGCCACCGCGCCCGGCCCACTTTAAATTTTAGATCAAGGTTTCTTAACAGCATGCTCATTCTTTTTTTTTTTTTTTTTGAGACGGAGTCTCGCTCTGTGGCCAGGCTGGAGTGAGGTGCCGGATCTCAGCGCTACTGCAAGCCGCCCTCCATCACGGGTTTCCCGCCATTCTCGCTGCCTCAAGCCTCTCCCGAGTAATGGACTACAGGCGACGCACAAAATCGCCCGCCTAGTTGTTTTTTTATTTTGTATTTTTTAGTAGAGACGGGGTTTCACCGTGTTAGCCAGGATGGTCTCAATCTCCTGACCTCGTGATCCGCCCGTCTCGGCCTCCCAAAGTGCTGGGACAGCATGCTCATTCTATGGTAACTTGTTAGAAATGCAAATTTTCAGACCCCACCCCCCTTTCCAAATTACTGAGGGTGGGACGCAACAATTTATTTCCAGAAGATTTTCTTCTTTTTTTTCCCCCTAGGAGACTGGAGTCTCACTCTGTTGCAATGGTGCGATCTCGGCTCACTGCAACCTCTGCCTCCTGGATTCAAGCAATTCTCCTGCCTCAGGCTCTCCAGTAGATTACAGATGCCCGCCACCACACCCAGCTAATTTTTGTATTTTTATTTTTAGTAGAGACAGGGTTTCACCATGGTGGCCAGGCTGGTCTCGATCTCCTGACCTCAGGTGATCCACCCGTCTCAGCCTTCCAAAGTGCTAGGATTACAGGTGTCAGCCACCACACACAGCCCATTTTTTCAAATATTTCTTCTGCTCTATTCTTTCTTTTCCTTCTGGCATTCCAATTACATGTTATTTCACACTTTTTAAATTATCTTGGGTGTTGTTTTTTCATTCTTTTCTCTCTTTGCAATTCAGTTTGGAAAGTTTCTAGTGACATACCTTCAAGCTCAATGATTCTTTCCTCAGCTACATTGAGCCTATGGACTCCAGGGTTCGAGCGATTCTCCTGCCTGAGCCTCACAAGTAGCTGAGACTACAGGCACGTGCCACCATGCCTGACTAATTTTTGTCTTTTTGTAGAGATGGGGTTTTGCCACGTTGGCTAGGCTGGTCTCACACTCCTAACCTCAAGTGATCCACCCTCCTTGGCCTCCCAAAGTGCTGGGATTACAGGCATGAGTCACCAAGCCTGGCCTGAGCCTTTAACATATTAATCATAGTTCTTTAAATTCCTTGATAATTGCAAAACACCTATCATATATCTAAGTCCAGTTCGGATGCTTGTTTTGTCTCTTCAGACTGTTTTTCTTGCCTATTAGCACGTCTTGTCAATTTTTGTTGGAAGCTAGACATGATAGTAATCAGCCATTAGTATGAGGCTTTACCTCAATCTGGCTAGAAGTAGGGCTGTGTTTAATGTTTGCTGTAGTTGTAGGTGTCAGATTCCTCTTCCGGCTTCCCTGAGAACTTGTCCTTAAATAGAGTCTCCATCTTGTAGGTCTTCCAGCTGCAAGCTACTGTTAATTGTACTGAACTGTATTCCTGTTGATGCAGTGGTAAGGTATGGGTGAGGAGAATTCTATCACCTTATGATTAAATCTCAGTCTTTTAGTGGACCTGTGTCAATGGGCTGTGACCTTCACAAGAGTTTCAACTTCTTCCCATCCCTTGAGATAAGACCAGACCAGGGGGCACTGAAGTTGGCCTTTTTATGAAGAATGCACTAGCATATTTCAAAAGGATTGCCTTCCCCTTCCCCTGCTAAACCAACCTTGCTTGGCTCTTCACCAGAATAACCTGGTGGGGTTCCTAGGAATAAAACCGGAGAAAGTGTGAGGGACCTCCTGAGACTGCGGGCCTCCAGGAGCTTCTCACTCTCATGACAGTCCACGTGCAACCTCCAGCAATTTGTCAAAATTAACAAATATTTCTTCCAGTTTATGGCTCCCGGAGCAACCGGAGTGATGACTTCCTTTTGAGCGGAAACTGGAAGTCTGCTTTACCTAAGCCTCCATTTCCTTATTTGTGGAAAGCAGGTAACAGAGGCACCTACCACATAGATTTACTGTAAGGATTAAAGGACGTAATACATGTAAAACATTTAGCCCAGTGTCTACTTGAGAGTAAGAGCTCTATACATGTTAACCACTGGGGGGCTTTCCCAACATTGTTAAGTGCTTCCTTCATGAAATTCTTCCTACTTGCCTTTTGTGACACTATTTGCTCATTTTCCCATGATTTTGCAATTGTGCTTTCAATCTTATTCACAAGTTATTTTTCTCTGTTCAATTACTGATTTTCACCCAGAGTTCTGACCCTAGTAATTTCTCCTTTCAGTCAACATTCTTTTTTATGGGGGGGGGGGGTTGGCGGGGGTTGACAGAGTCTCACTCTGTTGCCCAGGCTAGAGTGCAATAGCATGATCTCGGCTCACTGCAACCTCTGGCTCCCTGGGTTCAAGCGATTCTCCTGTCTCAGCCTTCCAAGTAGCTGGGATTACAGACGCCCACCACCACACCTGGCTAATTTTTGTATTTTTTGCAGAGAGGGGGTTTTGCCATGATGGTCAGGCTGGTCTCGAACTCCCTACCTCGGGTAATCCACCCGCCTGGGCCTCCCAAAGTGCTGGGATTACAGGCCTGAGCCACTGCGCCCCACCTCAGTCAACATTATTTTTTATTGTATCCTTTTTCTCTGGACATTCTCAACCATTCCCAAGACAACAACCACTGACAGAGGGATACATTCAAGCGACCCAACACACATCATTCTCATTTCTCATTCAATAGATACTTAGGTACCAAGGACATAGCGCTGCCTATGTTCTGTCTCAACCTGGATGCCTCACAGGCACCTACACTCAACATGTGCAAGACTAGAACTAGTATTGACATAACTCTATTATTCCTCTTTATTCTGCTACCCAACCAGAAACCGTGTCCCTGACCTGACTCAATATTCATATCTGTCCTATTACAAAATCTACCCATTTCCTCTAGCCTATCTCCTTGTTTCATTCCTGACTTCCATCACTTTGGTTCAGGGTCTTATCTTTCTGGACAAACCTGGAGTCCCAAACCTGGAGTCCATCTAATCCACTGAACACACTTGCTCAAGTGATTTTTCTAGACAACAAATATGATTGTCTCTTGTT
>NW_016804791.1:1353524-1359426 GCF_001698545.2 Rhinopithecus bieti | reverse complement strand
TTTAATTATATATATATATATTTTTAGACAGTCTCATTCTGTCACCCAGGTTGGAGTTCTGTGGCGCGATCCTAGCTCAGTGTAACCTCCAACTCCCGGTTCAAGAGATTATCCTGCCTCAGCCTCCCGTCTTGTTAAAAACTTTTAATCACTCACCAATGCTTTAAGAATAAAAACTCCCACATCTCCTAACCTATCCTAAATTTCAGGCATACTGAATCTTCATGATTTCAAGTATGTTATTTCTTCTCTTTGTGAAATATCCATCCCGTACTTGTTCTCTGGGCTATTATACCTTCAAGATAAGCTTGAGGCTGGGAGCCGTGGCTCACACCTGTAATCCCAACACTTTGGGAGGCTGAGGCAGATGGATCACTTGAGGTCAGGAGTTCCAGACCAGCCCGGCCAACATGGTGAAACACCGTCTCTACTAAAAATACAAAAAATTAGGCCAGGCACAGTGGCTCACACCAGTAATCCTAGCATTTTGGGAGGCCGAGGCAGGCGGATCATTTGAGGTCAGGAGTTCGAGACCAGCCTGGCCAACATGGTGAAATCCCATCTCTACTAAAAATACAAAAAAAATGAGCCCAGCATGGTGGCACACGCCTGTAATCCCAGCTACTTGGGAGGCTGAGACATAAGAATCGCTTGAACCCAGGAGGCAGAGGTTGCAGTGAGCCAAGATCATGCCATTGCATTCCAATCTGGGCGACAAGAGCAAGACTACGTCTCAAAAAAAAAAAAAAAAAGCTTCGGTTATCTCCTTCAGAAAGGCAACTTTTATTCAACATTCAGCAAATACTGAGCTATATGCCATGCTCTGGGTATATAACAGCAAATAACAGCATAAGCATGATCCCTATCCTTTTGGAAGTTAAGAGTCCAGAAGGAGAAGCAGACATCAAATGACACATCTACAAGTAACTACAAAATATAGCAAGAAAGAGGAAAAAAAACAAACAGCTTGAGAGGGAATAAAAAGCGGCTATAATTTAAACAGGGTGTGTGTGAATCAGGTGGCTCTCCCTGGGCACCCAATCATCATATATGTACAACTATCATAGCATTTATCACATTATTGTATCATTATCTCCTTAGCTGCCTATCTTCCTCTAGATGGAAATTCTTCAAACCAAAGGTCAGATAAATTGACACTAACAAGCAAAATCTTAAAAAGAAAAAAAAAGGCAATGTCCAAATTCTAGCCCAGGTTTTTTAAAATTATGGGCCAGATGTGGTGGCTCAAGCCTGTAATCCCAGCACTTTGGGAGGCCAAGGTGGGAGGAATGCCTGAGGCCAGGAGTTTGAGACCAGCCTGGACAACAAAGCAAGATCTTATCTTTACCAAAAATAAAAATGTTAGCTGGGCAGAGCGGCACGCCCCTGTAGTCCCAGCTACTTGGGAGGCCAAAGTGGGACGATCACTTGAGCCCAGAAAGTAGAGGCTACAGTGATCGAGCCACTGCACCCTGGCCAGGGTGACAGAGTGAGACCTTGTCTCTTTTATTCTGTTTCTTTTTTGAGATGGAGTTTCGCTCGCCGCCCAGGCTGGAGTGCAGTGGCGCTCTCAGCTCATCATAACCTCCGCCTGCCCGGTTCAAGTGATTCTCCTACCTCAGCCTCCAGAGTAGCTGGGATAGCAGGCACGTGGCACCACGCCTGGCTAATTTTGTATTTTTAATAGAGAGGCTAGGGTTTTTCCATGTTGGTCAGGCTGGTGTTGAATTCCCAACCTCAGGCGATCTGCCCGCCTCGGCCTCCCAAAGTGCTGGGATTACAGGCGTGAACCACTGCGCCCGACCTAGACCTCATCTCTTAAAAAATAAAAATAAAAACTAAAATTACTTTTTTACACTCTTAATATCTATAAAATCCATACTAGAGGTTTACAAAGTATTGTCAAGTACAGCATCTGGTAAACACACTTTCACAAGTGGGTAAGAATAATTTTTAATTATCATATTTAAGTGGGTTTTCAAAGTTTTGTAGAACTGACATTAAAATGAGATTTTAAAAATAAGTGCCCCTAAAAGTCTAATCACCCTGCTACCATCATCTCCTGGGCTTCCCCATGTAGTCCTTACCCATTTACACATATAATTTTTATATATTTGGCTGCAACCCAACAAGTCGACATACAACAATTTATTTTGTATACCCCATTAATTGGACACGCAAATTTTATCTATATTTTCAGATTTAAAGATAACTTTACATTGATCATTTTTGTGCTTATAGCTTTTTTTATTCTTTTCAGAATATATTTTTTTTTTTTTTTTTTTTTTTTGAGACAGAGTCTTGTCCAGGCTGGAGTGCAGTGGTGCGATCTTGGCTCACTGCAAGCTCCGCCTCCCGGGTTCATGCCATTCTCCTGCCTCAGCCTCCCGAGTAGCTGGGACTACAGGCACCCGCCACCACACCTGGCTACTTTTCTGTATTTTTAGTAGAGATAGGGTTTCACCATGTTAGCCAGGATGGTCTCAATCTCTTGACCTCGTGATCCGCCCGCCTCGGCCTCCCAAAGTTCTGGGATCAAACATGTGAGCCACCGCATCTGGCCCAGAATATATTTCTAAGAATAAATATCCAGAAGTATATTAAAGCTCAAAGCATGTGGACATCACTTTTTATTATTATTTTAGTTTTAAAGAATGGAGAGTTTAATAGGCAAGAAGGGGCAAGAAGGGAGAAGGAAGAAACTTCCCTGTAGAGACAGAGGGAGGGGGCTCCAAAGCCGAGAGAGGAGACCCCCAACTTCTTTATTACTATTTATTTTTTTTTTTAGCAAAGACAAGGTCTCACTACGTTGCCCAGGCTGGTCTTGAACTCCCGGTCTCAAGTAATCCTCCTACCTCAGCCTCCCAAAGTGCTGCGCTTACAGATGTGAGCCACCTTGCCTAGCCATCATCATTTATTCTTTAATACAAATTTCCAAATTGCCTTCGAGAAACAATGTACCATTTTTTTCATTCTGAATGTACTCAACATTTTCTATGTATTAAAATGTGGTAAAATATACATAATGTAAAATTGACTGTAGTAACCAGTTTTAACCGCATAGTTCAGTAGTGTTAAGTACATTCACACTGCTGCGCAGCCAATCTCCACGACTTTTTTCATCTTGCAAAACTGGAACTCTATACTCCTTAAACAACTTCCTGCTTTCCCCTCCTCACAGCCCCTGGCAACCAGCAATCTACTTTCTGTCTGCACAAATTGGACTTCTCCAGGTAGCTCATGTAAGTGGGATCATAGAGTACTTGTCTTTTTGACTGGTTTATTTCATTTAGCATAATGTCTTTCAGGTCCATTGGAGTGGTGGCGTGTGTCAGGATTTCCCCTCTGAAGGCGGAGTCAGGTTTCATTGCGTGTACATACCGCACTTCGCCTGCTCCTCCATCCGCCGATGGACACTTCGGTTGCTTCCACCTTCTGCCTGGTGTGAATAATGTTGCTATGAACATGTTGTGCAAATATCGCTTCAAGACCTTGCTTTCAATTATTTTGGCTATATACCCATACGTGGAATTGCTGGGTCAAATGGTAATCCGATTTTTAACTTTTGAGGAACCGCCATACCACTTTCCATAGTAGCTGCACCGTTTCTCATTGCCACCAACAGTCCACAGGGTTCCAATTTCTCCACCTCCTCACCAATACTTATTATTTGGGGGACTTTTGCTGATAACAGCCTTCCTAACAGGCGTGAGGTAGTATCTCACTGTCCATTTGATCTTTAAAATTATGACTATTCTTGAGACATTTTTGTAAATTTTATAAATCAGTGTAAAACAAATTTCAGTCTAGTTTTCTTCAAATTTTGTTTTATTATGAATAAGAGGAAACAAATTAGGCTTCAAAAAGCTAGTTTTCTTCTTTTGTTATAGTCTTAACTGGGTATTTATATTGGTCTAAGACAGGAGGAAAACCTATTAAATTACCCCAGAAATATGCAGGAATGCATTATGTATGATCCCAATTGGTAAGACTTAAAGTTTTCTTAATTTTTATGTTTTATTTGTTTGTTTGTTTTGAGACGGAGTCTTGCTCTGTTGCCCAGGCTGGAGTGCAATGGTGCAACCTAAGCTCACTGCAACCTCCATCGCCCACGTTCAAGGGATTCTCCTGCCTCAGCCTCCAGAGTAGCTAGGATTACAGGCACCCACCACCACACCCATCTGATTTTTGTATTTTTAGTAGAGACAGGGTTTCACCATGTTGGTCAGGCTGGTCTCAAACTTCTGACCTCAGGTGATCTCCCCACCTAGGCCTCCCAAAGTGCTGGAATTACAGGCAGGAGCCACCACGCCTGGCCAACTCTTATGTTTTATGTTAAGCAGATAACTAATAATTACTAATTCACTAGATATGTACCAAACACTTTCCTTCCCATTTATTCAGCATTCCTTTATTTTACTTTATTTATTTATTTATTTATTTGAGACAGAGTTTCGCCCTGTCACTCAGGCTGGAGTGCAGTAGTGCGATCTCGGCTCACTGGAACCTCCACCTCTTGGGTTCAAGCGATTCTCCTGCCTCAGCCTCCTGAGTAGCTGGGACTACAGGCACATGCCGCCACACTCGGCTCACTTTTTGTATTTTCAGTAGAGACGAGGTTTCACCATGCTGGCCAGGCTGGTTTCAAACTCCTGACCTCAAGTGATCCACCTGCCTCGGCCTCCCAAAGTGCTGGGATTACAGGTGTGAGCAGGCCTCAGCATTCCTTTGATGCTAAGCACTGTGGTAGGTGCTGGGGATGTAAAAATGAATAACGAAACACTGTCCCCATTGCATTGTGAAACACTGGGGTATAATTATCCCCACTTCACATCTGAGGAACCTGAAGCTACTTAGGTTTAGCATCTCAGCTAAGATCAGATAATTAGACCTTGGGGAAGACAGAATTCAAATTCAAGGCTTACTTCAAAGCTCAACCTTTGTGCTGTCCCACAGACTACACTCTATACTATCAACAGCTACTCTGAGGCTAGGCGCGGTGGCTCATGCCTGTAATCCCAGCACTTTGGGAGGCCGAAGGAGGCAGGTCACTTGAGCTCAAGAGTTTGAGATCAGCCTAGCCAACACGGCGAAACCCTGTCTCTACAAATTTGAAAAATTAGTCGGGCATGGTGGCTTGCGTCTGTAATCCCAGCTACTTGAGAGGCTGAGGTGGGGGAATCTCTTGAGCCCAGGAGGTCAAGGCTGTAGTGAGCTGTGATGGCGCCACTACATTCCTGGCCAACAGAGCAAGACCCTGTCTCAAAATAAAAGAAGGAAAAAAAAAACGTTATTTAAGGGAACCCTTTTCATAAAGTAATAGGCACCTGTAATTTCCGTTTTTTACTTTGTATTTCCAAATGTTGGGTTTTCAAAAGAGTGGCACAATGAAGGAAATCAAAAACAAAACAACAAACCTTGTAAAACCTTTTCCATCTAGGAGGTGATAATTGAATTAGAGGCACTTTATCAAGCAATGTTATCAAAGCATGCAAAGTAACAAAGAATATTTTAATACAAACAAAAACAGGAAATCCTAGAGTGAGCTTTTAATATCTGCAGCTTACTAAAAAGTTCACATACTTTCCAAAGCTCACTGGCTGCCAAAAGTTAGAATTTTATACCTAAGCAGTTTGTTTCCTAGACATGAATCTAATTACAAACAGAAGATCCTTCCAGTCCTATATAAAATTCTCTAACAGACAGAAACAATAAGATTTAAGGAGCCAAAGAATCAACAATTGCATTGACTCTCCATTTAAACAGACAAAACAAAACAGAAGGAAAAGAAAGAACAAAACATGGCCGGGCGCGGTGGCTCAAGCCTGTAATCCCAGCACTGTGGGAGGCCGAGGCGGGCGGATCACGAGGTCAGGAGATCGAGACCGTCCTGGCTAACACG
>NW_016804791.1:1330262-1352776 GCF_001698545.2 Rhinopithecus bieti | reverse complement strand
ACTATTGAAAACATGTGTATTTCTACAATGAGGTTTTTGTAGCTGTTCCTTAACGACATGCTAGTGAATACCGCGGCGCTGTGAAACAAAGCGTTTTGTGGAGCCACATGGAACAGAAGAATGTACCTTACTGGTAAAGCAGAGGGAAAAAGAGACCTAAAACGAGTTTTGTGTACTTTCAGGTATAGAATAAGTTTGAGGGAAATAGCTAGGAATGCTTTGGTTAAAACATAAGCTGTCTTCGACTAATTCAAATGTTCTGAATTTAACAAATATTTATTGATTACCTACCTACCATGTTCCAAGCACTCTGCACAACACTCAGTATTAACAGATCAGAAATGGTTCCAGACCTTTTGGAACTTACAGGGTAATGAACACATCCTTCAAAATTATCCTTTCTTTTGTGTGATTCCATGGTCATCAACTACAAATTCACACTACCCAAAGCTTAGTACCCATAAAACAGTATATTACATTACCAAAATCAGCCTGCGGGTCAATGTATATACCCCTATTTAAATTAATAAATCATTCAAGCTTGCACATCAGTCTTTTATGAGTTTAGTTGAGTGAATCCTCAAAACTTAATCAATTCTGATTAATTGGTTAATGTAATGTCTGAAAATTCAAAATACGGTAGCTGACAATCTAGTAATGGACTATTTCCATAAAAAGAGCTCATCACCAAAGTGAGTCTCTACTTAGCTTATCCTCTGACAAAATGCCTTTATTTCATAATACCCTTCAAACTGCAATTAGTTAATCCATAAAACTGTTAACAATAAATGACATATAGCATTTGAGTGCTTCTCGAACTTTGTTTTTTTTTGTTGTTGTTTTTTTTTGAGACGGAGTCTTACTCTATCGCCAGGCTGGAGTGCAGCGGCGCGATCTTGGCTCACTGCAGCCTCCGCCTCCCCAGTTCTCCTGTCTCCTGAAGCGATTCTCCTGTCTCAGCCTCCCGAGTAGCTGGGACTACAGGGCGTGCCACCACGCCCGGCCTTCTCGAACTTTAATGTACATACAAATCACCTACAGACATGTTAAAATGAAGACGGATTCACTAGGTCGGCGACAGCCCGTGATGTCCAGGCTGCTGTCCACGGACTACAAGGATACACACCTAGCACAGTGGTTGGAACCGAGACTACTCAGCCCAGTTAACTATTCCCTCCGATTTGTACATATCTCGTCTCCCTTACTGATCTCACCTTCCTTGGAAGCAAAGACAATGTCTTTTTCATCTTTGTATCTTTCAAAGTTCTAAGTAGAATGAATGCCTTATCTACATAATGGCATTAAATACATGTATTCTGAATGAATGGCATCCACCTTTTAATAGTGATTATTTCTTCTATGAGTTATCGACAGAATTGTTTCTCTGAATTTATTTTACATAGAAAATATTGTTCGAAAGCTGAAAATCAGGAAAACTCTCAATTTTTAAAAACCGATACTGTATTTGTACCATACTCCAGTGCGTTTTTTCTCATGCTGACCTAACTTTGTTTAAGAAAATAAATATCTATAATTACCTGCTAGTTTACCTCCTAATGGTTTTCCCTTTTTTTTTTTTTTTTTTTTGTGAAAAAAAAAAAACCCACCATTTTTTCAGGGAAAGTTTTAAAACTACCCTTTTCTTTGTATGCAAGGGCATCTTTGTAACGGTAATACCTATAAAACAATCCTGGCTTCTCAGATTAATATTATATAAAAATCACAGTATCCTTGTTATCAATAGGTAGACTGTTGGCACAGTTTCATGTGTCTTCGCCGATTTTCTGTGATCACCGGAACAAGTGACTAAATATCTCAGGGTTCGTTTCTTTCCAAATATTAGCTGTTAACCTGACCACACTTGGTTCTGTGCAGAGAAAAATGGTTTGAGAGGGTGTTTTGAGCACTCCAGAAAGAAAACAAAGGAGGAATATTTTCACTTCCTGTTTACCTTTACTGTTTTATGGCTTTCTGGATATTTTTGGGCGACTTTGCCAACTAGCAAACACAATTATTTTTGAGTACCTAAGGGCGCGGTAACCAAGGATCGGGTTTTGATCGCACCACTAATCACACCATGAATTGAAAACATGAAAGGTCTCGCAAATAAACGCAACCACTTTTTGGTGTCTCCGCACAGGCAACACATCGATGCCTCTGATCTGGCGACCTTAAGCCTCGAAGCGCAGTCCCGCCTCTGCAGGCGGCCACCGCGCGGGGCTGGGTGGTCCCCCGGGGACCGCGAGCGGTTCCAAAGTCTCTGCCAGATTTTGGTTTTCATCTTTATTAAAATTGCTGTTTGGGTGTGTGTCTTTTTTTTCTTTTTTTAAGACAAGACCCCAGGCCAGTTGCGCGACGCAAGCCGGCCGCGGGGCAGGCATTTTGGAGCACCGGGAAGCTCAGGGGCAGCGGCTGTGACCTCCAGACCGTCCTCCTGCGTCCTCATTAAGGAGGCAAAATGGTGGCCGCGAACGCCATCAGGCTGCGCCAGGGCGGGGTTTCGGCGCCAACACAGAGGATCCCGCCAGATTCTGGCGGCCAGAACTCCTCCTCACCCAGGCCACCCCCCGGGGCCCACCGCCTGGACAGCTACGGGCGTGGCGCCTGCGGCACCGAGACCCCCGGCGAGGGTGTGGAGGCGGCGACGACTTCCCCGCGACAGTGAACAACGACGCCATTATCAGCACCCCCTGCCGGCGCCTCCGGCGCAGCCCGCGCAGGAGCCGAGGCCCGGCCTCCGAGAGATGGGGAAGGAGGACGCGGCGGGAGGAGAGGAAGAGAGGGAAGAGGGCGGGAGGAGGGGAGAGAGAACAGGGCGGGAGGAGGGAGAAGGCGGGAGGAGGGGAGAGAGGCGGGGCAGGGCGGGGCGGCAGGTCGGGCGGGCTGCGGGGACGGGGCAGGGCGGCTGCTGCTGCTGCGGGGTGGCCCCCTCCTCAGGCCACCCTCTCCCTGCGGGTGGGGACTCCAGATGGACCAGGGCCTACCCCACCCGGCGCTTCCCCATGCCACCCGGTGTCGCGGCGGGCGGCGAGGGCAGCGGCTCCCCGTCGCCCCTACCTTACCTTCCCTGTCTTTCTCGTCCGCCATCTTGCTGCGGAGCCGGTCGCCTGGGAGATGCCTAACGATAACCTCGGCCGCGGTGTCCCGGCCTGCTCAGCGCCCCGCGGCGAGCCTGGCCTGGAGGAGGGGCCGCTCCGAATTCTGGGGGAGGAAGACCCTTGGGCGGGGCGGGGCGGGGAGAAGGCTCCGAGCGCGCGCCCCGTCCCCGCTTCCCGCCACGACCCTCGCGCTGGGGGAAGACTAGCAGCCGCGTCTGCCACCCGGCCCCCAACCTTGTCCCTCTAGACCCGAGGCCGGAGCCCGACTAGTCCCGGGCCTAGCAGTGTTACTTCATCACACGGTCGCCAGCGCCTCCTTTCCATTATTTCTCATCCATTTGGGGACAGCACGCGCGCGCACACACCCCTCTCCCCTCCTGTCCTGTTTGTGCGACGTGGCGTTGCTCGATTTTTGTTGTGAACTGCAGATTTTGAAAAGCGCCGGAGAGCTAGGTGAAGAGCTGGGCTCCCGAGGGGGTGACAGAACCAGCCCGCGGCCCAGCCTCCTCTTCCCGCTTCCCATCGGCCCAGCTGCTGCAGAACGGCCGCGCCTGCCCTCCGGGTTTCTCCCGTCCAGTCCTCACCGTCCTTTCCCAGAGAAAGCAGCAGCACAGCCTATGACAGCTAAGCTAAAACGGAAAAACTGGGCCGGGCGCAAGAGGAAACCAGAGCCATTCGACTATTATTACTAGAGGAGAGGAATAGCTGTAGAAAAACATGCGCAAAATAGGCACAAACATTGCGTCGTCAAGGCTGCAATGTCTCATACAAAATAGAAGGTTCTCATAGCAACAAAAACGTGCCCATGTTGTGCTCAGTGTTAACATGCGTTAAAATGTTCTTAGTTGTGAAATTTGACATGACCGCTGGTTAAAGTTACAATGGAAGTTTTAAATCCTGCTTTCCGGAAACTTTGCAGCCATAGCACGAGATTAAATTTTTCTTATTTTCAGAATAAGTTTACTGGAATATAGTAAAGCTCTTTTTATAAAGAGCTTTGAATAAAATACCTAACGATGTGGTTCAAACGAACACCTATTTTCAAAACTAATCTTAAATTGTATTTCAGTGCATATGTTATGTAAAAGCAATTTATAAACTAAATTTTAAGAGCCTTCAAAATACAAAGTACTCGTATTTAATGACTTAACAGTTTTAATGCTTTTATTCTGTTTCTATAATCTCTCAGGAAATCCTGACTATATTTTTATTAAAATAACTTTGTCTGTAGAAGATACCCATTTGGTGCTGTGATCAGCATTCTACCTGAAATTGAATACAAAATGGCTCATGTTAGAAGATACTTAAAACGAATACAATCTTGTACAGTAAATTTTTAACACCCCAAAATAACGAAAAGTAATTATTAGCATTCATTTATATCTACATCTCAGTCAATATGATCTAAATATTTGTGTTTAAAGACTCCCCCTCTCCATATAGATAATGAAGGGCTTTGAAATAAGTGTAGGAAACCCTAAGTTTGGTCTCAGGCTTGCCATTCATTCACTAGGCTTTTTCGTCTGCTGTTCACAGTTTCCTTTTTCTGGAATGTCTTTCCCTGCTCTCTCCCCCGCCATCATTTCAGCTTCCCACAGACACACATTTGTCCCCTCCTGGTTGTCATGCAGGATGACCATCTTTGTTTTTGTTTTTGTCTTTTGTTTTTCGAGACAGGATCTCGCTCTCTCCTCCGGGATGGAGTGCAGTGGTGCGATCTCTGCTCGCTGCAGCTTCCGCCTCCCGGTCTCAAGTGACCCTCCCGCCTCAACCTCCCAAGTAGCTGGGAGGAGAGGCTCGCGCCACCATGTCTGGCTAGTTTTTGTATTTTTTGTACAGACAGGGTTTCCCCCTGTTGCCCAGGCTGCTCTCAGACTCCTGAGCTCAAGCGATCTGCCGCCTGCCTCGGCCTCCCAAAGTTCTGGGATTACAGGTGTGAGCCACCGTGCCTGGCCAGGATGACCTTCTCGAAGTCACCTACTCATGGAAGCTTTCCCTCTCAGCCTTTTCCTCTGTGGCCGCGTACTCATAGAGCCTCCCACATTGATTTGCAATGCCTTCGTTCGTTCACTTGTTTTCACCTACCAAGCAGTAAGGTCTTGAAGACAGAAACGGCATTATTCATTCATATATCCCCAGTATCTAGTACAATTTTTCTGTTTGCAGTAATATATGTCTTAAAAATTAAGATAGGAATAAGTCTTCTCAATGGCTTTTTTTCAAAAAACCCAGATTCAGCACGTACTGTATGTAAGACAGACCTTCCTTTTACATTAGTTTTCTCATCAGTAAAAGTACTGGGCCAGGTGCGGTGGCTCATGCATAATCTCAGCACTTGGGGAGGCCAAAGCGGGTGGATCACTTCAGGTCATGAGTTCAAGACCAGCCTGGCCAACATGGTAAGACCCCATCTCTACTAAAAATAGAAAAATTAGCCAGGTGTGGTGGCTCACGCCTGTAATCCCAGCTACTGGGGAGGCTGAGGCAGAAGAATCGCTTGAACCTGGGAGGCAGAGGGTGCAGTGAGCCGAGATTCACCACTGCACTCCGGCCCAGATGACAGAGCAAGACTCCATCTCAAAAAAAAAAGTACCAGTATTTCATGTCAATAAAATGGAATTCTTATATAAACATAAATTAAAAATTATTATTTTAAGAGTTGAACAGATTTCTCTGCAAACCCCCCTGTATTTTATATTTTAAAACTAACTGTATTCAGCAAAGCGTTTTATTATGTAATTATTCCAAAACACATTAATCATTATTTCTCTGAACTCCTACAGCACATGTAAAACAGTACTGTTTCTCTAGGTGTGGGTGAGTAAAAAAATATTGAATATGTTAATGAATTCCCCATCCCCTGACCCTACCACGGTTTGCATAGGAGCCTACACCTTTATAAACTGTTTTTATATACCCACACTACCTAGCCTAATCGGGACACATATTAGTTGCTTCATACATACTTTTCAACTGCCTAATTTGCTGATTAGACATAAAAGTATATAATTCTAGAAAAGTTTCCACAAGGTGAAAATGATTATCCGAATAATAAAGGCCCACAATGCCAGTGAGTACATTGTCTGCATTATGCTGATATTTGACTCCTTTCAACTCTGGTTGGTTGCAGAAACCTGACCGATGATTATATTACACTTTTAACTCTTTAAATATTATTAGCTTGCTTTGGACTGTGGAAAACTAACTACGATCATTTTTATTCCTTAGAATGTATTTTGCGGCCGGGCACCATGACTCACGCCTGTATACCTAGCACTTTGGGAGGCCGAGGTGGACAAATCACGAGGTCAGGAGACTGAGACCATCCTGGCCAGTATGGTGTAACCCCGTCTCTACTAAAATACAAAAAAATTTAGCCAAGCGTGGTGGCAGGCGCCTGTAGTCCCAGCTACTCGGGAGGCTGAGGCAGGAGAATGGCGTGAACCCAGGAGGCGGAGCTTGCAGTGAGCCGAGATCGCGCCACTGCACTCCAGCCTGGGCAACAGAGCAAGACTCCGTCTCAAAAAAAAACAAAAATTAGGTGGGTGTAGTGGTGCATGCCTGTAGTCCCAGCTACTCGGGAGGCTGAGGCAGGAGAATCGCTTGAATCCGGGAGGTAGAGGTTGCAGTGAGCCAAGATCATGGCATTGCACTCCAGCCTGGGCGACAGAACAAGACTCAAAAAATATATATATGTGTGTGTGTGTGTGTGTGTGTGTGTGTGTGTATAGCTTCTGAGCTGTAGCTTAAGTAACTTGTAATATTGTATGCCGCTAAAGCATTTTTTCAGTTAAACATCTCATAATGATTTTCAGAAATTTAGAATCAGAAAATCATTTTTGATCCCACTCGTGGATTTATAAACTTAGGGCTAAATCAGAAAAGCAAGCACATAGTTTTAGACAATAACACTTATTTGATGCATTACTCTGTGGAGCCGGATGGATATGTACAGGTTATGTCCTTTTGCGTGCTTGAATTGATCGTGAGCTAAATCTCTTCGGACAGCCATCAGCGATGTGCTCATGAGGAACACGGAAAATGTTTCTTTTGAATGCAGTTGACTCAGTTACCTAAGATGTGAGTGAAGTGGGAAGGGTAAGTGGTGTGAATAATGCAAAATGATAGTTTAAAAATCCTTCACGCCATGCGTTACTTCTCCTAATTTGGAGATCATTGAAATCTTGGACTGCGAATAATTTTTTTTTTAATGGATTTTCCTTGGGCATTGCCATTTACTAATCTCACGATCCTGGGCAAGCCATGTAATCTCTTTAAAACTTAGTTAACTCATAAAAATAGAAATAACAATGTCCAAACTTCCTATTTTAGAGTTTTCACGAGACGCAATAGATGTAACTGAAAGCTTTGAAAAGTTTAAAGGACTTGCAAGGAAATCTACTGAAATAAGCCCCCATTCCACCTGGGAAGAAGCACTCAGACACCAAACCCCACCTTCTGTCCTGAAATTCACCTTCCACTAGGAGAGTTTGCTTTTCTAATGCTTCAGATGCACAACGGGAGATGTTCTGACTTCAGGGTTTCTCCTCCTCGCTGCCGTCATCTGCCGCCTGTAGGACATGCAGTCTGGCTTACACCATACAGCTTCGCATCTTCAGCTTGTGGCCCTTCCTCGTTTCCACCTTGCTATTCAGGAGGGCCCCTAACCGTGTCTAGATTCCTTGAGCTGTAGATGCAGGACAATGAGAAGGAGGTAGTTACTTCTCTGGTCTAATTTCAGTTTCCTGACTAAGGGTACATGCCTTCCCTGAGTGATCAACATCAAAAATATCCAGCCCTTCATGGAGACACCAACCCTCTTCATAGATGAGTCCCTGAGCTTATGATCTCAGAAGGAAATCCTTATCAGAATACAACAGAATAAGGACAGAGTTTCATCACAGAGTTAAAAGAATAAAAATAGTTCTTCTTTATTAAGCTGCATGAGGTACTTTGTATTGCATTAGTATTCCCGTTAAAAATACTACATCTTCACACAAATGCCTTGGTTAAAGCTCACAGCCAGTAATTAAGAGAGCTGGTTAGGAATCTAGTTCTGATTTCAGAGTCACTGTTTTGTTTGTCTGTTTGTTTGTTTAAGACGAAGTCTCACTCTGTTGCCCAAGCTGGAGTGCAGTGGTGGGCTTACTGCAGCCTCGACCTCCCAGACTCGAGTCATCCTCCCACTTCAGCCTCCCAAGTAGCTGGGACTACAGGTGTGCTAACCAGGATTAACCATGCCCAGCTAATTTTTTATTCTTTTGTAAATAAAAATATATTTTTTTGTTGTTGTTGTCCTGACTGGTCTTGAACTCCTGACCTCAAGCAGTCCTCCTACCTCAGCCTCCCAAAGTGCTGAGATTACAGGCATGAGCCACTGGGCCCAGCTGTCACTATGTTCTTCTGCTTCTTTATAAAATAAGATATTGTTAGATCCTTTTAATAACCCAAATATTTAGAGAAGAATGTTAAGGGCAAACATTCTCCACAGAATTAGTCACCTCTCTCTCTGCTTTTCTTTCTTTCATTTTTACTGCTTCAAAATATCAACCCAAGCATCTGGCAGAGACTCTCAGAGACTTTATTTTCATTTATTTATTTATTTATTTATTTATTTTGAGGCGGAATCTCGTTCTTTTGCCCAGGCTGGAGTGCAGTGGCCAGATCTCGGCTCACTGCAAGCTCCGCCTCCCGGGTTTACGCCATTCTCCTGCCTCAGCCTCCCGAGTAGCTGGGACTACAGGCACCACCACCTCGCCTGGCTAGGTTTTTGTATTTTTTTTTTAGTAGAGACAGGGTTTTTGTTTTTTTTTTTTTTTAGTAGAGACGGGGTTTCACTGTGTTAGCCAGGATGGTCTCTATCTCCTGACCTCATGATCCGCCCGTCTGGGCCTCCCAAAGTGCTGGGATTACAGGTTTGAGCCACCGCACCCGGCCGACTCTTAGAGACTTTAAAGAAACCAGATAATGGCATGCACTTTGTCCTCGTTTGGAAAGACAAAGAGTGAAACTAAACATCTGGCCAGATGTGGCTCTTGGAAGGCAAGAGTGGAGGTGAAATTTACTCCTCTACCATGAGCTAGTAGTGGGCTCTCACCTTCATACTTCTCTTTCCTTCCCACCTTTCTGCAGCTTTAGGTTTCAGGCCTCTCAGTCAAGGAGATATTTAATTGTGTTAAATTCTTGGCCCTGGACAAGATCATTTTCAGTGCCAAAGCTCCTTCGGGTTTTCCAGGGAGACCCGGCGCAGGAAGCCCAGGCGGCAGCATTTGTGGGCAGCTTGCAAGTAACACTTACATGAAACCACAGCTCTTAAAGCATTTGGAAAAATCACACCCTGGCCCTGTTTCTCTCAAAAGCACATGTTCCTTTCTGTTTCTCTTTAGTACAGACCTTGACACAGCAAATCATGATTTAATTCATTCCTTAAACACTTCCTGTCCCTAGCAGCATTTTTCAGGCACACTTATTGCCAGGCTAAGTCTCTGTTCTTTATTCATTGAAAATAAGACCTTAAAGGTGAAGGATGGTAGCTGATCCAAAGATTCAATACGTATTTATGATTGCTCACACAACCTCTTCCTCCTTATATGTAAAATAGAGGAAAAGTGTAAAAATATGCTGTTAATTGATTTTGGAATGTTTTGTTAGTTCCAGCTCCAAAAATAAATCTTCAAAATTAGGTTTCATTTATGTTAACATTTACATCAGGAGGTGACGCTGCATAGAAGAACATGGAAATGGTCTTAGAAGGTAAAGCGGTCCAGGATTGAATCTCAGCCCACTACTCATTAGCCAGAGACTTTGGAAATGTTACTTCCTCTCTGTAACCTCAGTTTCCCCATCTGTAAAATGGAGATAAGAAGATGATTCACCGTTTTTGGTTTTTTTTGAGACAGGCTCACTCTGTCACTCAGGCTAGAGTGCAGTGGTGCGATCTCGGCTCACTGAAACCTCTGCCTCCTGGGTTCAAGCAATTCTCATGCTTCAGCCTTCTGAGTAGCAGAAATTACAAGCGCATGCCACCATGCCCTGGCTGATCTCAAACTCCTGACCTCAAATGATCCACCCAACTCAGCCTCCCACAGTGCTGGGATTACAGGCGTGAGCCACCGTGCCCAGCCTCGATTCACCATTTTGGACCTGGAGGCAATCTATAGTTCTCTCTTAACCTGTGGCCTGATTTAATTTTAATTTTAATTTATTTATTAATTTTGTGAGGCACAGTATCACTCTGTCACGCAGGCTGGAGTGCACTGGCACCATCTCGGCTCACTGCAAACTCTGCCTCCTGGGTTCAAGCGATTCTCATACCTCAGCCTCCCAAGTAGCTGGGATTATAGGCATGCAGCCACCACGCCCAGATAATATTTGTATTTTTAGTAGAGATGGAGGTTTCACCATGTTGGCCAAGCTGGTCTTGAACTCCTGGCCTCAAATGAACCACCCACCTCGGCCTCCCAAAGTGCTGGGACTACAGGTGTGAGGCACCGCACCCAGCCTTGATTTAATTTCTCTGGACTATGTCCGTGTCACCATCCAGTGACTCGAGGGCCAATAGTGGTAATGTGTGGAGCGTTTACTGTGTTTTAGGAAGTATGTCAAGCATTTTACATGGACTATCTTACGTAATCATCACAATAGCCCTGTAAGAAATATATTAATATTTCCATATTAAAGATGAGAAACCAAGAGTTAAGATCCCCAAATTGCTTCTCTGAAAGGAGAAGCCTCTCTACTGCTCAGCCCCTCTTCCCGGTTTTGCCTCAGAGTCTTAACTCTGGAAGTTTCCTTTTCCTCTGTGTATCAAGCCCCAGGGGCTTCGCCTGCTTTTCTCCCAGGAGGGAGGCATAGGCCATCCATGGGGCGACAGAGTAGGGGCACTGTGAAGGGGGTTAGAGTCTCCCAATCTTTCTAGCTTCCACCCTCCTTGCTACCCTTGAGTGTAATCATGTAGGTTTTTTTTTTTTTTTAATTTAAAAGTTTTACTGTTGAGCTATGGGGAAAGAGATAGGATAAGAAAATTAGCAAGCACAAATATTATAAAGGTTCTGGAATTTTAGAAAATTTTTACGAATATGCCTCCTGATTCAGAAAGTTCTTGAGTCCCTCCAAGATGGTAAGGGGGTATGTCTGACACATGGCACACATGGCTTCTCTGTCACCCGACCATTCCAATGCTGCCAGTACTATAATTAATTTTCCTTCCCGGAGTTTCCCCAGATGAGTGATAGCTCATGAGGCTCTGATAGGAGAAAGGAAAAATATCCTGGGTCTGAATAAATAGTTATACATACATGTATACAGTATGTGGATTGTTATTTTTATTTTATTATTGTTATTATTATTATTATTTTGAGACAGAGTCTCTCTCTTTTGCCCAGGCTGGAGTGCAGTGGCGTGATCTTGGCTCACTGCAACCTCCGCCTCCTGGGTTCAAGTGATTCTCCTGCCTCAGCCTCCCAGGTAGCTGGGATTACAGGTGTCTGCCACCACGCCTGGCTAATTTTTGTATTTTTAGTAGAGACGGGGTTTTGCCATGTTGACTAGGCTGGTCTCAAACTCCTGACCTCAAGTGATCCACCCTCTTCAGCCTCCCAAAGTGTTGGGATTATAGGTGTGAGCCACCATGCCCGGTCCACACTTTTTACTACTTATCTGCTTGCTGATTGTGTATTGCAATTCAAAAATCCACATACTGCCAGGCATGATGGCTCACACCTGTAAGCCCAGCACTTTGGGAGGCCGAGGCAGGTGGATCACCTGAGGTCAGGAGGTCGAGACCAGCCTGGCCAAAATGGGGAAACCCAGTCTCTGCTAAAAATACAAAATTAGCAGGGCTTGGTGGCAGGCGCCTGTAATCCCATCTACTCGGGAGGCTGAGGCAGGAGAATCACTTGAACCCCAGAGGTAGAGGTTGCGGTGAGCCGAGATCGCGCCACTCTACTCCAGCCTGGATGAGACTCCATCTCAAAGAAAAAAAAAAAAAGAAAAAAGGAGTAAAAAGTGAATTTGTATTATGTTTTATATTATGGGCAATTACAATACTATTTTGAGCTTTAAAATTGAGCAGAAAATTGAGCCAGACACGGTGGCAGTGGCTCATGCCTCCTTTGGGAGGCTGAGAGGCAGGAGGATTGCTTGAGGCCAGGAGTTCGAGGTTAATGATCTTGCCACTGTACTGCCTGCCTGCGTGACAGAGTAAAATCTTGTATCTTTTTTTTTTTTTAAAGGTTGCCTTACAGGTGGGGCAAGGAAAAGAAATTGAACAGAAAATGACTTATTGCAGTACCTGACTTTGACTGTGTAGCCTGGATTATGGACACTTACACTTAATAAGAGGCTTAAGAATAACAATCAGTTGAGACTAAACATTCTTGTGAGTTGGAAGCTAACTCCTTACTAAAGTTCCACATTACCTAGTAACCACCCTAGAACAAGCATCTGCAACCCCATTTTCAACAGAGAACATCACTACGCAATGCAGTCCAAATATATAAGGGTACAAAATCTTCACGGTTTGGCTGAGTTTTCTCTTCCCCACCCTTACCCCTGCCGCTTTTTTTTTCAGGTCAGCTATATTTTCAAGGAGGTAAGGGAAGGTGTGAGATTTGGAAATGAATAGTGGTGACAGGAGAGAGAGGTTAGAAAAGGAAGTTATTTTTAGGAAGGCTTGGATGGAAGGGAAAAGTGAGTTGCATTTGGGGCATGGAGCTAGGGGAGGTCAGGCCAAGGGATAGCTGGGTAACCGTTGAAGGGTTTACCTCATTCTCTAGTCCCTCCCATTTCTTACATATTCATAATCCTTCCTCACCAAGTAGTAAAAGGAAGGCAGGCACAAACTCCTGGAGGGCTCTTGTTCATATTAGCCTCCCTCTCCGTTGTTGGAGGGGGACGATTCACTCAGCATTCAGAAAATACTTCTGGAGCACCTACTAGGTGCAGGACTGTCTTCTAGGTCCAATAGAGAGTACACAAACACGACAGCTGCTCTGCAGTTGCTGAGGTCCTTTTACAGCTTGTAACAATAACCCACAAACTCGAAATACTCACCCGCCAAAACTACGTTCTCCTTCAAATGGTGGCCAGCATCTATACTATGCCCTCACCGTGGCCACAGCATACCCAGCAATGGTTTGTATCTACCTTTTTAGAAAATTATCAACTGGCAATCCAAAATGCCACAGAAGTGTCATCAGAATAGACTAATATTATACAGAAGTGTCATCAGAATAGACTAATATTATACAGAAGTGTCATCAGAATAGACTAATATTATCTTTCCCAGGAGACAAGTGGTGAGTTATTTCTATTTGTAAAAAGCAAGGGATTATGGATTTAAGTAATTTGGCTGAGTTTATTCACGAAGTTATTTTATTTTGGTGCCTTAGTGGGTCTCAAGGCCTTTGAATTCATAGATCTTTACGTAGAATATTAACTAGAAATTTCATACTACTTATGGCTTGTTTGAAACCAAATAACTAAACCCAGCACTTTATTTTTTTGCCTGGATCATACAATGTTTTTCGTGTTATTATATGATTAGGGCAAATACAATTTTTTAAAAACAGGATATAACGAAGAAATTAATACTTTTAAAATTAATGGCAACAAACGCAAACCCTTCCCTGAATGATCTTAAAAAACCACACCTATGCAGAATTGAGGCTCACGTAAAGCTTCTTTTTGACACCTTTCTCTGTAAAATATGAGTGCTCACAAGACTGGGACCCTGTCTTTCTTTGTATTGTTATTTTTTAACGATCACTTTAACAATGAACAGCATGACGGGAAAGCCAGGGCCCTAGACGCCTGAATTTTATTTCTATTTTTGCTCCAGTGTCATTTAGGAATGTTAGACCTCTATGCCTCCCTTTCTTTAAAATGGATATGACATTTTTACCACTTAATACTTATGCTTTGAAATCTTAGGATAATCATTGTCCTATTTTCCATAAGTATCACCTAGTAATGACACTGATAGAAGTTGGGGATAAAAAATGTGAAATAGGATCACCGTCTTGGTAACGTTAAGGGCAAATTTCACTTCCAATCCAGGGCCTAGACCCCTACATGCCCTCTGTATCTGTACTAAACCATAAATAGGCCAAACTGTCCGGCCTTGACTGCTGCTGGCCCTTAATGCTTCATCATAGTCCGTAGCAAAACACGATTGCTAAAATAAAGTAGCAGAGAGTGATCTCAGCTAGACACAATCCTATTTTTAAAGAGGACCACGCCTCAATATCATTCTATCTTTGCTTTTATCGTTAGACTTTATTTTTAGGGCAGATTTAGGTTTACAAAATAATTAAGCAAAATGTAGAGTTCCTTATGCCTCCTTTCTGCCTGCCTCCCCACCAGTCTCCCCTATTAATAACATTTTAAATTAGTGTAGGCTGGGCACGGTGGCTCACGCCTGTAATCCCAACACTTTCGGAGGCCGAGGTGGGCCGATCACGAGGTCAGGAGTTCGAGATCAGCCAGGCCAACATGGCAAAACCCCGTCTCTACTAAAAATACAAAAAATCCGCTGGGCGTGGTGGCGTGTACTTGTAATCCCAGCTACTCCAGGGGCTGAGGCAAAAGAATCACTTGAACCTGGGAGACGGAGGTTGCAGTGAGCTGAGATCACACCATTGCACTCCAGCCTGAGTGACAGAGCGAGACCCCCCCCAAAAAAAATAAAATAAATAAATGAATGAGTGTAACCCCATTCTTTTCATTCTATAACACGCACCCGTTCGTGCATGTATGTGCGGGTATGGTCTTGAACTTCAGGCCTCAGGCAGTCCTCCCTCTTCAGCCTCCTGAGTAGGTGGGACTATAGGCACACACCACTGAATCCAGTTTATTTGATAATATTTAAATAATTAGAGACAGTTATCGCTTTCACAAATAAGAAAATAAGTATTTTAGTGAGCTTAAGCAGTCAGACCTGTTAGCTACCAACAGAAGAATTACTTTGGCACCACTTATACCCAAACTAAAATTACTGTATTTGATAGGAATGCTTACATTTAAATAGCTATTCAGCTAGTTGGGGGCATAATTTGCAACAAACATGGTAAAGAAAGCCCTAAACTTGTAACACTAAACCGTAGACTGAGGTTCTACTCCTAACTCTTCCCTCAGTTGGTGACTTTGGCTGAATCTCTGTGGACTCTGAGTTGGATTAGAAAATCTGCAAGAGACCTTTCCAGTTCAAAATTTTATTAATTGATTAATCCTTTGTTTTCCAAAGTGAGTGGAAGGCTATTTTATGTGGCTGACAATTTTAATTTATTTGTATAGTTGTTTTTATTTTAAGGTGTATTTAAAAATCTGCCTCAAACCCAGATTTCACAAATATCATTGCTTAAGATGAGACTATATTTTAAAACTTGGTCAATTTATGTCAAATTAAAGAAAATGTTGGTATCTAATAGTACGAGTAACATGGACGTGACAAAAATCAGAAGTAAAGGGTGGCTAGGTGCGGTGGCTTACACATGTAATCTCAGTGCTTTGGGAGGCCAAAGGCAGTAGGGCGGCTTGAGTCCAGGAGCTCGAGGCTGCAGTGAGCTATGATCATGCCACCGCACTCCAGCCTGGGAGAAGACAGAGAGAGAGAAAAAAGAAGTAAAGTGCATTAGTTTGTTCTCGAATTGCTGTAAACAAGTACCCAAGCCTGGGTAATGTATAAAGAAAAGAGGTTTAATTGACTCACAGTCCCACAGGCTGTACAGGAAGCATGGCTGGGGACGCCTCAGGAAATGTACAATCACGGCAGAGGGTGAAGGGGAAGCAGCACCTGTTACGAGGCTGGAGAAAGGGGAAGAGGGAGCAGGGGAAGGGGCTACACACCTTTAAACAACCAGATCTCGAGAGAACTCACTATCACAGGAACAGCAAGGGGGAACCGCCTCCATGATCCCGTCACCTCCCGCCAGAAACCTCCTCCGACATGGAGGATTTCAGGACAACGTGAGATTTGGGTCGGGGCACAAATCCAAACCATATCATAATGTATAACTGAAAAACATTCAGGAAACGCTGGATTAATTACTATATTAATCCATTCAAGACATCCAACTCCATGTCGAAGAGAGCTGTGTCCCAGAGCTCTTTCTTTAAACCTAAGTGATTCGGCTCCATTGACGAACAAGTACCTCGGAATTCACAGGTGAAGGAAAGCACAATAAGAAAAGTAGTAGGTTGGTGCAAAAGTAATTGCTGTTTCGCCGTTAAAAGTAAAGGCAAGAGGCCGGGCGCGGTGGCTCAGGCCTGTCATCCCAGCGCTTTGGGAGGCCGAGGCGGGCGGATCACGAGGTCAGGAGATCGAGACCCTCCTGGCTGACACGGTGAAACCCCGTCTCTACTAAAATACAAAACTAGCCGGGCGCGGTGGCGGCGCCTGGAGTCCCAGCTACTCGGGAGGCTGAGGCAGGAGAATGGCGGGAACCCGGGAGGCGGAGCTTGCAGTGAGCGGAGATCCGGCCACTGCACTCCAGCCCCCAGCCCCGGCGACAGAGCGAGACTCCGCCTCAAAAAAAAAAAAAAGTAAAGGCAAAAACCACAATTAATTTTGGACCAACCTGATACTATATCAGAGAAATGCTTGCAAGTTAAGTCGCACAGACCAAGAGCGATTAAATCTGATTCCAAAATACTTCCAACATTTCCTGAAATTAGACAAAGTCTACGGGGCCAATTTGCAAATAAAGAGAAGGGCTGAATTAACCTGTCCTAACGTTTTTCAGGGTATGACAATCTCCTTATATTATTTGGCGTATGTAATCTGACATATTAACCATGAACTTATCCAAGTATTCAAGTTCATCCATAGCTCTTTCCTAAGTAAAATGCTGTCATGATTCTATCTTTAGGCAACCTTATTCCCTGCAGCACCAACTGGCCTTCCATCTGGGAGGACAGCAGAAATTTCTTTTTACTTTTTTTTTCATTATTTATTTATTTATTTTATTGAGACAGGAGTTTCACTATGCTGCCCTGGCTGGTCTCGAACTCCTGGGCTCAAGCGATCCTCCTGCCTTAGCCTCCCAAAGTGCTGGGATTACAGGTGTGCTCCACCATGCCCAGCTTAGAAATTTGACTCTTACTTTCATATGAGATTTCCTTGCCTTACCTCAAGTATCTAAAGCATGTTTTTTGTTGTTTTTTGTTGTTGTTGTTGTTGTTGTTGTTTTCAGAGACAAGAGTTTTGCTCTGGTTGCCCAGGCTGGAGCGCAATGGCACGATCTTGACTCACTGCCACCTCCGCCTCCCGGGTTCAAGCCATTCTCGGCCTCGGCCTCCCGAGTAGCTGGGATTACAGGCGTGCGCCACCACACCCAGCTACTTTTTGTATTATTAGTAGAGATAGGGTTTCTCCATGTTGTTAAGGCTGGTCTCAAACTCCCAACCTCAGATGGTCCACCCATCTCCGCCTCTCAAAGTGCTGAGATTACAGGCGTGAGCCACTGCGCCTGACCAGCACGTGGTCTTTCTTTAATCCGCATGTGGACCACATAAGTGTAGAAAGAATAATGCGTCTTATTCATCCTTATAAGCCATATACCTTTGTTCAATGTCTGAAACAAATACTTGTTGAGCCCAAAATTTAGATAACTTAATTATGAATAAAGCATGATCCACTTCTGCCAAACATACACGTAAGATATCAGTCATTTGCAAGTTTCATATGTTCAGTTTTCTGGATTTTTCCGTGTCCTAACCATAAGAAGTCAGAAGGCAAAGAATTTGGAGCATATGTCTCAGTTCCGCTACATAAGTTATAATATAGTGCTCTACCCCCTCAGTTCTTTCAGAGAGTGGACAGAAGGCATCACACGTAAACAATTATTTCTGTGGTATGCAAAGCTGTCATTGCGATACCTGCTATTTGATGCAATGTCCCGTATTCAAAGATTCCTTTACTAATCTCCTGTTTAAGTTTGGGCAGTCTTCACTGATGTACGCTGACTGTTTTTTGGTCAGAAAGTAAAACCTTTTTTTTTTCTTAGCTCCTAGGAAAATCAGTCCTCAATTACAGTAATCCGCTTATCTCAAGTATTTAGTCATCTATTGCCTCTGTTACTTTTAGAAAATGGTAATAGCTAATGTTTAGAATTCTGTGTGCTAGGATCATAGCTAGCATATGGGACTTTAACAGTCACAATGACTCTATGAAGTGTGTACTGTGACATTTTAGGACACCATGATCTGGAGAAGTGAGACTTCCTGTCCAAAGACCCACAGTTAGTATAGACCAAACACAAGTAACCTGACTCCAAAACCTGCACTGCTAACCACTCTCCTATGTTTTTATCTTCAATTATTCTATTTCACACAGTGTTTTACAAATATATTTCAAGCTTTTTTCTTTTTTAAAAGGAGAAAGTTATTGATCCTAAATTATCAGTTGTGTCATAAGTCTTTCTCTATGTTTGTTGTTGTTGTTGTTATTTTGGTGTTTTGTTTTGTTTTGAGACAGAGTCAGTCTCGCTTTGTCCACCAGGCTGGAGTGCAGTGGCACCATCTTAGCTCACTGCAATCTCTCCTTCCCGGGTTCAAGCAATTCTCCTGCCTCACCCTCCCAGATAGCTGGGATTACAGGCATGTGCCACCACACCCGGCTAATCTTTTGTATTTTTAGTAGAGACGGGGTTTCACCATGTTGGCCAGGATGGTCTTGAACTCCTGACCTCAGATGATCCACCTGCCTCAGCCTCCCAAAGTGCTGGGATTACAGGCGTGAGCCACCGCCCCCGGCCTGTTTTGGTGTTTTTTTGTTTGTTTGTTTGTTTGTTTGTTTGAGATGGAGTCTCACTCTGTTTCCCAGGCTGGAGTGCAGTGGCGCAATCTCAGCTCACTGCAACCTCCGCCTCCTGGGTTCCAGCAATTCTCCCACCTCAGCCTCCAGAGTAACTAGGATTACAGGCACTTGCCACCACGCCTGGCTAATTTTTTGTATTTTTAGTAGAGATGGGGTTTCACCATGTTAGCCAGGCTGGTCTCGACTCCTGACCTGAAGTGATCCACCTACCTCGGCCTCCCAAAGTGCTGGGATTAAAGGCGTGAGCCACCGCGCCCAGCCTGTTTTGGTGTTTTTAAAAATATGGAATGCTTCATGAATTCACGTGTCATCTTTGCTCAGGGACCATGCTGATCTGCTCTGTATCATTCTTCTTTTATATGTATAAGGGATCTGCTTTTATGTTAGTATATTACGGAAAGGTGTATTTGATGTGATGTGCCATTGCTCCAGTTTATAATACACATCCCTCAGTCATTCTCTTCTTGACATACATGGAATAAGATTATGTGATTTAAGGATATACATTTCATGGCTTCCTCCCTAAATAGTCACACCCACAGCTGAAGCACCCACCCTAGCAACTGAGAGAAGAGTAATTGTGTGTTCTAAACAACGGTTTAAAAGTAGGAGGCTGAGGGAGAACCTAAGCTCCATGCCTTTTCCTGAGTCCTTGGCACAGTGATTGAAGTTTTATCTAGCATACCAACTCCCGGGGTTTCAAGTGACAGAATGGTAGCATTAACCCAGCTTTCTAAGGCTGCCGCTGTAAACTGGCTGAGCGCAGAGGGGATACGGCTTCTGTCCCCGTCCTTTCTAGTTATCTACCAGTCTAGCCATCTGTGTATCTGCACCCCAAATATTGTAAACATTCACCATCCTCTCTCTTACACCTAAAAATGTTAAGGAACCTTATATTGTTGTGGTGTATCTAGTATGTGCTAATAAGTACCAAAACCTCAAAATCAATAGATTTGTAAATGGTGCTATTGCAATATGTGTCATCTTAGTTTGTTTATTTGCATGCATATATACATGCATGTATGCATATATATGTGTGTGTGTTTTCTGCTATGGAGAATAGAACAAACCTGAAACGGCGGTTGGAGAATTTTGCCCGCATGGAGAATCAGTGTGTGCCTGCACTTCCTTTTCTCTGTTGCAACCACTGTCAACTGCTTTCCATGACTTAGTATCTTAGATTGAATTTCTGCTCCTGCTATGTTTAGAATCTATTTTTAACTTGGCCAACTGATTTACTATGGAGCATGTGAGTGCTGCTATTTTAAAATATGTAATAGTTGTCCCCAGAACCCACTCTATGGAAAAACCATTGTGGGCCTGTCCCATTCCATGGCACATTTTCCAGAATGTATGATTTTAAAACAAAACCAGCATTTACTGAGTTCCTAATGTATATCAGGCAACAGGCTGTGTGCTTATTTATGTTTTCTTAGTTAATCCTCAAAACAATCCTGTGTTGGTAGAGATTCCCTGCCTTACCAAGCACATTGTAACCCTGCATGTAAGTATGAAGCTGTGTACTGAGTGCAAAGATTGGGGGTATTCATGCTAATCCATCCCCAATTCAGATCCTATCTTTGCCACTTGTTAGCTACGTGAACTTCAGCAAGTTACCCAGCCTCTCTGAGTCTCAGCTTTTTCATTTGTAAAATAAGAACAATAACACTTCCTTGCAGGTTGTTATGAAGAAATGTTGACGGAGTTGATGTAGCATATTATGCACTTCTACAGGGTCTGGCACAAGCAGCAAAACAGGAAAAAGTAGTTACTGCTATTCTTTTTTTTACTATTATTCTGAGTTTTGTTTGTTTGTTTGTTTGTTTGTTTTGTTTTGTTTTTTTTTGAGACGGAGTCTTGCTCTGTCACCCAGGCTGGAGTGCAGTGGCCAGATCTCAGCTCACTGCAAGCTCCGCCTCCCGGGTTTACGCCATTCTCCTGCCTCAGCCTCCCGAGTAGCTGGGACTACAGGCGCCGCCACCTCGCCCGGCTAGTTTTTTGTATTTTAGTAGAGACAGGGTTTCACCGTGTTAGCCAGGATGGTCTCGATCTCCTGACCTCGTGATCCGCCCGTCTCGGCCTCCCAAAGTGCTGGGATTACAGGCTTGAGCCACCGCGCCCAGCCTATTCTGAGTTTTTATCATATCCTGGAAAAGAAAAAAAAAATACGAAGAGTTTGGAAGATGCAGGTTAAAGTAATATGTAGTTAAAGGGTCACTACACTGCTGCTAGAACTCTTTGACCTGGGCAGTTTCAATTTGAGCAGCTGGAAGCTGCAGTAATCCAGTGTGGCGTTTGAACAACTGCCAAGCCTTTCAGTTGGGGCCTTTCGCCTCTGGGAATCTTCAGACATCTGGAGGAACTTCATGAGTAATCCCTGGTTATTGTTTAACAGAATATTAGCTTTGAACAGGTGTGTCTTTGCCTGCTGGGTCTCTGCACAACTTATGAAGAAGCGACTCGTCATACACCTACAGGGCACATTCTTGGTTCTTATATCTACCTCCAGCTGGGGCTGGGTTAAAACCAACTGTGATGATTTCAGAATCCCTACAGCACTCTCTAGGGGACCAGCCGGGTGCTTTCCAGATCCAAGGCCCAAGGAGCTTTTCTGGGTGGTCTTGAGGTGATGCCTTGTGACTTGGAGTTTTCCCTGAAGGCCAACCCATACAACAGGTTTGGTCTCCCAAACTCGTTCAGTTTGGTTTGCTTTACTGCCTGCTATGGAACTGTTACATTAGGAGACATTGATACAGGTTCTTCCGTTTAAAGGCAGCAGTTAGGAAACTTGGCTACTGAGGTTGATGTGGAAGGAGGAGGCGGTCTTATATTGGCTGGGAACCTGCTACAGCGCCAGGAACTTCACAAGGGAGGTAATACCATTGCACCGGGTAAGTTGAGGAAAGTTTTCTCTGAACACAACTATATTTGCTTAGCATCAAATCTTATAGGTAGCTTATTTCTGTTTTCTTTTCTCTTTCTTTTCCTTCCTTCCTTCCTTTCTTCCTTCCTTCCCTCCTTCCTTCCTTCTTTCCTTCTCCTCCCTTCCTCCCTTTCTCTCCTTCCTTCCTTCTCCTCCCTTCCTCCCTTTCTCGTCTTTCTTTCTCTCTTTCTCTCTCTCTCTCTTTCTCTCTTTCTCTGTTTCTTCCTTTCTTTGTTTCTCTTTCTTTCTCTCTTTCTTTCTTCTTTCCTTTTTAAGACAGGGTCTCACTCTGTCACCCAGGCTGGAGTGCAGTGGCACAATCATGGCTCACTGCAGCCTGTATCTCCCACACTCAAGTGGCCCTCCCACCTCACCCTCCCATGTAGCTGGGACTGTAGGCTCATTCCACCACACCCAGCTAACTTTATGTGTATTTTTTGTAGGATGAGGACTCACTGTGTTGTCCAGGCTGGTCTCAAACCCCTGGGCTCAAGCGATCCACCCACCTCAGCCTCTCAGTGTGCTGGGATTACAGGCCTGAGCCACCACGCCAGGCCTTTCATATGTACTTTAAAAGCAAATTGTTTTCTATGACTATGACAAGAAATAAATCATTTTCTTCTGGTTAACGGAACAAAGTGAAAAGAAATTCTTTTTTTTTTTTTTTTTTTTTTTT
>NW_016804791.1:1313683-1326853 GCF_001698545.2 Rhinopithecus bieti | reverse complement strand
CCCGTCTCGGCCTCCCAAAGTGCTGGGATTACAGGCTTGAGCCACCGCGCCCGGCCGCAAATTCTTGAATTAAAACTTCTCATGAATTTATATAGGAATTGAAAAAAATCTAATTTCCCCTAACTGGAAATCAATCCTGCTTTTCTAATTTTTTTTACATGCAAGTTCAAAAAGTAGTACGTACTTACTATCTGTGCTCCCAGAGGCTGACCTGAAACAAAAGGAAAAAAAAAGTAGTATGTACTGGACGTTTTCAGTATATTATGTCTAATTCTCATAACAACCTTGCAAGATTGGGTTTGTCGCCCTCTTTGGAGATGAGGAACCTGAGGCTCTGAGAATTGAAGTGACTTGCCACAGGTTCACAGCAACAAGTGCAAAGCTGGGATGTACACCTAGTTCAAACCCACGTCCTGGTCCATAATGTTGTTAGGAACACAGAATCTACTAGTCTGGAAAAAAGTGGGATGCTTGACAGTGTGGATCTCACTTCATCAAGGCATGTGCCAAAAGCCTGAGGACATGTTCCTAAACAAAATGGAGTCAGGGATGCTAGAGGAAAATAGGTTAGGTGAAGTGATAATAGGTAAAATAACCATGTTCTCATATTCTCTAAAGAGCTCATTAGCAGCCAACGTATTTCTGGGAGTAGGTGCAATAGGGCTCTGTCCTTGGCCCTGTTCTGATCAACATCTTATTACTGCTTGAGACCAGAGCAGTGAGTATAATATGGTAGGACTTATAAATAACTATTGAACAAATTAATAAGGATATTTGTGTTGTGCTGATCATATCTTTAGTTTATTTTATTTTGAAACAAAGCCTTGCTCTGTCACCCAGGCTGGAGTGCAGTGGCATGATCTCAGTTCACTGCAACCTCTGCCTCCCGAGTTCAAGCAATTCTTGTGCCTCGACCTCCTGAGTGGCTGGGACTACAGGCGGGTGCCACCATGCCAGGCTAATTTTTGTATTTTTAGTAGAGATGGGGTTTCACCATGTTGGCCAGGCTGGTCTCGAACTCCCAACCTCAGGTGGTCTGCCTGCCTTGGCCTCCCAAAATTCTGGGATTACAGGTATGTGACACTGCACCTGGCCAGATTTTTCACTGCTGAGTTGAGTTTCTTGTATATTCTGCATATTAGTCTCTTTTTTTTTTTTTTGAGACGGAGTCTCGCTCTGTCACCCAGGCTGGAGTGCAGTGGCCAGATCTCAGCTCACTGCAAGCTCCGCCTCCCGGGTTCACCCCATTCTCCTGCCTCAGCCTCCCGAGTAGCTGGGACTACAGGTGCCGCCACCTCACCGGGCTAGTTTTTTTGTAGTTTTAGTAGAGACAGGGTTTCACCGTGTTAGCCAGGGTGGTCTCGATCTCCCGACCTCGTGATCCGCCCGTCTCGGCCTCCCAAAGTGCTGGGATTACAGGCTTGAGCCACCGCGCCCGGCATATTAGTCTCTTGTCAGATGAATAGTTTATAAATATTTTATTCCATTCAACAGGTTATCTCTTCATTCTGTTGATTGTTTTCTGTGCTGTGCAGAAGCCTTTTAGTTTAATATAGTCCCATTTGTCTATTTTTGTTTTAGTTGCCTCTGCTTTTGAGGTCTTAGCCACAAAATATTTGCCTAGACCAATGTCCTGGCGTGTTTCCTGTATGTTTTCTTCTAGTAGTTCTATAGTTTTGGGCCTTACATTTAAGTCTTTAATCCATCTTGAGTTGATTGTTGTATGTGGTGAGAGACAGAGGTCTACTTTCATTCTTTTGCCTATGGCTGTTCAGTTTTCCCAGCACCGTTTATTGAAGAGGGTGTCCTTTCCTCAGTGTGTGTTATTGGCACCTTTGTCATAAATTAGCTGGCTATAAATATGTGGATTTATTTCTGGGTTCTCTATTCTGTTCCATTGGTCTCTGTGTCTATTTTTATACCAGTACAATGCTGTTTGGGTTATTGTAGCCTTGTAATATGTTTAGAAGTCAGATAGTGTAATGCCTCCAGCTTTGTTTTTTTGCTCAAGATTGCTTTGGCTATTCAGGCTCCTTTTTGGTTTCATATGAATTTTAGGGTTGTTCTTCTTTCTGTGAAGAATGTCACTGGTATTGTGGTAGATTCATTAATCTGTAGATTGCTTTGGGTAGTTTGGCCATTTTAACAATATTAATTCTTCCAATCCATGAGCATAGGATGTCTTTCCTTTTGTTCGTGTCCTTGTCAATTTCTTTCATCAGTGTTTTGTAGTTTTCCCTGTAGAGAGCTTTCACCTTCTTGGTTAAATTTGTTTGTAGGGTTTTTGTGTGTACGTAGTTATTGTAAATGGAATTGCCTTCTGATTTCTATTTCAGCCAGTTCTTCATTGGTGTGTAGAAACACTACTGATTTTTGTATCCTGATACTTTAATTAATTTGTCTACTAGTTCTAAGAGTTTTGTGGTGGAGTTTAGGTTTTTCTATTTTTTTTTCTTTGTATAAGGAGTCTGATACCGTATAGATTTTTCTAAATATAAGCATGTCATCTGCAAAGAGGGACAATTTGACTTCTTTTCCAATTTGGATGCCTTTTATTCCTTTCTCTTGCCTGATTTCTCTTGCTAGGATTTCCAGTACTATGTTGAATACGAGTAGTGGAAGCATAAATCCATCTTACAGCCTTTTAATATAGTACTTTTAAGGTTAGGCACAGTTTGTTTCTGTCGCTTGTGACAAAAAAAAAAAAAAACAAGAAAGACAGGTATTTACACGTTCTTTAGGGCACATTGTATATTCAGTGAGGTTCTTGGCTTATTATATCTGCTTGGATAATGACAAAAATAGGTAATCAATGCTGGCTAACATTAGCAAGGAGGAGAAGAAAGTTGAAGCTAGTGGCTGGACACTAGGACTATTTTTATCCCCTATTATTGTGAGTTTTGAGAGAGATTCCAAATACTTCCTGAACTAATCCAACATTCCTTGCATTTTGTAGAGAGTTCTACACTAACGTCTATACTACCTAAGAACTATTCTTGCCAAAGAAATTGAACCTGAATCTAATCAAGCTTCTAAAGCTTTCATTTACAGAAAATGGTGGGGAATGTAAAGGAGGAACAAGTTAAATGACACCAGGAGGGAGCAAACAAGCAAATCTAGGATGTGAGGTATTTTATACATCAATTAAACCAGTATCTTCTATAAGTCAATGACATTTTTAAAATAAGTAGGACCCCATGAATATATACACCTAATATATACCCGCAAAAATTAAAAATAAAAAAAATTTAAATGAGTTGGAAGAAGAGGACTCAAAATCAAAAGAAACTTGAGATATTGTAACAGCCAAATGTGATATGTACATTCGGATTCAAACATACCAATTGTGACATACAAAGAAGAGTACATTTACAAGTAACAACGCAAAAAGAAAATTTCTCTAAAACCCATTGTTGATACAGTGCCATAGAGCACTTCGATGTTAAATAATATGATTTTCATGTAATAGTCATAAAAACATATCCTGCAAAATAGAACACAGTAATTTAAGATGTGTGAGTTCTAATTATGATTATTGTTCTGTGAACTTGAACAAATTACATAATACACTCAGCTATAAAATGGAAAGACCAATACCTCATTAAATGGTTATTCAAAGGACCTAATAGAAGTTATGGTAAAGAACATGCTAAGCATAAGTGCTAAAAAGCTACAACTTTCAAATAATAGTCCAATAGTGTAGTGCACAACTACTGAGGTAGCCCTCAATGATCTCCTACTGAGATTCCCAGCCTTATGCAACTCCCTTCCCTTGAGTATGATGTCACTTCAGAAATTAGGTTACAAAAAGGGGCCAGGCCTGTAATCCTGTAATCCTAGCACTTCGGGAGGCCGAGGCAGGTGAATCACCCAAGGTCAGGTTCAAGACCAGCCTGGCCAACATGGTGAGATCCAGTCTCTACTAAAAATACAAAAATTGGCCAAGCATGGTGGTGGGCACCTGTAATCCCAACTACTCAGGAGGCTGAGGCATAAGACTCTCTTGAACCCGGGAGGTGGAGGTTGCAGTGAGCTGAGATGGCACCACTACATTGCAGCCTGGGCGACAGAGCAAGACTCAGTCTCAAAAATAAAATAAAATAAAATAAAATAAAATAAAATAAAATAAAATAAAAATACAAAAATTAGCCGGGTGAGTTGTGGCCAGGCACGGTGGCTCACACCTGTAATCTCAATGCATTGGGAGGCCGAGGCAGGTGATCACAAGGTCAGGAGTTCAAGACCATCCTGGCCAACAGGGTGAAACCCCGTCTCTACTAAAAATATAAAAAATTAGCCGGGTGTGGTGGCAGGCACCTGTAGTCCCAGCTACTCAGGAGGCTGAGGCATGAGAATCTCTTGAACCCGGGAGTCAGAGTTTGCAGTGGGCGGAGGTCAGGTCACTGCATTACAGCCTGGGCGACAGAGCAAGACTCTGTCTAAAAAGAAAAGAAAAGAAGAAGAAGGAAGAAATTAGGTTACAAAAAGATTAGGATTCGAGGTTAAGTTACCAGCATAATGAATGAAAAAAGTCATCAGTCTATCCCTACCTCTACATAGATTTTGCCTAAAATAATCTCAGATCACGACCTTGAACTGCTGACTGTGGGAGCTGGGTGATGGATAACCGAAAGGATCATTGTATGTTTCACTGGACTATTTTTAAAATCTTAACCATGCTTATTTTTGAGATGGAGTTTCGCTCTTGTTGTGAAACAGAACTCCAGAACTCTTTCACCTTGCAGAACTGAAACTCAATACCCATTAACCAACAGCTCTCCTTTTCCCTTCCCGTAGCTCCAGGTAACCACCGTTCCACTTTCTGTTTTTATGAGTTTGACTCCTCCAGGAACCTCATATAGGTGGAATCTACAGTATTGGTCCCCAAGGTTCTTCTGTGTTATAGACTGTGACAGGATTTTCTTCCTTAAGGCTGCATAGTATTCCATCATGTATATATACCAAATTTTGTTTATCTGTTCATTCCTTGATGGACATTTGGGTTGCGTCCACCTCTTGGCTCTTGTGAATAATGCTGTCATGAACATTGGTTTGCAGATATCTCTTTGAGAGCCTTCTTTTATTTCTTTTGGATATGTACTCAGAAGTGAGGTTGCTGGGTCATATGGCAATGGTACTTTTAATTTTTTGAGAAACCATCCTGCTGTTTTTCATGGCAATCATACCATTTTGCTGTCCTTCCAACCATTCACAAGGTTTCCAATGTCTCCACATCCCCACCAACATTTGTTATCCTCTGGGTTTTTTTGGGTGGGGGTGTTGGGGGGAATAGTAGCTATCCTAATGGGTGTCAGGTGGTATCTCCTTGAGGTTTTATTTATTTATTTATTTATTTATTTATTTATTTATTTATTTTTTTGAGACGGAGTCTCGCTCTGTCGCCCAGGCTGGAGTGCAGTGGCCGGATCTCAGCTCCTGCAAACTCCGCCTCCCGGGTTTACGCCATTCTCCTGCCTCAGCCTCCCGAGTAGCTGGGACTACAGGCGCCCACCACCACGCCCGGCTAGTTTTGTATTTTTTAGTAGAGACGGGGTTTCACTGTGTTAGCCAGGATGGTCTCGATCTCCTGACTTCGTGATCCGCCCGTCTTGGCCTCCCAAAGTGCTGGGATTACAGGCTTGAGCCACCGCACCCGGCCTCCTTGAGGTTTTAATTTGTATTTCTCTGATGATTAATGATGTTAGGTATCTTTTCATGTACCTGTTGGCCATGTGTATGTCATCTTTGGAAAAATGTCTATACAACTCCCCCCTTGCCCATTTTTCATAGTTTTTTTTTCTTGTTTTCATTAAACTTTTTATCTATTTTAATTTGTTTTTTTTTTGTTTTTTTTTTCTACATAGACAGGATCTTGCAATATTCCTCAGGCTGACCTTGAATTCCCAGACTTAAGTGATCCTCCCAATTCAACCTCTTGAGTAGCTGTTGACTACAGGCGTGCACCACTGTGCCTAGCTTTTTGCCCATTTTTAAATAGGATTATTTGAAATTTTGTTGTTAAGTTGTAGAAATTACTTATATATTAAATAATTGTGGATATGGTAGATACTAACCTCTTACCAAATATATGATTTGCAAACATTGTCTTCCATTTTGTAGGTTGCCTTTTTGCTCGGTTGATTGTGTCTTTTGATGCACACAAGTTTTCAAGTTTGAGGTAGTCTCAGTTGTCTTCTTTCTCTCTTTCTTTCTTTCTTTCTTTCTTTCTTTCTTTCTTTCTTTCTTTCTTTCTTTCTTTCTTTCTTTCTTTCTTTCTTTCCTTCTTTCTTTCAGAAAGGCAGACTGCCACATGCAGCACCTCATTTGGATGTGTCTGAAGTTTTGGAAGCTTGACTACCCTACGTTCTCCTGCAAATGGACCTTGAGAGCTTGTTTGAAGGTTCTAGCAGGGGACTGCAGCTACTCATATACCCTCGGCCGGGGACCAGTCCTTCTCTATCTGGGATGCTTGTCTTCTTAAACGTACAGCTTCGGGAGGAATGCATATGGGGCAGCGAGGGAGGAAGGGGACACGCGCCTGTTCAGCCAGATCAGCCAAATCAACCCTGGCGATCAATGGGGTGACAGGCGCTGCAGCCAGATCACCCTCACATCCCTAGTTTTCTTGTTTTTAACTGTACTTCTGGGGTTGTATACAAGAAGTTATTGTATATGGCAAATCGTTTTTCCCTTATGTTTTCTTCAAGGTGTTTTAAAGTTTGAGATTAATTTTTAGCTAATCTAATGTAGCATAAAATAAAGGTCTAACTTCATTTTTTTTGCATGTGGATATCCAGTTTTTCTAGCACTATTTGTTGAACAAACTGTCCTTTCTTTATCAAGTGGTCTTGGCCCCCTTGTTGAAGATTATTTGGCTATGCCATAATTTATCTCTGGGCTCTCTATGCTACTCCATTGGTCTGTGTGTTTGTCTCTATACCAATAGTACACTGAATTACTGTAGATTCGTAATGTGTTTTGAAATCAGGATGCTTGAGTCTTACAAATTTGTTCTTTTTCAAAATTGTTTTGGCTTTTTGGGGTCTCTTGAGATTCCATATGAATTTTAGGTCTATTTTTCTATTTCTGCAACAAACACCATTGATATTTTGATATAGGGATTGTGTTCAATCTGCAAATGGCTTTGTGTAGTGTTGACATCTTAACAACATTAAGTCTTCCAATTTATGAACACAGAACGTCTTTTTATTTATGTGTGCCTTCTTTAATTTCCTTCAACAGTGCTTTGTACTTTTTAGTGTGCAAGTCATTCACCTCCTTGGTTAGGTAAATTCCTAAGTATTTATTTATTTATTTATTTTTAGAAGGAGTTTTGCTCTTGTTGCCCAGGCTGGAGTGGAGTGGGGCGATCTCGGCTCACTGCAACCTCTGCCTCTCTGGTTCAAATGATTCACCTGCCTCAGCCTCCCTAGTAGCTGGGAGTACAGGCATGCGCCAGCATGCCTGCCTAATTTTTGTATAGAAGGGGTTTCACCATGTTGGTCATGCTGGTCTCGAACTCCTGACCTCAGGTGATCTGCCTGCCTTGATGTCTCAAAGTGCTAGGATTACAGGCATGAGCCACTGCACCCGGCCAATTCCTATTTTATTCTTTTTGATGTCATCGTAAATGAAATTGTTTTCTTAATTTCTTTTCCTGACTGTTCATTGTTCATGTATAGAAACATTCCATTAAAAAAAAAAAACAGAAGGCTGGGCATGGTGGCTCACGGCTGTAATCCCAGCACTTTGGGAGGCCGAGGCAGGCGGATCACGAGCTCAGGAGGTCGAGACCACGGTGAAACCCTATCTCTATTAAAAATACAAAAAAATTAACCAGGCGTGGTGGCGGGCGCCTGTAGTCCCAGCTACTCGGGAGGCTGAGGCAGGCGAATGGCGTGAACCCAGGAGGCAGAGGTTGCAGTGAGCAGAGATCGCACCACTGCACTCCAGCCTGATGACAGAGTGACACTCCGGCTCGAAAACAAAAAACAAAAACAAAAAACAGGAATACAACTTTTCTGTTCAGAAATTTTCATATTCCTGCATTTTGTTCTTTACTGATGCCCCAGAGGAATTGTTTTATGGGCTTGATGTCCATTTGGAATAAATGAAGAATTCTGTGGAAATCAGAGTGTAAGTAACATACACATTTGCTTAAAAGGCTGAACAGACTTGCCAGTACCCCATATATCTACAATTAGAGACGTGAATGGGATCGTTCATAATTCACAAGAAACTTGTTTGAATAGCACCAACAGCAGAGAAATTTGGGGGCTGGCTGAGGGGCCCTCTGTGATTACCCGGATCCTTGAAAGGAAATATTAGGCGCCTACATCAGTTGGGACTCTTTTCCTCACACTTGGCAGAAAACCCTTCGTAAACTACCTCAAGGGGAAAAGAGGATGCGCATAATGGCAACGTCCCGGGGAACTGGATTTGGACTTCGCTTGATCCAGAGTGGAAATAAAGTTAGACACCGCACCCGGCCTTAATTTTGTGTTTTATTTTGTATTTTTGTTTTTTAGTATTTTAAGCCCAACAGGGTTTCACCATGTTAACTAGGCTGGTCTCGAACTCCAAAGCTCAGGTGATGTACCCATCTCGGCCTCCCAAAGTGCTGGGATTACAGGCATGAGCCACCGCACCCAGCCAGGAAAGATTTTAATTTTTTTTTTTTTTTTTGAGACAGAGTTTCTCTCTTGTTGCCCAGGCTGGAATGCAATGGCGTGATCTCAGCTCATCGCAACCTCCGCCTCCCAGGTTCAAGCAATTCTCCTGCCTCAACCTCCCAAGTAGCTGGGATTACAGGCATGTGCCACCACGCTCGGCTCATTTTGTATTTTTAGTAGAGATAGGGTTTCGCCGTGTTGGTCAGGCTGGTCTTGACCTCAGGGGATCCGCCTGCCTCAGCCTCCCAAAGTGCTGGGATTACAGGCGTGAGCCACCGCGCCCAGCCAGATTTTAGAATTTGATGACTACTGAGTGGAGGGATTACAGGAGAGAGAGGCAGGTGCGTCCCCAGGGCAGAAGTGAAAGCCTTTGGTTGTTTCATTGGGCTGTACCAAGCGTAGGCCTGTAGGCCTGTGTCGTCCAACGCCTACACACGGCTGTTGAATACTTAACATTTAGCTATTCCAAATTGAGACGTAAGCGTAGAATACACACTGGATCTTGAAGACTAGTACAAAAGAAATAAGTAAAATACCTTATTAATCATTTTTTATATTGATGACATATGTGTGTGTCTGTGTGTGTGTGTTTTGAGACAGGGTCTCGGCCAGGTGCGGTGGCTCATGCCTGTCATCCCAGCACTTTGGGAGGCCGAGGTGGGCAGATCACGAGGTCAGGAGATCGAGACCATCCTGGCTAACATGGTGAAACCCTGTCTCTACTAAAAAAAAATACAAAAAATTAGCTGGACATGGTGGCGGTAGCCTGTAGTCCCAGCTACTCAGGAGGCTGAGGCAAGAGAATGGCATGAACCCAGGAGGTGGAGCTTGCAGTGAGCCGAGATCATGTCGCAGCACTACAGCCTGGGCAACAAAGCAAGACTCCATCTCAAAAAAAAAAAAAAAAAAAAAATAGAGACACGGCCGTACTCTGTCACCCAGATTAGAATACGATGGCACAATCACAGCTCACTGCAGCCTCTGCCTTCCCGACTCAAGCCATCCTCCCACCTCAGCCTTGTAAGTAGCTGGAACTATAGGTGTACACCATCATGCCCAGCTTATTTTTGTATTTTTTGTATAGACAGGGTCTCTGTATGTTGGCCAGGGTGGTCTTGAACTCCTGGCCTCAAAGGATCTGCCCCCTGGCCCTCCCACAGTGCTGGGATTTCAGGAGTAGACCTCCACGCCTGGTCAGCTACATGTTGAAATGATAATATTTTCATCTTTCTTTTAACTTTTTAAAATGGCACTACCAATATTGGTTTAATTACATATGGGACTTGCATTCTATCTCTATTAGGCAGCACTTTGTCTAGGCCGACTGAGTTTCCCAGAAAACCCCACTCTCCCTCCCCTCTGCTCTGGCAGTTTTGGGAGGTGCTTCGAACTGCTTGAAAATTTGATGTGTGGGGAGAGGGGAACCTGCCTACCCCAGCTCTCTGGGTGATTGACAGGTCAGTCCCCTTCCTGGAAGTTTGCCCAGCATGACCTGGAGTCAATCCCCTTCCTGCCCAGCTCCCACCTTTCCTGACTGGACCCTTCAGCTGCTGTTGCATGGGACGTCACAGAGCAGGCGTCCCTAGAAGCTCTCTCAGGACCCACGGGGGCAGCCCCAGGACATGAACATGTTCAGAGTGGTAGAGTGATAGAATGGAATTTTATTTATTATTTATTATTATTATTACTTTTTTTGGGGGGGGGGGACGGAGTCTCACTCTGTCGCCCAGGCTGGAGTGCAGTGGCGCAATCTCGGCTCACTGCAACCTCCACCTCCCAGGTTCAAGCAATTCTCCTGCCTCAGCCTCTTGAGTAGCTGGGATTACAGGTGTGTGCCACCACACCCTGTACATACAAAGCTAATTTTTTTGTATTTTTAGTAGAGAGGGGGTTTAGCCATGCTGGCCAGGCGGGTCTCACACTCCAGACCTCAGGTGATCCACCCGCTTCAGCCTCCCAAAGTGCTGGGATTACAGGCATGAGCCACTGTGCCCGGCCTAGAATGGAATTTAATGAATATTGTCATAGGACAGTAAATACTGCAATCCCAAATTCATACATTTCTAGCGAGATTTTCTTCTTCCCCCGCACCCCTCCCCCCCCAACTTTCTGGCCACGGGTATTTGGAATATGAGGATTGGACCAGACCTTAAGGTGACTGTTAGGAATCTGCCTCAGGCCACGTGCAGTGACTTGAATCTATGATCTCAGCTACTTGGGAGGCTGAGGCAGAGGCCAGGAGTTCGAGACCAGCCTGAGCAACATAGCAAGACCCCCTCTCTCCAAAATAAAAAATAAGTTAAAAGGGGGATCTGTTTTAGCCTAAATCTACCCCTGCACCAAGCTACTTGGGATATCCAGTGCTTCCACAAAGGCCACTTAGCTTCCATGCAGCTAAGACAACCAAAGTGCATACTACATTTTCCATGCTAGCTTTATACTGCATTACTCGTTCTTCATTTAATTGATATGTGATTTAAAGTACTTTTCTAGGTATATGGATTCTGACCTCCCATCTGACTAAGGAGCTTACTGTCTTCCTTACTCTTAGACTATTCCTGAGTGTTCTGGCACAGTGGACACTGGATTGCTATTGACTATCAGTGGAACCTATTATCGGACTCCCGTGGAAACAGGTCTTGGCCACCAGTATATGCCATTCCACTCTATAACTTCCAGGTCAGTTACTAGGCACAAGACCATCATGACCACTCTAGCTAGCATGCAAAACACAGGAGGCAATATCTGATCATGACTGGATCATTGCTCTTCATATCTGATAAAAACAACAATCTGGCCGGGCGCGGTGGCTCACCCCTGTAATCCCAGAACTTTGGGAGGCTGAGGCGGGCCGATCACGAGCTCAGTAGATCGAGACCAGCCTGGCCAACATGGTGAAACCTCATCTCTACTAAAAATACAAACATTAGCTGGGCGTGGTGGTACATGCCTATAGTCCCAGCTTCTCGGGAGGCTGAGGCAAGAGAATCACTTGAACCCTGGAGGTGGAGGTTGCAGTGAGCCGAGATTGCTCCACTGCACTCCAGCCTGGCAACATAGTGAGACTTGGTCTCAAAAATAATAATAGTATTATTAAATAAAATAACATAAAATAAAATAAAATCTATATGAGAATGTCATGGCAAACAAGTCAAGTTTACGTGGCAGTACACGGATGTCAGATCCCTGCCCTGGACCCCAGCACGGTCTGGTTGACCTGCCTTCTGATGATATGTTTCTATCCCTCACATGAGCTGTTGGAGGAGAAGTACTTTTCCTTTCATGTAAGTTGGCTTAGATCTCCATCTGAAGTGTCTTTCACATACAAATGGCCAAAAAATATATGGAAAAAATGCTCACCATCATCAGGGAAATGCAAATCAAAACCATAATGAAGGCCGGGCGCGGTGGCTCAAGCCTGTAATCCCAGCACTTTGGGAGGCCGAGACGGGCGGATCACGAGGTCAGGAGATCGAGACCATCCTGGCTAACCCGGTGAAACCCCGTCTCTACTAAAAAATATAAAAAAAACTAGCCAGGCGAGGTGGCGGGCGCCTGTAGTCCCAGCTACTCGGGAGGCTGAGGCAGGAGAATGGCGTGAACCCGGGAGGCGGAGCTTGCAGTGAGCTGAGATCCGGCCACTGCACTCCAGCCTGGGCGACAGAGCGAGACTCCGTCTCAAAAAAAAAAAAAAAAAAAAAAACCATAATGAAATACCCTCCTATGCCAGTCAGAATGGCTACTACTACTATTGTTTTTTGTTTTTTGAGATGGAGGCTTGCTCTGTCACCAGGCTGGAGTGCAGTGGTACAATCTCGGCTCACTGAAACCTCCACCTCCCTGTTCAAGTGAATCTCCTGCCTCAGCCTCCCGAGTAGCTAGGACTATGGGCATGCACCACCATGCCCAGCTAATTTTTGTATTTTTAGTAGAGATAGGGTTTCACCATGTTGGCCGGGATAGTCTCGATCTCTTTACCTCGTGATCTGCCTGCCGTGGCCTCCCGAAGTGCTAGGATTACAGGCGTGAGCCACCACGCCCAGTCCAGAACAATTATTGCTAAAAAGTAAAAACATCACAACAACAACAACAAACAGATACTGGCTAGACTGCAAAGAAAAGGGAACACTTCTACACTGTTGGTGGGAATATAAATTAGTTCAGCCGCTGTGGAAAGCAGTTTGGAGATAGCTCAAAGATTTTAATAAGATTGGCCAGGTGTGGTGGCTCATGCCTGTAATCCCAGCACTTTGGGAGATGGAGGTAGGATCACCTGAGGTAAGGAGTTCGAGACCAGCCTGGCCAACATGGTGAAACCCCTCTCTACTAAAAATACAAAAATTAGCTGGGTGTGGTGGCGCATGGCTGTAATCCCAGCTACTCGGGAGGTTAAGGCAGGAGAATCACTTGAACCTGGGAGGTGGAGGTTGCAGTGAGCCGAGATTGCACCACTGCACTCCATCCTGGGTGACAGAGTAAGACTCCATATCAAAAAAAA
>NW_016804791.1:1294790-1313179 GCF_001698545.2 Rhinopithecus bieti | reverse complement strand
AAAAAAAAAAAAGAAAAAGAAAGAAAGAAAGAAAGAAAAAGAAAAAAAGAAAGCTAGAGAATTCGGTTGATGCCAGATTGCAAAATGCTCTGTATCTCATACTGAATTTCAAACGTTATCTATAGATTATAGACAACATCTATAGATGATAGAACTGGGGAGTGACTCAGTCATACCTGTGATTCAGAAAGATGACAGGAAGCGGTGGAGAAGCTGGATTCAAGTGGACAAGACTAAAGGTGGGGTGACCAGCGGGAGGCTGGCTCTTTAGTGCAGGCCGGACAGTAGAGGGCTGCAGTGGTGGGGATGAAGAATAGGGGATTTACATTTGAAAGACATTTGATTTGATTTGATTATAATTTCAACATTTATTTTAGCTTCAGGGGTACATGTGTAGGTTTTTTACCTGGGTATATTGTGTGATGCTGAGGTTTGGGGTATGACTGATCCTGTCACTCGGGTACTGAGCACTGTTCCCAATAGGTGGTTTTCTAACCCTTGCCCCAATCCCTCCGTCCCTCCCAATTCCAGTGGTCCTCAGTGTCTAGTGTTGCCATCTTTATGTCCATGTGTATTCAACATTTAGCTGCCACTTATAAGTGAGAACATGTGGTTTTTGGATTTCTATTCCTGCATTAATTTGCCTAAGAACTAATGGCCTCCAGCTGCATCTATGTTGCTGCAAAAGACATGATTTCGTTCTTTCTTTATGGCTGTGTAGTAGTCCCTGGTGTATATATACCACATTTTCTTTAATCAACCTGCCTCTGATGGACACCTAGGTTGATTCTGTGTCTTTGCTATAGTGAAAAGTTCTGCAATTAACCTGTGAGTGCAGGTGTCTTTATGGTAGAACAATTTATTTTCTTTTTGATATATACCCAGTAATGGGATTGCTGGATTGAATGGTGGTTCTATCTTAAGTTCTCTTTTTTTTCTTTTGAGACAGCGTCTCACTCTGTTACCCAGGCTGAAGCGTAGTGGCATAATTTTGGCTCACCACAACCTCCGTGCCCTGTAATCCCAGCCACACAGGAGGCTGAGGCAGAAGAATTGCTTGAACCTGGGAGGCGGAGGTTGCAGTGAGCTGAGATCACACCAATGCATTTCAGCCTGGGTGACAGAGTAAGACTCTGTCTCAAAACAGAAGAAAAAGAAAAAGCTTGCTGATTGCCGATTGCTGATTTTGCAGAAGGTCACACACGGGTGAGGAGAGACTCAGAGAGAAAGCGATTCTTGAGCTTGGGTCCCTGAAGAATGAGTAGGATTCTTGCTGGATAGAAAAGCCACGTGCTCTGGTGGAATCCATCTCTTATAAGCCTAGAACTTCAATCCTAAATTCAGAGACTTTGGACTGTTTGCTGCTTAACAGTGAGAGTGCTGCGAAGACAAATAACAATGAACACTTATTTCATGTGAACTGCATGTCTGGCAATGTATTAATGCATTTCAACTTCACAACAACCTTGGGAAATAAGATACTATTATGATCCCCATTTTAAAGGTGAAGAACCTGTAGAGGTTAAATTAATTGCCCCTGGTTACATAGCGAGTAAGTGGTAAATGAATACCCAGGATTGTGGCTACAGCTCTTAACTGCTGACATGAAGCCTCTAAAATGAGCGTTTATAGGAAAGCCACTCTTTGTGAATTGCAATGCATTGCACAAGTGTTAGTTATTACATTATGCAAGGAAAAAGGCTTTTCAGGTTAAGAGGACAGTATGAAAAAATCTACAAGATTTTAAAGCATTCAGGAATTCCTCTTTGCTAAGGATTTTTGGGGGAAGGAGGGTTGAGGCAGAGCAGGCATATCACTAGGCAGAAAGCTAGAAAATTGGGCTGGGCATGGTGGCTCATGTCTGTAATCCCAGCACTTTGGGAAGCCAAAGTGTGCACCACCATGCCTGGCTAATTTTTGTATTTTCGGTAGAGACAGAATTTCACCATGTTGGCCAGGCTGGTCTCGAACTTCTGACCTCAAGTGATGCACCTGCCTCAGTCTCCCAAAATGCTGGGATTACAGACGTGTGCCATTGCGCCCAACCTCTATGTGCTTAATTGAAGATGTCATTGATTGTAAAGGTGAACCATTGTTTTGTGCATCATTAAGGAAAAAACTTGTCAATAATTGTGAGACCCAGCACAGTGGCTCACGCCTGTAATCCCAGCACTGTGAGAGGCTGAGACAGGCAGAACGCTTGAGCCCAAGAGTTCGAGACCAGCCTGGGCAACATGGCGAAACCTCGTCTCTACTAAAAATACAAAAAATTAGCTGAGCATGGTGGCGTGCACCTGTAGTCCCAGCTGCTCGGGAGGCTGAGATGAGAGGATTGCCTGAGTCCTCGAGGCAGAGGTTGCAGTGAGCCGAGATCGTTCCACTGCACTCCAGCCTGGGTGACAGAGTGAGACCCTGTCTCAAAATTAATAATAATAATAATAATTGTGAGACATCATCTATTGTAAGATGCATCTGGATTTCAGAGGCAACAATGTACATCTTAGAATAGGTGAAACAAGGTAATCCTTCCCTTAACTGGGTGTGGGTGGCAGGCTGTGAATATCTCTAACAAGCACACATTGTACTACATCATAGTTGGTTGTTACCAGGGTTGCTTTCCCTGGTAGATACGAGTGACTTAAGATAGGGAATATATCTAACTTCCTTTGCTATTTCAGTGCTTACCACTGTGCTTGGCGCAAGATAGATATTCAATACTAATTTGCTTCATGTGAATTGAAATCCTGGTACATAGCATCATATTAGACACTGTGAGGGATACACTGAAAATGAACGATCTGTTACTGACTTTGCATAGTAAGAAAACCTCAGTGACCCAAGAGCTTGAGCAGACATACATTGGCGAATTGGTCATCTTGCTTTGAGGCACAGAAAAATAAACGATATCATCCGGGTGCAGTGGCTCACACCTGTAATCCCAGCACTTTGGGTGGCCGAGGCGGGTGGATCACAAGGTCAGGAGTTCAAGACCAGCCTGGCCAAGATGGTGAAACCCTGTCTCTACTAAAAATACAAAACTTAGCCAGGCGTGGTGGCAGGCATCTGTAATCCCAGCTACTCGGGAGGCTAAGGCAGGAGACTCACTTGAACCTGGAAAGCGGAGCTTGCAATGAGCCAAGATTGCACCACTGCACTCCAGCCTGGGCGACAGAGCAAGACTCCATCTCAAAAAAAGAAAAAAAGAAAAAAAAATTAGCCAGGCGTGGTGGCAGGTGCCTGTAGTCCCAGCTACTTGGGAGGCTGAGGCAGGAGAATCTCTTGAACCCGGGAGGCAGAGGTTGCAGTGAGCCAAGACCGCGCTGCTGCACTCTAGCCTGGCAACAGAGCGAGACTGACTCAAAAAAAAAAAAAGAGAAAAGAAAAAGAAACTGTCAGAAACGATGTCACAGGCTGCCTTCCATATTGGCACTACTTTCCACAGGAAATAGGGGCCTTACCTCACTTGGAATTGTTGCAAATACATATACATCTTATGGAGGTTTTCAGAGACAGATGGACATTTTGCCAGCAATGATGGTGAACAATGTTCCTAGAGGCTTGCAGATGTCTACTTTCGAATTAAACGTAGTGAAGGGCCTGTTCCTCCCTACAGCACTTTTGGATACACCTGTTCTATGGCTTCCTTTCCCTCCTTCTGAAGGGCTTCAATGACCTGCCTTTTAAAGTTTAAAAATAGGTGCCCGGACTAGGCTTTGAAATAGTTCAAAAACACAGCATCACAGGAATCCCAGATGCTATAAAATTTTGGCCGCATTTTATTTTTTCTTTTCTTTTCTTTTCTTTTTTTTTTTTTGAGATGGAGTCTCGCTCTGTCGCCCAGGCTGGAGCGCAGTGGTGTGATCTCAGCTCACTGCAACCTCCAGCTCCTGGGTTCCAGCGATTCTCCTGCCTCAGCCTCCTGAGTAGCCGGGATTACAGGCGCCCGCCACCATGCCCAGCTAAGTTTTGTATTTTTAGTAGAGACAAGGTTTCACCATGTTGGCACGGTGGTCTTGAACTCCTGACCTTAGGTGATCCGCCCGCCTCTGCCTCCCAAAGTGCTGGGATTGCAAGAGAGAGCCACCGCGCCCGGCTCGCCGCAGTTTCATCCCTGTAAATGCTATGCCCTTTGTCATCGTCTCAAAAGCAATACCACTGTTTTTTATTTTGTTCTGTTTGTTTTTGCTTATCTTTCACCCATCAACTAATCTGCTTTTTTTTGTTTTTGTTTTTGTTTTTCTTTGAGACAGAATCTCGCTCCGTCACCTAGGCTGGACTGTAGTGGCGTGATCTCAGCTTACTGCAACCTCTGCCTCCCAGGTTCAAGCAATTCTCCTGCCTCAGCCTCCCAAGTAGCTGGGATTACAGACATGCACCATAATGCCTAGCTAATTTTTGTATTTTTAGTAGAGACAGGGTTTCACCATGTTGGCCAGGCTGGTCTCAAACTCCTGACCTCAAGTGATCTGCCCACTTAGGCCTCCCAATGTGCTGGGATTACAGGCATCAGCTACCATGCCGGGCCTCAATTAATCATTTTATTTATATTTTTATGTTTTTGCAGAGACAGAGTTTTCTTATGTTGCCCATGCTGGTCTTGAACTCCTGGGCTCAAGAGATCCTCCTACTTTGGCTTCCTAAAGTGCTGGGATTACAAACATGAGCACTGCATCCAGCTAAACAATTCATCTTTAAATGAAAAGAAAGCTTCAAATAGTGCAGAAAAGCTGCTTCTGGAACCTTCTCTGTTGTCCTCCAGCATGTACAAGTGCAAACCTGGTGGTCTGGGGAACACCAACTGAACCACCTGGAAAATGTGGTGAAGATGAACTTCGTCTCTACTGACAAGGACATCGTTAAAGGAAGTTCTTGGCTGGATTTCTTAATGACACGACAACTGTAGATGAATGTTTATCCTGCTTTCCCTCTTTCTCTTTAGGTGTATAAAGCCAAAGAGAGGCCAGGCACAGTGGCTCACACCTTTAATCCCAGCAATTTGGGAGGCTAAGGCAGGTGGATCACTTGAGGTCAGCAGTTCAAGACCAGCCTGGCCAACATGGTGAAACCCTGTCTCTACTAAAAGTATAAACATTAGTGGTAGTGGGCGCCTGTAATCCCAGCTACTTGGAAAACTGAGCCAGGAGAATCGCTGGAACGCAGGGCGTGGAGGTTGTAGTGAGCCAAGATTGCACCACTGCACTCCAGCCTTGGCGACAGAGTGAGACTCTACCCCGAAGAGAAAAATAAATAAATAAATAAAACCAAAGAGAGTGGATGGTCCATGTAATGCTACCTATATGCCTTGCCCGTATTTTCCTTCTAAGACATGAGTATGCTTTGTGCATGTCACCTTGCTTTGTATCATATAATGCTGTAACCTTGGCCACACCAGACTGTACTCTGAAACAGCTCCACCAAAGCCAGTGGGCTACAAAAGCAGACATCAGTCCATGAGGTGGACTGGTACATGAATCCCCCCCACAGCAGGAGTAATCCATATTGAATGGTGATGAAAGCAGACATCAGTCCATGAGGTGGACTGGTACATGAATCCCCCCCACAGCAGGAGTAATCCATATTGAATGGTGATGAACTGACCTAATCAGATTCTTTATCTTCAGGAGTTTTGAATGTGAACCAAAGAGAAAGCATCAGAAATGGGATCTGAGGGCTGGGAGTGATGTCTCACACCGGCAATCCCAACAGTTTGGGAGACTGGGGCAGGCAGGAGTTCAAGACCAGCCTGACCAACATAGTGAAACCCCGTCTCTACTAAAAATACAAAATTTGCCAGGCATGGTGGCACATGCCTGTAATCGCAGCTACTGCGGAGGCTGAGGCAGGAAAATCGTTCGAAACCAGGAGGCGGAGGTTGTAGTGAACAGAGATCACACCACTGCACTCCAGCCTGGGCAACAAGAGAGAAATTCTGTCCCCCCCCAAAAAAAGAAAAGATAAAATAAAAAGAAAGAAAGAAAGAAGTGGAATGGAATTGAATAGAATCTGAGCAAACGAGTTAGCAGCATGAGCATGATACCAAAGCAAGTGCAAAAAGCTTCAGCTCCAGAGAGAAGGCCACTTACCTGCCATTGCTTTTAAGAACATTGGTTGGAATGTTGGCCTGACCATTTTGGCCAGACTGATCTCGAACTCCTGACCTTGTGATCCACACACCTTGGCCTGGCTGACCTTTGTATTCTTGGTTGTTATTTTGAAAACTTGAAATAGGCTGGGTGCAGTGACTCACGCCTGTAATCCCAGCACTTTGGGAGGCTAAGGTGGGTGGATCACGAGGTTAGGAGTTCGAGATCAGCCTGTCCAAAATGGTGAAACCCCGTCTCTACTAAAAGTACAAAAATTAGCTGGGTGTGGAGTTGCACGCCTGTGATCCCAGCTACTCAGGAGGCCAAGACAGGAGAATCGCTTGAGCCCAGAGGCAGAGGTTGCAGTGAGCCAAGATCTCCCCATTGCACTACAGCAGGGGCAACAAGAGCAAGATTCTGTCTCAAAAACAAAAAAACAAGGGCCATTCTTTTTCTCATAAATTTATATCTTTATGCAAATATTCTATACAGTAGCTTCCTAAAAGTGGAATTTGGAGGGCCAAAGGGAATCTGCACTTAACATTTTAATTGATGTTGCCAAATACCTTTCTACCACTTGAGATGATCTAAGCCTCACTTCCTTTCTTCCATCTAGAGCATGTAACCAAGGTGGATTCAGCTGCACTGAAGATCAGTTGTCCCATCCCCGTGAAGTTGACTGTGCCCAAGGTAAGAATACCTAGTGGAATGTGGTCCTTGTTACCTGAGGAGCGAAGGTGCGTCTGTGCGGGCTGTCACTCCGTCTGTTTTGCAGCACCTCGCTCAAGTAAGTTACCCTGGAATTAACACCTCCTATATTTTGAAAAATCCTTGTGGTTGTCATTCAAGTACTGCTATATGCTGGTGTCTGTCCACATAAAAGACAACAGTCAAAAAGACACACACATTAATTTCAAATGTGTGAAATTTGAATTCTTTGGGTTTTTTGTTTTAGTTTCTGAGACAGGTTCTCACTCTGTCACCCAGGCTGGAGTGCAGTGGCACAATCTCGGCTCACTGCAACTTCCACCTCCTGGGCTTAAGGGAACCTCCCACCTCAGCCACCTGAGTGGCTGGGATTACACAGGCATGCGTCACCATGCCCAGCTAATTTTTATTTTTTATTTTTGCATTTTTAGTAGAGATGGGGTATGCAGCAGTATGCACGGATATCAAACCTAAAGAAGATGCATGTTTCACACAAGCCTGCACCAGGGAAATTTTATGTATGGAGCTTAAAGTTAGAAGCCAGCCTCGAAGTCTGCTATTTAGAAGGGCCATGTCCAGTGATACTCAAATTAATAAAGCAAAAATTGAATTAAGGAGGCCAAGCATATCCTTTTAAAATGTAGCTGACTAAAGTGCTGATAGAGAAGCAAGGTTTAGGCTAAACGGAAGTTCTTCTTCATTCGATAACGATTCTTAAAAGTCTGCATGCCATGTACCAAGGACTCAGAGACAATCAAGACATAGCCCTCAACCTCAAGGACATGACAGATCTTTGAAACGTGAAATAGGAACACAGAGTTGGGGGCAACTAACCTGTCCTGATGGACCTGGGGTGGGTTTCACAGAGATGATATTTAAGTGGAGACTTGAAAGGTAAGTTGACATTTTCCAGGTGCAAAAAGAAAGGGAAAAGCATTTCAGGCACAGGCACAGGCATGTAAAAGGATCTGGCAAATCGAAGGGATGTGGGAAATGAGAGAATTTCCATGCTTTTGGAAGACAATGAGAACACAGGTTTCGCCAGAAGTGTTCCTGATGAGCATCCTTTATGAGCCATGTCTCAAACTGGGTGCTTTCTTTCTGTCTTCTTTCCCTGTCTGGAACGTGCTATCCAATGTGGAAGTCACTGGCCGCATGTGGCTACTGAGTGCTTGAAACATGTTGAGTATGACTGAAGAACTGAATTCTTAATTTCATTTTAACTTAAATGTAAAAATGCATACACTTGATTTAGTTGTTGGAAAATTTTTTAGCATGTGAAGAATAACTTGGTTATGTGAATCTACTTTTTCAACTATAAATTTTAGGCACTCTAAATACAGATCAGGCCAGGCACAATGGCTCATGCCTATAATCCCAGCACTTTGGGAGGCCGAGCTGGGAGGATCACTGAAGGTCAGGAGTTCGAGGCCAGCCTGGCCAACATGCTGAAACCCCATCTCTACTAAAAATGCAAAAATAAAAAATAAAAATTAGCTGGGCATGGTGACGCATGCCTGTGTAATCCCAGCCACTCAGGTGGCTGAGGTGGGAGGTTCCCTTAAGCCCAGGAGGTGGAAGTTGCAGTGAGCCGAGATTGTGCCACTGCACTCCAGCCTGGGTGACAGAGTGAGAACCTGTCTCAGAAACTAAAACAAAAAACCCAAAGAATGTAAGAATGTAACACATCTCATTGATGACTTTTTATATTGATTACATGTTGAAATGATATTTCAGCTATATTGGGTAAATAAGATATATTATTAAAATTAAGTTCATTTGTTTTCCTTTTTAAAATGTGGCTACTAAAATTTTTTGAACAACATATGTGGCTTATACTATATTTCTATTGACATTGCTGGTCTGGACCCTCCTCACTCAGGCTTGGAGCTCTGTAATAGTTCCCTAACTATTCTTTCTGCCTTCTCTTGTTGTACATACTCTCTATGAGTTTAATCCTCTCAAAACACTATTTTAGTTTTTTGGGATGGGGTCTCACTTTGTTGTCCAGGCTGGAGTGCAGTGGTACAATCATGGCTCACTGCAACCTCCACCTCCTGGGCTCAAACGATCCTCTCACCTCAGCTTTCTGAGTAGCTGGGACCACAGGCATGTACCACCACACCCCACTAATCTTTTTAAATATTTTGCAGGGATGGAATCTTGCTATTGTGCTTAGGCTGGTCTAGAACTCCTGGGCTCGAGCAATCCTCCCACCTTGGCCTCCCCCCGTGCTGGAATTAGAGGTGTAAGCCCCTATGCCCAGCCTTTCAAAGCACTACTTTTATCAAACTATGGATGCAAATTCCTAAATCACTTCTCGAGTCCTAGGACATCAGCTCCCTTCTCCCCATCAGTCTGTTTCATGGGCCTTCTCTATTTCATCCAGCCCTCCCTTCAAATCCAGCTCATTCTTTCCTTCTCTCTGGCCCCAAACCTCAGCTCCGTCTTCTGATTGTTCAAGAAAAGCTAAAAAACCCAGATTTCTATTTGGAAATTTCTGATTTGCAAAATGTTGACAACTCCGACAGAGACTGCCTACCCAACAGCCATTTCCCCCTTTTCCTTAGAACACTGCCTTGAATCTGGGCAGCAAGCGTCCCAGATAAAACAATACACTTCCCAGTCTCCCCTGCACCGTGTGTGGATAATAAGATAAGCGGAGAAATTAAAGGCAGCCAACTCCGCTGGGAGATGTCCCCTTTTGCCCTCTCCGTCTTTCTCCTTCCTGATAGAATGAATGCACATGGCTGGAACCCTGGCAGCCACTTTGTATCATAGCACGGTACTGAGAGTGAAAGCCGTATGTTGAGGACGGTGGAGCAGAAAGATGGGTGCCTAGGTTCTGGCTGACTCTGGAGTCACCATCTTGAATTGCCTATCCTTGGTTTTTCTTTCACATGGGAGAGGAATAAACCTCTATCTTGTATAAGCCACTAATTTGGTTTTTCTATTTATATGTGGCCAAACCTAATTTGACAATTACTTCAACGGTTTAAAAAGCACTGTGAGCCGGGCGCGGTGGCTCACGCCTGTATTCCCAGCATTTTGGTAGGCCGAGGCAGGTAGATCACAAGGTCAGGGCTTCGAGACCACCCTAACCAACATAGTGAAACCCTGTCTCTACTAAAACTACAAAAAAGTAGCCGAGCGTGGTGGCAGGTGCCTGTAATCCCAGGCAATTGCTTGAACCCGGGAAGTGGAGGTTGCAGTGAGTGGAGATCACGCCACTGCCCTCCAGCCTGGGCGACAGTGCGAGACTCTGTCTCAAAAAAAAAAAAAAGAAAAGAACATAAATTAAACTCCTCTGACAGTTGTACTGTGAATCATTCAGTGTCGAGCTTTAAGCCAAGATCAGCCACTCGCACAACTATGTGAACAAGTCATTTAATTTCTGGGTTCTGATTAGTCTACTCACCAAGTAGGGTTAATAATGCTTTAGTTTGGCCGGGTGCGGTGGCTCACGCCCTGTAATCCCAGCACTTCGGGGGGCCAAGGCAGGTGGATCACCTGACGTCAGGAGTTCAAGACCAGCCTGCCTAAGATGGTGAAACCCCATCTCTACTAAAAATACAAAAAAATTAGCTGGGTGTGGTGGCGGGCCCCTGTAATCCCAGCTACTTGGGAGGCTGAGGCAGAGAATTGCTTGAACCCGGGAGGTGGAGGCTGCAGTGAATCAAGATCGTGCCACTGCACTCCAGCCTGGGTGACAGAGCAAGACGCCATCTCAAAAATAAATAAATAAATAAATAAATAAAAATGGTTTAGCTAGGCTGGGTGTGGTGGCTCACACCTATAATCCCAGCACTTTGGGAGGCCGAGGCAGGTGGATCACCTGAGGTAGGGGGTTCAAGATCAGCCTGGCCAACATGGTGAAACCCTGTCTCAACCAAAAATACAAAAATTAGCTGGGTGTGGTGGTGCATGCCTGTAATCTCAGCTACTCCAGAGGCTGAGACAGGAGAATCACTTGAGCCTGGAGGTGGAGGTTGCAGTGAGCCGAGATCACACCACTGCACTCCAGCCTGGGCAACATAGTGAGACTCTGTCTAAATAATAATAATAATACTTTAGCTCACTAGCGATAGCTAATATATGCATTGAGTGCTTGACATAGATGATCTAATTTAATCCTCACATGAGGTGATCCCCAATTTCTTGAGAAAAATAAGAAGGAATTAGGTAGCTTGTTCACAGCTAGTAAGCACTAGAGCCAGTCTTCAAAACTCAATTTAATTCTTTGGACACTTTGAGGATCAAATGAAAATAATGAATGTGAATATATTTGGGGAAATTAGCAACTGCATGCAAATTCTTTCTCTAAGGTCACGAGAAAGGTCACTTGAAAGGGAACGAAAACAAAGTTTCTAAGTAGATGATGTGTTATATATATAAAGAGTTAATACACACTACTCACTTCCTGTCAGAGACATTGCCAAGGGCTTCATGTCTACTGCCTACCAGGAATCAAGCAGTGGCCTATGTGCTGAAGACACAGAGATGACTAAGAACAGGTATACTGCAGAAATGAACCCACTATATATGGGGAGCATGATTTAATGTTGGCATTAAGCCTCAGCAGACAATAACATCCTGGCTTCTTTCTATATATCCTAACGTGTTTACCAACTTATTATAATTAGCTAGGTCACTGCCCTGATCAATGTCCCTGAGTGACAGTTCCTTAAGTCATTTCACCTTTTGGTTATTTTTTCAGTCTCGGAAGAAAATAACCTCCATAAAAATGCTATGAGGAAAATTTTAAAATGTTAACTTCTGCGATCCCCGTTACATATGACAAGTTGAACATAAGTCTTTATATCATCTCTCCCAAAATTCTACTAAAATGAGAAAAACCAGTAACAAGCACGTTTAAAACTACCCATGGGTCAGAGACCATTCTAAAGGCTTTTGATGTGTTCGTTGGTTTAATCCTCACAATTAAGGTACGAATCCAGTGAGGCAGGTACTTATAATTATCCTCATTTTACAGAGAAGATTCTAAAACTTTCTAGAAAGATAAAACAGGTCACACAGAAAAGATCAGGAAGAATTGGAATAACACCATATTGTTCTATGTCAACATAAAATCAGCATTTGTTTTCTCAAGAGAAGAAATTGAGAGATGCCTTCAAAATTCAGAGGAAACATGCTTTTCAAACTAAAATCAAAATCCCAGCCTGTAGAAGAAAGTAAAATAAAACATTTTCTACTCTGCTCTTGCACAGCAAAATTTTATTTGTCCCATGCTTTTCTCAGCAAGTTACGGGCAGATGTACACCCCTCCCCACCACAACACACACACACACGCCAAACCAAGAAAGATGAGCACGTGAGATCCAAGAAACAGGAAATCCCACACAGCCAGGAGTTCAAGAAAATTTCCAGGTTGTTGGTGAAGAAAACTCCCAGGTGGGTGGTGAGCTCAGAGAGCAGCCAGTCCTGGTTAAAATAGGCAGAGAAGGTTCTGGTAAGAAAGTATTTAAGAAAAAAATAAAACTAATGGGTTATTTAATGTATTTGATCAGTTTACATCTTTATTGGAACACTTAGGGTTGATTTAGTAGTAAGTACACAAAAAATGAAGTCAATAAAAAAGTGAAGATGGGAGTTTGAGACTGGCCTCGGCAACATAGCGAGACCTCATCTCTAAAAAAACAGAAAAACCGGCCGGGTGTGGTGGTGCATACCTGTACTTCTAGCTGCTTTGGAGGCTGAGGCAGGAGGGTCGCCTGAGTCCAGGAGTTTGAGGCTCCAGTCATCTATGAATGTGCCACTGCACTCCAGCCTGGGCAACAAAGTAAGACCTTGCCTCTAAAAAAAAACTTTTTAAAATAATTTAAAGCAAGACAATGATTAACCAGGAAAAACACATCTAAAATGTTAAATAAAAAATCATTAAACAGTAAAAGTTAAAAAACACTAGGAAAAAAACAAAAAAAAAAAGTGTACAGGAAAAATGTAATTAGCTGTGAACTATATAATGACGTAAATGCTAACTATTTATTTAACACAAACAAGGATATGACTACACTGGAAAAATTAGGGGAAGGTAATGGAGCAAGAACTGGAATTACCCTCCTCAAAAAGAAACAAGTACATTCAGCTGGGCATGGTGGCTCACACCTGTAATCCTAGCACTCTGAGAGGCCGAGGCAGGCAGATTACCATCTGAGGTCAGGAGTTCAAGACCAGCCTGACCAACATGGCCAAATCCCGTCTCTACTAAAAACAAAAAACAATTAGCCAGGCAAGGTGGCAGGTGCCTGTAATCCCAGCTACCTAGGAGCCTGAGGCAGGAGAATTGCTGGACCCCCAGGAGGTGGAGGCTGCAGTGAGCTGAGATTGCGCCACTGGCACTCCAGCCTGGGCGACAGAGCAAGACTTCCTCTCAAAAAAATAAAAAAGAAAGAAAGAAACAATTACATTCAAATAATCAATAGCTTGAATTGATCATGCTTGCCTCTGGGCAGTGGGTTGGGAAGGTGGGGCAGGACATGCTGTTTTTCATTATAAACGTAATAACTCCCATGTCCTAACTTCAATTCTTTAACCTCATGTATACAAATTAAATTTAAAAATTACTATAGCTTACGTAAACAATCCCCTGGCTTTTCCAGTTGCCCAATGTATCAAGTAAAATTCTTCAACCTGACCTTAAAGTTCCTCTACAATCTGTCTCCACCCTCCCTATATAATCTTATCTCTGATTTTTTCGCCCATCTTGTACTCTTGGTTTCAGTCAAGAACTATTCACTTGGCCTTCCTTAACCCCTTCCAAACATTATGCACCCAGCCTGGGATGTTCTCCCTTTTATCTGATCCAAACCCTTACCAGTGGATGGAAGAAGCCAGCACTAGAGGGAAGGGTATTCTCTGAGAACATTAAGAAGCACCAAAATATCGTGAATGAGCTCAGCAGATTGGTGGTTTGATAAGCTGAGAAAGAATGAGTTAATAGAAGAGGGATAGTCTATATGTATCTATAAAAGTAAGTTGCTCAATGCATAGCTTGGATAAAGAGACATTTGACTTCACTCACCATATGTACTCACAGAAGCCAAGTATTTTTAATGCACTGATTAAATACTGTGTGCTGACAATCAAAAGTAAGTTGCTGAATTATTCAACATAAATTCATTAAGTGCCTACCATGTGCCAGAGGCATATTACCCTGGGTGCATATAACAGGAGGAGGTATAGTTAAATACCAAGAATTCAGAGGGACAAAGGTATTACAATGAGTCTATAGAGGACTAGAACTTTCTAGAAAAAAAGGAGTCAATGAACAACCACAAATGTCTCATCTACTAAGCAGACATGGTCTCTGTAGAAAGGGACATTACAGGCTTGATATTTAGAGAATGGTTTATCAAAGTTCCATTTTGTGTTAGGCTAGGTGCTTTATATTCATTAAATCTGAACGCACAATAGCTCAATGGGATATCTGTTATAATTTGCAGTTTGCAAATATAACTCTCCTCCAGAGTCAGAGGTGAGATCTTAATGCCTATTCTTGTTCCACTATAGGCCATGGCCTCCACAACCAACCAAATCATGCTTACCAAGCAACCTTCTGATTTAATTTGATGTCACGTGTAGGAAAAAAAGCTCTGGTTAGTCAATCTGATCTTACTTTACTAGGCAGTTGTAATAATAATAAAAGTATTGACTGATAGCGTATACTGAACACTTGTTGGATGCCAGGCTAAGAATTCCATGTGTGTGAATTAGAAACTGTTATCCCTCCTTTACAGAGAAGAAAACTAAGACATAAGATGTTAATAACTTGCCTTGTGGCACACAACTAGGAAGGGAGAGAGGCTATGCTCTTGATCATGGTATGTATTGTCATCTAACATACACGGTATTATTGAAACTATGATTTATTCATTTAAATAATATTTAGTGAGCACCTACTCCATGGCTTGGGGCTTGCTGGCAGAATATCAATGAAGCATAAGACCTAGTCTCTGTCTTGCAAATACATACAGTTTAAGTGAGGAGGCAAGATACACGTAGTAAAATTGTTAGATAACAATTGAGCTTTGTATATAATTAAGTATTAAATTGATTAGTGCAACCAATAAGGGCATTGAGATTTCAGAGAAGAGGAGCTCATTGAGCGCTGAAGCAGAGAAGAAGCTGGGGTTGGACAGAACCCAGCAGAAGAGAGACAGGATTCTAGGAAAGAAATGAGCATGGTGTCTGGGGGAAAGGAACAAGCTGGACCCAGTGGGCAGAGCAGTAGGATCCACAGGCAACTTCCTTCACAGCTTTACCACTGAAATTTTCAAGTTCAGAAGCACCCTTCCTGGGCTGCTGATCCAATGCTCTTTCCAATTCAACTTTTTTTTTTTTTTTTTTTTTGAGACAGCGTCTCGTCATGCTGCCCAAGCTGGTCTGGAACTCCTGTGTGATCCTCCCTCCTGAGTAGCTGGGATTACAGGCATGCATCACCCTCTGGCCAATTCAGCTTAAAACAAGAAAGTGCCAACACAGTAGTCTGAGCTTCTGTGTTTAACCCCTTCCTCTGCTAGATTAGCTCCTCAGAGATTCAAGGCCTGGGAGACTGTATGTCACTGGAAGGTAAAGCAAAGTGTCTTGTTCATCACCATATCCCAGTGCCTTTAACAGGGACTGCCTCTGGCAGGTGCTCAATAAATGTTTATTAAACAAGGAAGGAAAGAGCCTGCATAGCTATAGCTGTCAGTGTAGCCCAGTGGTTGATAATGTGAGGGGCAGCAGGGAGCAGTGGAGCCCCAAATCCCAGCTTAAAGTCTGGCACTGCCTGGTGCCAGCTGTGTGATCTTACAGTCACTTCACCTGTCTGTATCTCAACTTTCTCATCTGTAAAATGGGTCCTATGAGCGTATCTTCCTCATAGGGTTATTGTGAGTATTAAATGAATTAATAGACACAAAACACTTAAAACAGGGCTGGCATCTATTAAGAGCTACTTATGTTGCTCTTATCAATAGACTGGCTCCAAAGCCAGATCACATGGTTTGAAGCCTATCTTTGCTGCTTTTGAAGAGAGTGGCTTCTCTGAACTTCAGTTTTTCCATTTGTAGTGCGGATATTATACTAATATAATAGTATCTATCTCATAAGGTTATTGTAAGGATTAAATGAGTTAAAAGCATACAGAGCACCTAGCACAGCCCCAGAGCATCCCTCGATAATATAAGACTGTTATTCTCCTTGCTTAGTCACTGGGCTTTTCCTCTTACTCCACTACTGCAGCTGGCAGGTGGTAGCACATTTCTGAATTAGGCAAGACTTTATTTATGGAGTTTGTGTAGTTCTACCACTATCAGTTCCTCTTCAGCTTCCTTCTAGGGTAATCTGTACTTTAAAATAAAGTTTAGACTTTTTATTATGCAATTTCCAAACATACATAAAACCAGACAGATGAACATAGTGAACCCCCATGTACCCAACTCCCAACTTCAATGATTTAGCCATCATACCACAATTACGTTCTCTCCTTACTCCCACTAGGTTATTTTGAAACAAATTCGAGATATAATTTCATCTATATTATTTCACTATGCAGCTTTAAAATAGAAAGAATATTTTTTAACAGAACCACAACCATATTATCACTCCTACAGATTTTATAGTAATTCCTGAATATCATCAAAAGCCAGCCAGCATTCAAATTTCCTTGATTTTCTCATAAATTATTTTATTTTACTTTTGCTTTCTGTTTTTTTTGAGATAGGGTCTTGCTCTGTCATTCAGGCTGGAGCGCAGTGGTGTGATCGTGGCTCACTGCAGCCTCAACCTCCCAGGCTCAAGCAATCCCCCCATCTCAGCCTCCCGAATAGGTGGGACTACAGGCATGTGCCACCATGCTTGGCTAATTTTTTTTTATTATTTGTAGAGACAGGGTCTCACTATGTTGCCCAGGCTGGTCTTGAACTCTTGGCCTCAAGCAATCCTCCTGCCCCAGCCCCCCCAAATGCCGGGATTACAGGCAGGAATCACTGTGCCCAGCCAAATTATTATTTTTTTATTATTTTTATCATGGTAAAATACACATAGCATAAAATTTACCATATTCTTCATTTTTAAGTATACAGTGGTATTAAATCCATTCAAAATGTGCAACCATTACCATCATCCATCTCCTTAACTCTTTTAAAAAAAAAAAAAAAATACAGTATCCAAACAAAGTCTAGACACTGCTTTTGTCTGAAGTTTCTTTATCTCTTCTGATCCATAGGTTTCACGCCCTCCTTTATCCCCTTTCAATTTATTGTTGAAGAAACTGAATGATGTGTGCTGTAGAGTTTCTCACTTTCTAAATTTTGTTGATTTTGCTTGCTCATGATGTCATTTAATATCTTCCTCTGACCCCTGGAATATTACATAGTCTTTCATAATATGTCAAAGACGTTATGGTTGTGTCAGAAGGACACAGGAGCAGTGGCTGAAAGTGGGGTATTTGGGGCATCGAATAAATAAGTAAATAAATACTGTAGCATATTAAGACACATGAAGCATGGTAACATCCACCGCTTGAGAGTAATGCTCCAAAAATAGATTGGTCACCTTTGGAGAGTGCTAAGGCAACAACTCTTTACTCCAAAAATAAAGAGAAAGGATCAAGTATTTATTCTGCCTTTCCTGTATGAACTGTATTTAGGGTAACCAAATAATTGATGGGAAAAGATCCTGCTGATAAATAAAAGAAATGATAAAATTAAAATATTGCCATTTTGCAACCCCTAATGAAATGAAGTATCTGAGCAATGATTATCAATGGCTGCTAAAACCAGAGGTGAAGAGCTGAAGGGAAACTTTATGAAGGCCATACTGGGTTGACGGGATCTGAGCCCACCGATCAATCTTAACATCACTGAGAGACACCCCAGCAGGTATTACGCGCCCCACATGTGACACAGTAGGAAGTTTGCAGCCTATGAAATAGACATGCCAAAAAATCGAGTCTGAATCTGAGCAGGCCTCTCTGTGTATCTCCCGGCTTGAAGGTAGTTTGTACTTTTTTTCCAAAATGAGCAAATACTAAATAAAAAGCCAACAAAAATCCGTAGGCACATGTCAAACTGAACACCTCCTTATGGTGAGTGCGGTAAAACAGTCCTAGTAAGTACATTTAGGCCCCCACAGTAATAAAACCGTCACATTCCCGAGGTGAGAATAGTTCTGCATATAACAAGAGGAGATTGCAGGGCGGAGGGGGCTTTGGACTTTTGGATGAGCACCGGGTACCTTTTTTCATCCTAATCTACAAGGTAAACTCCTTTCACACATGACATGGCTTTCGAATACATGGTTACTGCGTTCAGGAAAACGGCGTGACACAGGCAAGCTGGCATCTGACAGCGGAATCATCCGTCAAGAATCCCCGGCGATATGAAAGAGAGTGGAGGTGGCTCTGACGCGCCCACGCGGCTCGGGCCGTCTCCGCAGCCCCCGCGCGCACGTGACGCGGTGTGGGTGTGCGCGCCCTGGAGCTGCCGGCTGCGCCGCTGCACGCAGTTGTCAAGTGGGTTGGTGCCTGTCCCCGCCTGCCTCCCCAGTCCCCGCCTGCCTCCCCGGTCTCCCCCACGCTTCCCCGGGCCCCCC
>NW_016804791.1:1292408-1294288 GCF_001698545.2 Rhinopithecus bieti | reverse complement strand
CCCCCGCCTCCCCAGTCCCCGCCTGCCTCTCCGGGTCCCGCCGCGCGGTGCCCAGGAAGCGCAGGGCTCCTCGAACACGCTGCCGGCCTCATTATTTCTTTAAACCTGTTCATATTTATAATCCGATTCCAGAAAACCCAAGACCCATAGGCTTCTCCCTACGCTCCAGCTTCAAATTCTGCATTCCTGAGTAAAGCCATGTAGATTCGGATCTCATTTTGACAGATAACTAAATTACATATATTTCCAAAACCCGCAACTCCCAAAAGATTTTCACCAGCTGGCCACCAGCGCCCAACATACTGCACATTTTGGAGTCGTTTCGTTCTCCGCTTTCTACTTACGAACACTGGTACCTTTTTTTTTTTTTAAATTTATTTCAGAGATCACATGAAAAAATATGAATTACAAGGAATGAAATCTCAATACAAAAATGAGTCCTAGATTCTTACCTTAGGTGGACTCTATTTTTTGACATATAGGAAGATTTCAAAGTCCACTGGATTCTTCCTGACTTTTTTGGTTTTGAATACATAAAAGAAACGGCCAAATAACACTTTTTCAAACATTTATTTTAAAAAATTATTTTATTCCTGAACAGTAGAATTCACATCTTTTTCTGCTAAGTTCTTCCACAAGCTGGCAAGGGATCCAGGATGTAGCCTGGCATTTATCTTGGTTCTGTTTGCCATTCTCACGAAAATGTGACGAATGCAGTCCGCTCTTAATGGTCGTATTTAGCCTCCGTTCTGTGAGTTCGATTTTCCTTTCTTTTTTAAAGGAGATAGAGTGGGATACAATACACAGTGGAGCTGAGTCTGAGCTTTTTTGACTCGTACATGTTGCATCTGAAGGCAAGTTTCCTTGTGCTGGATGAAAGGTAAAGTGTTGCGTGCCTAGTTTACCATCAGCTTAGGGCAGAATAATGATTCGAGGCCTGACATTTAATACACCAGTGATCCCAGATATTGCTGCTGAAAGCTTTCTCAACAAAGCAGGAACCAGAAGAACCTTAGGGCAGTGTCTAACTTTAATTCACAAAAGTGAGGGAGCTGTGAGGTGAGGGTCAACTATCAAGTGTCTCTTCAACACAAAGGAAAGAACTGCCAAGTAAAGAGAACTATATGTATGTCATGGATAGGCGCTCACACCATGCGTGGAGCGTTTACATGCAATGTCAGAGTCTGCCTGTAAAGAATTGTTTTAGACAGATTTTTTTCACCCAACTCTGTGGAACCCTGCCTCATGGGAACAGCGTCTGTGCTGCAGTCTCTAAGCAAGGAATAGACTGGGATGCCTCTTGTATGTTATAGCTGCCTGTTTTTTTCTCCCTCTAAGTCGCCTTACCCCAGTAGCTCTCTTTTTATAAGATATCCTACTAGGATTCTGTAGGAGGGGAAGGGAAAATGTGATTCTTATGTAGAGCAGCTGTTATTTCACGTACTTGTCTTTACGTCTTTGTTAGCGGTGTTTATAACAAAACATTATTAATTACTTCAATTCACTAATTATCTTGTTTTTCAGTTTGTTTTGACAACCAACAAGGGATATTACTAAGGCTCTGCTTCAAACCAGTACCATGATTATTAAAGTTTCAAATGTGTATTTCATAAGCAATTGTTGCTAAGGATTTTTTGTTGAAAAGGTAAAAAGTATTATTTGTTAAGTATCATCCTTATCATGACATCAATATACTGAATACGGCTTCCACTTTTTCCAGTGCATTGGGAAGGCCTGAGCTCCTTGAGGTCATGGCCACCCCATTCCCTTCCAGTGTTCTAACACTGCTAGGACTACAGGCTGTGCTCAGAGAATATTTGCTAAATAGACAAGAGGCTCCTATTTCAACTTAGTTCATTTTTTTTTTTTTTTTTTTTTTT
>NW_016804791.1:1283861-1288471 GCF_001698545.2 Rhinopithecus bieti | reverse complement strand
TGATCCGCCCGTCTCGGCCTCCCAAAGTGCTGGGATTACAGGCTTGAGCCACCGCGCCCGGCCCAATCTGTGTTCTAACAGAGATACTGCAAGTGAATTGCAGGCTGCTCATTGAGCAACACTGCTCAGGAGCATCTCATAAAATGCCTTACACGAGGCACCTATGTATCATACTTATTTCCTGAATTTAACTTTCATCATATTAATTAAAGAGGGGCTTCATGGCCGGGCGCGGTGGCTCAAGCCTGTAATCCCAGCACTTTGGGAGGCCGAGACGGGCGGATCACGAGGTCAGGAGATTGAGACCATCCTGACCTCGTGATCTCGTGAGAGACGAGTGAAACCTCGTCTCTACTAAAAAATACAAAAAAACTAGCCGGGCGAGGTGGCGGCGCCTGTAGTCCCAGCTACTCGGGAGACTGAGGCAGGAGAATGGCGTAAACCCGGATGGCGGAGCTTGCAGTGAGCTGAGATCCGGCCACTGCACTCCAGCCTGGGCGGCAGAGCGAGACTCCGTCTCAAAAAAAAAAAAAAAAAAAAGAGGGGCTTCATATTTTCAGGTCCTGATGATTATGCAAATTATGACAGTACTAGTTGATAATCTAATTTTATATTAAATTGGAATGGGTGCGTAGGGTTTTGACAAAAATGAGACCTGTAGTGCTTTACGGAAAGTACTTTGAGTAAGCAGGAGCCTTAATACAGTGAAGTAATAAATTGAAAAACCACTAGTGAGGCCGGGCACGGTGGCTGGTGCCTGTAATCCCAGCACTTTGGGAGGCCAAGATGGGAGGACTGCTTGAGGCCAGGAGTTTAAGACCAGCCTGGTCAACATGGTGAGACCCCCATCTCCAGAAAGGAAAAAAAAAAAGAAAAAAGAAAAACCACTAGTCAAGAAAATGCAGAAGGACTCTTCTTTCATGCGATAGCATTTTTCTAACTGAAATCAGCAGCTAACATTCTACTTAGGGGTAAAATCCCACAGACATTCATTTACAAATCTGAAACAAAAGCGTAAAGTGTGTTCCCTCATCAGCACCATTATTCAATGTTGTTCTAGTAGTTTTAGCCCAGGTAAAAAGATGATGAAACAATGAGCCTATTAGGAAAATGAGATGAAATTATTCCCTTTTTTTGCAGTTGCTGTGTCTGTGTAGTTAGAAACCCCAAGACAATCAACTGAAACACTGATGGAAAGAATGAGAGAATTCATAAAGTGGCTGGTTATGAGACCAATATTAAAAAATAGCTTTCCTATAAACCAGTTACAAAACACAGTGGGAAAAGTCAAAATATCAACCAAAGAGGATATAAGTCTAAATACAAACAAAATGCGAAGTGTAAGAAACCGTTAGGAAGAAAGCGAAGAATCTCTCTGAAGCACACAAAGCCGTCAATCAATGGAGAGCCATGTCCTGTTCACAGCAGGACAAATTTTATATTAAAACAGTCTCCAAATTAATCTATACATTTAACTCAATTTCAACAAAAAATCCAAAAGGACATATGTAACAAACAAACAAAAAAAAATCCAAAAGGATTTTACTGGAAATTAGCTAAGTGACTCCAAAGTTAATCTGGAAGAGTAAATGCATGGCGGTATACAAATACAATGTTAAATTTGGCAAAGGTCTCTCTTAAAAATGAACATTCACATTTACTCCTTCGCTCTTCTTCTAACTTTGTAGAGTAAAACTGCCTCCATTTAATTTTCATTTGATAGTTGAGAAACTGAGGCACAGTGTGGCTACCTTTAAAAGGCCATTTCCAGCCAGGTGGGGTGGCTCATGCCTGTAATCCCAGCATTTTGAGAACCCGAGGCAGGCAGATCGCTTGAGCCCAGGAGTTTGAGACCAGCCTGGGCAACATGGCAAAACTCCATCTCCACTAAAAATACAAAAAAATTAACCAGGTGTGGTGGCGTGCACCTTTGGTGCCAGCTACTTGTGAGGCTGAGGTGGGAGGATTGCTTGAGCCCGGGAGGCAGAGGCTGCAGTGAGCTGAGATCGTGCCACTGCACTCCAGCTTGGGCGATGGAGTGAGACCCTGTCTCTAAATAAATAAATAAATAAATGGCCATTTCCCATGAACACTCATGGGATTGCCGTGCTCTCTCTGCTGGACCAGTGCTGTTGTCAGTTTTATTAGGTTTTTCCCCCTGTCATTATTTTTATTTTTTTTATCTCAACAAATTTTTGACTCCGTACCTGACTATCCCATGGAAATAAATAAAACCCAGCCCCAACGTCACTTCTCGTATCTCTCATGATGATGCAGACTCTCATCTCTATCTCTCTGAGAGTAATTGCATGGATCCCAGTAATGTGATTTCTACGTGGCTCCAATTGTAACCTATTTTTATAGTTCTCTGCAGACCCACCATGGTTTCCATTCTTCCTTCGTGTTCTCCTTGATCTAGAGTAAAATACAGCTTTCCCATCGGAAGTTATTCTTGCAAGGAGTCTGTGTGCTTTGCCTATATTTAGTCACCTGAGTCCTCTTACCTGTTTCAGGCATGAAAATTGAACTCATTGAAATATCCAAATTTCTATTTCTAGCCAAAGAATCTGGTAAGCCCTGGGCCAGGCACGGTGGCTCGCGCCTGTAATCCCAGCTAATCTCAGCACTTTGGGAGGCCGAGGCGGCTGGATCACGAAGTCAAGAGATCGAGACCATTCTGGCCAACATGGTGAAACCCCGTCTCTACTAAAAATACAAAAATTAGCTGGGCGTAGTGGCACATGCTTATAGTCCCAGCTACTCCGGAGGCTGAGGCAGGAGAATCACTTGAACCTGGGAGGGGGAGGTTGCAGTGGGCCGAGATTGCGCCACTACACTCCAGCCTGGCAACAGAGGAGACTCTGCCTAAAAAAAAAAAAAATCTGGTAATCCCCAAGAAAATGGTGATTACCAAATCATCACACTATAATTTTAAAATAACTGTTACTGAAAGCACTAAAAGATTCTTGGTAGACCTGAATCAAGTGTGACTTTGTATGTATTTTACTACTAATAATAACAGTAATAGCAGTTCACATGTGTTAAGTGTTCACTGTGTACCACTGCTGCTCTTTCCAAGTGCTTTACATGCATCAACTCGTAATCTCAGCAACCCGATTCTTCAGTTACATTTATAATTTCCATATTACAGATACAGAAATTGAGGGACAGAGAGATAAACGCCACTTGTTTATAGTAAAAGTAAACAAATAAACAGGAACAACCATAGCAAAACAACTGCTAAATGACTGGGCTACGATGTAGTTTTCTCCTTCCATGCAGATTCTAACTGGAGCAGTTAATAGCTACTACTGTGCACATGTAAGGCAGCAACTTTCAGATTGCATAGTTTCTTTAGACCTGTTACTCAGCCATCACCTGTACTAATTTTGTATTTTAAAACCCATCATTGGAAATTAAGACTCTCTTCCATTTGAAAAGTATATCTGTATATCACGTGGGACAGAGGTCACCCACCCAGGAGTTTGCAAATTTCCCCAAATTGCTTTCTAGTATTAGAAGAGCTTGACACAAATATAAAAGCTCATCAGGCTTCCTTTTCTCTCCTGGAGAATGATCTTTCCAAATAATTAACAGCGGAGACCTCTGTTCCCATCTCATGCGAGTGGTTGCTTTTTTTTTTTTTTTTTTTTTTTTTTTTTTTTTTTTTTTGAGATGGAGTCTCATTCCATCGCCAGGCTGGAGTGCAGTGGCGTGATCTCGGCTCAATGTAACCTCCCCCTCCCGGGTTCAAGCGATTCTCCTGCCTCAGCCTCCAGAGTAGCCAGGACTGCAGGTGTGCGCCACCAGGTCCAGCTAATTTTTGTTTTTTCAGTAAAGACGGGGTTTCACCATGTTGGCCAGGATGGTCTCGATCTCTTGACCTCGTGATCTGCCTGCCTCGGCCTCCCAAAGTGCTGGGATTACAGGTGTGGGCTACTGTGCCCGGCCACAAGTGGTTGCTTTTTAAAGTCTTTCTGCCTGGCCGTGGTATTGGATTTCCACACAGGTACTGTGTTGCGACTCTTCAACCTAGCAGTCAACCTAGCCATTTTAAAAATTTATTAAAATGATACCATGCACCTTCTATATAGTTGCTGTTCAGTAATACTTTCCTGTCTGGATGGTTGGTTGGATGCATGGATGGAAGGATGAATAAATAACCTCGTTCTTCTTTGTGTATCTTGTGATTTGAGGAGAGGGTCAATGATCAGAATATAAAAGACGAGCGGTCTCCAGGTGCAAAGAAGTAGACTTACTTAGGAGACTGTCCTGGGAAATGTAGTATTGGAAATGTTGAACCTATTAAGAAAAAAGAAAATACACAGCAGTATCAATAGTAATGTACGTGCACCAGTGAATTCTGATGTTTGATGGGCTCTGTTCCTTGCTTGTGCCTTGTTCTCCTGTATCACCTGCTTTTGTTTGTTTGTTTTTGTTTTGTATTTTTAGTAGAGACAGGGTTTCACCGTGTCGGCCAGGCTGGTCTTGAACTCCTGGTCTCAAGTGATTTGCCCCTCTTGGCTTCCCAAAGTGCTGAGATTACAGGTGTGAGCCACCGCGCCCAGCCCTGCATCACCCGTTCTCAGCCCAGCTGTGGTGATGAGGAT
>NW_016804791.1:1278431-1282578 GCF_001698545.2 Rhinopithecus bieti | reverse complement strand
TTGCTTTTGGTGTTTTAGACATGAAGTCCTTGCCCATGCCTATGTCCTGAATGGTACTACCTAGATTTTCTTCTAGGGTTTTTATGGTATTAGGTCTAACATTTAAGTCTCTAATCCATCTTGAATTAATCTTTGTATAAGGAGTAAGGAAAGGATCCAGTTTCAGCTTTCTACTTATGGCTAGCCAATTTTCCCAGCACCATTTATTAAATAGGGAATCTTTTCCCCATTTCTTGTTTCTCTCAGGTTTGTCAAAGTAATTTTTCTTAATACCTTTCCTTGGAAGGTTATTTCTAACAGTTAGTAAAATGGCAACTGGAAGACTGACATCTTTTCCACATATTACTTTTTTTTTTTTTTTTTTTTTTAAGACAGTCTCACTCTATGGCCCCCAGGGTGGAGTGCAATGGCACAATGTCAGCTCACAGCAACTTCTGCCTCCAGGGTTCAAGAGATTCTCCTGCCTCAGCCTCCCTAGTAGCTGGGACTACAGGCGCGTGCCACCACGCCCTGCTATTTTGTGTGTGTGTGTATTTTCGGTAGAGACAGTTTTACCATGTTGGCCATGCTGGTCTCAGACCCTGGCCTCAAGTGATCTGCCCGCCTCAGCCTCCCAAAGTGCTGGGATAGTAACAGGTGTGAGCGCTCCCGGTCCACACATTACATTGATATGTAGATTTTTTTTTTTCCACATTCCTGTGGATATACTAAATGCCACTGAATTACACTCTTAGAAATGGTTAATTTTATGTCATGTGATTGCATCTCAATAAAAAATAATTCACGGCCAGGCGCGGTAGCTCACGCCTGTAATCCCAGCACTTTGGGATGCCAAGGTGGGCAGATCACCTGAGGTCAGGAGTTTGATACCAGTCTGACCAACATGGTGAAACCCAGTCTCTACTAAAAATACAAAATTAGCCGGGCATGATGGTAGATGCCTGTAATCCCAGCTACTCGAGAGGCTGAGGCAGGAGAATCGCTTGAACCTGGGAGGCAGAGGTTGCAGTGAGTCGAGATCATGCCATTGCATTCCAGCCTGGGCAACAAGAGGGAAACTCCATCTCAAAAATAATAATAATAATAATAATTCACATAACAAATTCAGCATTTTAACCATCTTAAAGTGTACAATTCAGTGGTTATTGTTTTTTAAAGCATATTCACAATGATGTGCAACCATCATCACTATTTTGTTTTCCTGCATCCAAACATCCACTAACATCATCACTATTAATTCCAAAACATTTTCATCACCCCGGCTCCCAAAACCCCATACTCATTAAAAGCAGTAACTCTCTGTTTTCCCCTCCCGCAACCTATACAAATACTAATCTACTTCTAGGCCTGGCATGATGGCTCACGCCTGTAATCCCAGCACTTCTGGGAGGCCACGGCGGGCATGTCACTTGAGGCCAGGAGTTTGAGACCAGCCTGGCCAACATGGCGAGACCCTGTCTCTACTAATAATACAAAAATTAGCCAGGGTGTGGTAGCGCACACCTGTAATCCCAGCTACTAAGGAGGCTGAGGCAGGAGAATTACTTAAACCCGGGAGGCGGAGGTTGCAGTGAGCCGAGATCGCACCACAGCACTCCAGCCTGGGCGACAGAGTGAGACTCTATCTCAAAACAAACAAACAAACAAGCAAAACCTACAAATCTACTTCTGTCTTTACAGATTCATCCCTTTGGGACATTTCATAGAAATAGAATCCCAGTATGTGCCCTTTTACTCTGGCAACTTTCACTTGGCATAATGTTTTAGGTTCACCTGTGTTAGCACATCATTTCTTTTTATGGCTGAATAATATTCTACTGTATGACTTTATCATTTATCATTTTCTGTATCAGTTGATGGACATTTGAGTAGTTTCCACATTTTGGCTTTTGTGAATAATTCCTTTTGTTTTTTTGAGATGGAGTCTCACTCTCAAGAGGCTAGAATGCAGTGGCGTGATCTCGGCTCACTGCAACGTCTGCCTCCTGGGTTCAAGAGATTCTCCTGCCCCAGCCTCCCGAATAGCTGGGATTACAGGCTCTTGCCACCATGCCCAGGTAATTTGTTTGTATTTTTAGTAGAGATAGGGTTTCACCTTGTTGGCCAGGGTTGTCTTGAACTCCTGACCTCAAGTGATCCACCCACCTTAGCCTCCCAAAGTGTTGGGATTACAGGCGTGAGCCACTGCACCCAACCTTTTATGAATAATTCTCTCATGAACATTTGTTTACAACTTTTTGTGTGAATATATGTGTTCAGTTCTCTTGGATACACACCTAGGAGTTGAATTGCTGGGCCACATGGTAACTCTAGGTTTAACTTTTTGAGGAAATGCTCGACTGCTTTCCCACAGCAGCTGCACCAATCTGTATCCCCACAAGTAGTGTACGAGGGCTCCTGTTTCTCCACGTCCTTGCCAACGCTTGTTATTCCTCCTCCCCCTTTTCTTTTAATTATAGCCATCCTAGTGGGTGTTATAAGTGCGATCTCATTGTGGTTTTGATTGGCACTTTCCTAATGACTAATGATGCTGAGCATCTTTTCATGTACTTGCTCACTGGCCAGTTGGTTCCTTCTTATCCTTCAGGTTTCATCTTCTCAGAAAGAACTTTTCACAGAGCATAGTGGTGCCTGCCTGTAATCCCAGCTACCCAGGAGGCTGAGGCAGGAGGATCGCATGAGTCCAGGGGTTCAAGGACAGCCTGGGCAACATAGTGAGACCCCGTTTCAAAATAAATAAGTAAAATAAAAGTAACTCTCCTAACAAAGTTTCGAAACTAAACTTTTCCCCTCTGATTATTTCCTAGGGTTGTGTTGGAGTCCATAGAGTACTGATCACATTCTGTTATGATCTGATCATTTTGTTGACTCCATTTAGCCAAGCACAGTGTCTGGCACATCATAGGGGCTCCGTGCTTATTTAATGAACAAGTGTTAGGACTGGCACGGTGGCTGACTCCTGTAATCCCAGCATTTGGGGAGGCCAAGGCAGGAGGATTGCTTGAGGCCAGGAAATTTAGACCAGCCTGGGCAACATGGTGAAACTCTGTCTCTATTAAAAATACAAAAATTAGCCAGACCTGGTGGCAGGAGCCTGTAATCCCAGCTACTTGGGAGGCTGAGGCATGAGAATCGCTTGAACCCAGGAGGCTGCAGTGAACTGAGATCACACCACTGCACTCCAGCCTGAGCAACAGAGCGAGACTCCATCTCAAAAAAAAAAAAAAAAATACAGGAAATCAGACAGATGAAACCAGATAAGAAGCTGACACAGCAAAAGTAAACAGTGGAAGGAGAGTTGGTAGGAAAACTCTAGTGACCACTGAGTTAAGTGTCAAAAGCAAGCCTAATGTAATGGGACAAAACTGGACAAAATATACCTTTAGTCTTAAAAAATGTTCTTTCCCTTTAACTTAGTAGATGTTTTTGTTTTGTTTTTTTGTTTTTTGTTTTTTTAAGACAGGGTCTCACTCTGTCCCCCAGGTTGGAGTATAGTAGTACAATCTCCGCTCACTGTAACCTCCACCTCCTGGGCTCGAGCAATTCTCCCACCTCCACCTCTTGAGTAGCGGGGACTATAGTCACGTGCCACCATGCCTGGCTAATTTTTGTATTTTTTGTAGAGATGGGGTTTTGCCATGTTGCCCAGGCTGGTCTCGAACTCCTGGGCTCAAGCAATCCACCTGCCTTGGCCTCCCAAAGTGCTGGGACTATAGGCGTGAGCCACCAGTTCTTTTTAGAAATATATCCTGAGAAAATAATCCCACGTGGGAAAATTTATGTTAGTACCCCCAACTGTGGTACTTCACCATAATCTCAAAAGGTTGGAAACAACATAGATCCCCCGCAACAGGGAACGAATGGTTTTATACAGCCACGGCGGCATTGTCACGTGATCAAATACTACGCTGCCAGAGCCAATGAGAATATTTACTGAAATATTTAGAATTTAGCTCTGGGCAGAGGTGGCATTGTCACATGATCAAATACTATGCTGCCAGAGCCAATGAGAATATTTACTGAAACATTTAGAATTTAGCTTTGGGCAGAAAGAACACAGAAACTGAGAAATGAAATGTTCAGAACTACTGATTAGGGCCGGGCGCGGTGGCTCAAGCCTGTAATCCCAGCACTTTGGGAGGCCGAG
>NW_016804791.1:1260006-1277567 GCF_001698545.2 Rhinopithecus bieti | reverse complement strand
AAAAAAAAAAAAAAAGGGACTGGTGTTCCTGCAAGGCTGACAAGTCTATCAGTTCCCAGTTGACTGATGTGGAAAGAAAATATCTTCCCCATGTAAATTTATCTTCATAATTTGGGCCAAGCACGGTGGCTGACACCTGTAATCCCAGAACTTTGGGAGGCCAAGGTAGGTGGATTGCTTGAGCGTAGGAGTTCAAAACCAGCCTGGGCAACATGGCAAGACCCTGTATCTATAAAAAAAAATTTTTTTTAAATTAGCCGGGCGAGGTGGCGGCGCCTGTAGTCCCAGCTACTTGGGAGGCGGAGGCAGGAGAATGGCGGGAACCTGGGAGGCGGAGCTTGCGGTGAGCCGAGATCGCGCCACCGCACTCCAGCCTGGGCGACAGAGCCAGACTCCGTCTCAAAAAAAAAAAGAAAAAAAAATTAGCCGGGCGTGGTGGCGGCGCCTATAGTCCCAGCTACTCGAGAGGCTAAGGCAGGAGAATCGCTTGAACCTGGGAGGCAGAGGTTGCAGTGAGCCCAGATCGCGCCGTTGAACTCCAGCCTGGGCAAAAAGAGCGAAATTCCGTCTCAAACCAAAAAAGAGAGAGAGAGAGCGAGAGAGAGCGAGAGAGTCCCTGAGAGAGTCCCTGAGAGTCCCCAGTCCCCTCCACCGTGAGGACACAGTGAGAAGGTGCCGTCTCTGAGCCGGAAGTGTGCACTCACCAGACACGACATTTGCCAGCGCCTTCATCTTGGAGTTTTCTGCTTTCAGCGTTCTGAGAAAATACATTTCTGCGGTTTGTAAGCGACCAGTTTATGGTATTTTGTTATAGCACCTCGAATGGACTAAGACTGAACAGGCTGAGGCAGGATAAGGATGAGAGGAAGAAATGGTGCCAGGCAGTGGAAATAGCAGAGGCCAAAACCCTGAGGTGGCAAGAAGTCCAATCTGACTGAGAAGTGGGGTGGGGCTGCGAGGAGCGATGTGAAGGACCCTGGATGGGCAGGGATCGCACCATGCAGGACGTTGCTGGCCATGGTCAATAAAAACTAGGGATTTGGGACTAAAATCAAAAGCATGTCACTAAAAAATTGCTGTTTGTCTTTCTGGTAAGTGACATGGTAAGAGCTCCTCCTCTTAGACTCCTTTTGGGATGCTTGCTCTTTCTTTCCCTTTCTCCCTTTCTCCCTTTCTCCCTTTCTCCCTTTCTCTCTCTCTCTCTCTCTTTCTTTCATGGGGTATCCCTGCTCTGCTGCCTAGGCTGGCAGAAGCATAGCTCACTGCAGCCTCGAACTCCTGACCACAAGCAATCCTCCTGCCTCAGCCTCTGGAGTAGCTGGGACTACAGGCATGCACCACCACGCCTAGGCCTACTGAAGTCCTGGGATTATAGGCCTGAGCCACCACAGGCAGCAAATGCTTAAGTAGACTTTTATCAGATGTGTTTTATAGGCTACGATGGTTATGTCAAGTATGAGCTTTTAATTCTTAAAGAGAGCAAGCATTTACCTTCTACGAACATTTAAAGAACATCTGAACAGGATCAAACTCTTTTCAGATCTAGAGACGACATGAAAACAACCCCAAAACAAGGGTTCAAGTATTTTCCTTTAACAAGATTTCAAGGAGAAAAACTCTTTAAAAAAAAACAAAAAAACAAACTTTTATTATCTGATTTACTTATGTGCTGTTCCGATTAAAGGATAATACAGTTTGTTGTGTGAGATTAAAAGTCTATATTCTTGGTCACCCTGTAGGTTTTGGCTGCAACTCCTTGATCTCTATACCTCATCTTCCTTCTCCTTACCAAGGCTTTTTTTTTTTTTTTTTTTTTTTTTGAGACGGAATCTTGCTCTGTTGCCCAGGCTGGAGTGCAGTGATACAATCTCGGCTCACCGCAACCTCCGCCTCCTGGGTTCAAGTGATTCTCCTGCCTCAGCCTCCTGAATAGCTGGGATTACAGGCACCTGCTACCATGCCCAGCTAACTTTTGTATTTTTAGTAGAGCTGGGGTTTCACCACATTGGGCAGGCTGGTCTCGAACTCCTGATCTCAGGTGATCTGCCCACCTCGGCCTCCCAAAGTGCTGGGATTACAGGTGTGAGCCACTGTTCTCGACCCTTACCAAGCATTTTAGGTGGCCAAATGCTTACCAGAGGTAAATGACTACATATAAAATATTGTTGAGATTTTCTGATGAAGTTTGAAAGTCTCCTTTAGACCAGTGGTTCTCATTCACAATGAATTCGCCCCCAGGGGACATTTGGCAATGTCTGAGATGTTTTTGATGGTCACAACTTGGGAAGGGTGGACCTTCCTATATAGTGGATAGAGGCTGGGGATGCTACTGAACATCCTATAAAATATACAGGACAGGCCGGGCGCGGTGGCTCACGCCTGTAATCCCAGCACTTTGGGAGGCCAAGGTGGGCAAATCATGAAGTCAGGACTTCGAGACCAGCCTGGCCAACATGGTGAAACCTCATCTCTACTAAAGATACACATAAATTAGCCGGGCATGGTGGCGAGTGCCTGCAAACCCGCTACTCAGGAGACTGAGGCCGGAGAATCGCTTGAACCTGGGAGGCGGAGGTTGCAGTGAGCCAACATCTCGCCATTGCACCCCAGCCTGGGCAACACAGTGAGACTCTGTCTCAAAAAACAAAACAAAACAAAACAAAGCAAAAACATGACAGCACCCCCTTCCCTGCCCAACAACAAAGAATTATCTGGTCCGAAATACCAATAGTGCTAAGGTTGAGAAACCCTGATATAAAGTAAAGAATGAGCCAGTGAGCTTCCAGCCATGGAAGGGGTGCTATTTCTCTCTCTCTCTTTTTGATTTCCTTTTACACAGAAATACCATAAGATTTAACAACGACAAAAAAACATTATAAGGATTCCAATTATATGACATTCTAGAAAAAGCAAAACTATGGTGACAGTAGAAAGTTCGGCGCTTGCCAGGGGCTGGGGGAGGGAGGGTTGACTAGGCAGAACACAGAGGACTTTTAGGGCGGTGACATGACTCTGTATATTATTGCACTGGTGGATACATGTCATTATATGCTTGTCAAGACTCATAGAATGCACAGTACCAAGAGTGAACCCCAATGTGAAGTACAGACTTGGGGTGATAGCGATGTGTCTGTGCAGGTTCATTGATTGTTCATAACAAATGTCCCCCTGGGGCAGTCTATGTGTTGATATGGGGGAGTTTGAGGGGTAGGGGTGGGGAGGAGGCATCTGGGAACATTGCTTTCCGCTCAATTTTGCCCAAACGGCGCTAAACAAATTAAGTCTATGTAAAAAAAAAAAAGTTAATTGGATAAACAAAACAACATTTCAGAAACATGGTGGATTTTCCACTCTGAGATGTTGAGAGAAAAGGATTTAAAAATTCACAACTAATGTTTATCACTAAACGTATCTTTCACTGTAAAATTCTGGAAGTTGCGTCATTGCTAAAGACCAGATTCAACTGTCAAGGCCCGGGTAGAACAGCAGTTGCCATGTTACGGTCCATGGAACACTAGTTCTGCAGGATGTTAACAGACCTTACTTGAAGGAAAGTGGGAAATCCAGGTGTCATTTTTTTGTTGTTGTTTTTGTCTTTTTTCTTTCTTGAAGAACTGCTCAGGGCCTTCCAGAGGCTACTGTTCATCGTAAATCCCTAGGGGGGTTTATTGCAGGCAGCATTTCCCAAACTTCTGTGACCACAGAACCCTTTCTTTTTAATTTAAAAAAAATTAGGACTGGGTGCAGTGGCTCACGCCTGTAATCCCAGCACTTTGGGAGGCCAAGGCAGACGGATCATGAGGTCAAGAGATCGAGACCATCCTGGCCAACATGGTGAAACCCTGTCTCTACTTAAAAAAAAATACAAAAAAAAATTAGCTGGGCGTGGTGTTACGTGCCTATAGTCCCAGCTACTCAGAAGACGGAGGCAGGAGAATCGCTTGAACCCGGCAGGTGGAGGTTGCAGCGAGCCGAGATCATGCCACTCCACTCCAGACTGGGCGACAGAGTGAGACTCCATCAAAAAAAAAAAAAAGGAGATTCAAGGGGCTATGTGTCCAGGTTTGTGACGTGGATGTGTACATAATGCCGAGGCGTGGGCTTCTATTGAACCTGTCTCCCAAACTGTGAACACAGGACCCCAGTGAGTAGTTTTAACCCTGTCTCCTCCCTGCTGCCTCTTTCTGGAGCCCCCAGTGTCTGTTGTTTCCATCTTTATGTCTGTGCAAACCCAGTGTTTAGCTCCCACTTACAAGTGGAAACATATGGTATTTGATTTTCTGATAGAACTCTTCTCTCTCTCTCTTTTTTTTTTTTTTTTTTTTTTTTTTTGGGATGGGGGGGCTCCTTATTTTCCCTGGGCTGGTCTCAAACTCCTGGGGTCAAGTGATCCTACTGCCTCAGCCTCCCAAAGTGCTGCGTTTGCAGGTGTGAACCACTGGGCCCGGCCCATGAACGCTTTTCTTAAGGAACATCTCAAAGGGCTATTTTGGACACACGATGTTGAAGATACAGGAGGGTCATCCTGGGGGGTTAATATCGTGGTCTTTATAGCTCAGGCCTTCCCTGTCCCCTTGTTTCCTGATGTGTAGGCCTCCTGGCTTGTTTATTTTGGTTGCTGCCCTCACTGTTCTCAATACTGTTATCTCCAAATCTTGCCCCATTCCCCCAGAACTCTGAGTGCAGTGCCCACTGTGGGGTGCCCCCAGCAGAGGGGATGGCATGTTCCTCAGCAATTTCATCACAGTGTGGCCAAGGGAGCCTCGCTCAGGGGCGCTTCTGGCCCCAGGCCTCATTCGTGTGTGGCTAGTCCTGGCTGAGTCAAGCTTCCGGCAAGCTTGCAGCCTTGTGGGCTCTGATCCCGCCTAGCTGCCTCTACGAAAGAAAGGGGTTGAATTTCATTCTCTTCTCATTCTGAAGGAAATGCAAGTCCTTTTTAGGAGTATGGGGTACATTTTCCAGGTAAGCTGCGCTGGGCCTGTCTCCTGGTGCCCCCAGCCCCCCTTGCCTACATACAGGGGAGTTCCCGTGTTTTTGTAAGTGGGTGAGCCGTGCTATTCTGGTCTTTCTCTCCTGGCTGCCAACAAAGCAGGTGTTTTTCATGGAACATGAGAGCTGCCAGGATCCACGCTGCCTATCCTTTTGTGCTTAACACTTGTGTCTGGGCTGTCTGGTGCTGACAGAACTGGAGTTTTATTTCTCTATCCTTCTTCTTCTCCCATTGCATGAAAAGATGAAGCAAGCTGTCAGACAGACCCAAAATGTTCTCCTTTGTCTTTTTTTTTTTTTTGGAGATGGAGTCTCACTCTGTTGCCCAGGCTGGAGTGCAGTGGTGCGATCTCAGCCCACTGCAACCTCTACCTCCCAGGTTCAAGCAATTATCCTGTCTCAGCCTCCCAAGTAGCTGGGATTACAGGTGCCCACCACCACGCCCAGCTGATTTTTGTATTTTTAGTAGAGGTGCAGTTTCACTATATTGGTCAGGCTGGTCTCGAAGTCCTGACTTCAGGTGATCCACTTGCCTTGGCATCCCAAAGTGTTGGGATGACAGACGTGAGCCGCCGAGCCCAGACTCCTTTGTCTTTATAAGGGAGAAAGAATTTCCAGTGTTTGTTTTCTTAATATTTCAAGTGGAATATCTGGTCATCCCCTTTAGAAGCATTTTCCCAAAAACATGGGATACTATTTGAATGCGGTTGTCTACAGTGTTTCGAATCATTAAACATTGAGGAACTACTGTATTCCAGGCACTCTACTGGGTGCTGGGGATAAAGAGATGAGTAAGACATAACCCATAACCAGAGGGTGCAACCAACAAGAAATAAGAAATTTCCACAGAGTGGGCAGTGCTGTAGGATTTCTGTGCACGGAGCCTGTGGAGCACAGGGGCAAGCGGCCCACCTACCTGGGGGTTTTGTGGGTGAGTGGAGCAGGAAGAATTTTCTTTTCTTTTTTCTTTTCTTTTTTTTTTTTTAGAGATGGGGTCTTTCTATGTTGCCCAGGCTAGTCTTGAACTCCTGGACCCTAAATGATCCTCCCACCTCAATCTCCCAAGTAGCTTAGACAACAGGAATACACTGCAGCAGCCAGTTTTTAAGAAACTTTTGCTGGAAATTCTAGCATGGTACATTTCATTTAGCCTACCATTCAGAATTGCATTTTCAACTTCTTTTGTATAACACATACAATTGTGAGCGTTTTACTTATTTTCATCTTGTTTGGGACCTTAAAGATTATTGCTAGATGGACAGCTGCCAGCACCGAACGTTTTGTCAAAAGTAGCAAGAGAAAAGTCACAACAGAAAAAAAATCTCTCGAGGTGTCTTAGGGATCGAATGATAGTGAATCACATGTGAGTGACATTTTAGAGCTTGCAAAGCACTTGCATATATTGTCCAATTTGATACTGACGATGATCTTATCAAGTAGGTGGGGAGACGGCTGAGTAAACTCAGCAGAGTCAACACAGTGTTTGTCTCCATGCTTCCTGGGGTCTACTAAAATGACAGAAAAGAAATAAAATGAGTCTAAACCCATAGCATCAAAGAGAACAGCAGAGAATATTACAGTGAATGACAGCAGTACATTTGGAGACTATGGAAGTCATACGAAGTGAGTAACTCACATAGGAGGGAAGTGGCACCAGATCAGAGGAGGACGCTGATGTGCAAAAAAACCGTTAAAGGTTCGGGACTGCGAGAGACAGGTCCTGCCAAGTGGGGCTGGAAACAGGGCTGTTGGTTCCAAACCTGTGTAAGATTTCCCATCACGTTCCCTCCACCTCTCCACATAGCCAGGGGAACACTCCTCCCCTCTACCCTGCCCCTGCCCTGCCGGCAGGAGTCCAGAAACTAATTTTTGGAGAAATTGAACTGCAGGAGTCCAGATTTGGGAACAGCTGACATTCTGGAAGGCAGGGATGAGGTACCGGGCTGAAAGCAAGAGGGGTTACATGAAAGTGCAGCCAGGCCCTATCCCCGCTTGTCCTCAGAGTGTGTGGTAGCCCCACCCCTGTTCTCAGGTAGAAGAATGCGTCTTTCTTGGAAAAACTGTTCCAGTAAAATATTAAATAGGTGGGCCACGCGTGGTGGCTGGTGCCTGTAATTCCAGCATTTTTCGAGGCCAAAGTGGGAGGATCGAGTGAGGCCAAGAGATGGAGGCTGCAGTGAGAGCCTAGGTGACAGAGTGAGACACTGTCTTTAAAAAATAAGAATAATAAATAAATAAATAAATAAATAAATAAATAAATAAAAAATGGCCAGGTGCGGTGGCTCACGCCTGTAATCCCAGCACTTTGGGAGGCCAAGGGGAGATCATTTAAGGTCAGAAGTTCAAGACGAGCCTGACCAACATGGTGAAACCCTGTCTCTACTAAAAATACAAATAATCAGCCAGGTGTGGTGGCCAATGCCTGTAATCCCAGCTACTTGGGAGGCTGAGGCAGGAGAATCGCTTGAACCAGGGAAGCGGAGGTTGCAGTGAGCTGAGATCGCGCCACTGCACTCCAGCCTGGCGACAGAGTGAGATTCCGTCTCAAAAAAAAAAAAAAGAAAAGAAAAAGAAAAGAAAGAAAGAAAATGAACATAGCTCTCTGGATAGGCATGGCCCTATCACCCTGGAGTGAAGTTCAACATCACCAAGCCTGGCTCATGTTTTCTCTCAGCTCTGTAGCGAGTCACGGTTTAATGTGAATGGTCCTACAAGGATTGCTGGCATCCCGTGATCCCGTATGAAAGACAGGGACTAAAATAAACAAACGAATGGTGGGGGAAATGTTGAAGAAAAAGGCAATGCAGGAAATGAACAAACACTTCCAGAAATAGATGAAATTGCTGTTCTCAGAGAGAGAGATAAGATAAAGTGACAGCAAATTTTATGGGAAACGAGGCAATTTCCCATAATATAGAAATAAATGGACAACAAGCAAGAAAATAACTTAAAAATAAAGGATTTTCCAGATAGTCTAATAGTGAACTAATAGGAATTAATTAATTAATTTATTTATTTTTTGAGATAGAGTTTCGCTCTTGTTGCCCCAGGCTGGAGTGCAATGGAGCAATCTCAGCTCACTGCAACCTCCACCTCCAGGGTTCAAGCAATTCTCCTGGCTCAGCCTCCTGAGTAGCTGGGGTCACAGGCACCCACCACCATACCCGGCTAATTTTGTATTTTTAGTAGAGACAGGGTTTCACCATGTTGGCCAGGCTGATCTTAAACTCCTGACCTCAGGTAATCTGCCCTCCTCTGCCTCCCAAAGTGCTGGGATTACAGGTGTGAGCCACTGCGCCCAGCCAGGAATTTAATTAGTAGACTACAGAGAAGAGAAAATTATCAAAGGAAAAAAAAAAAAAAGAACTCAGGAGAACAGCCGTCCAGATTCAAAGGGCCTATCCAGAAAAATGAATGAAAAGATCTACACTAAGTCATATCTTCAAAATATTTCAGAAGAGGCCAGGTACGGTGGTTCACGCCTGTAATCCTAGCACTTTGGAGGCTAAGGTGGGAGGATCACTTGAACCCAGGAGTTCGAGACCAGCTTGGGCAAGATGGTGAGACCTCATCTACACAAAAAATCAAAAAATTAGTCTAGTGTGGTGGTGCAGGCCAGTGGTCCCACCTACTCAGCAGGCTGAGGCAGAGGACTGCTTGAGTCTGGGAGGTGGAGGCTCCAGTGAGCTATGATTGTGCCCCTGCACTCCAGTCTGGGCGGCAGGGTGAGACCCTGTCTCAAAAACAAACAACAAAAAAAATTCAGAACACCGGAGATAAGAGAAAACATTAATCCACAGAAGGAAAAAAATAAGTCTTACACATAAAGATTCTAGAATCAGAATGGCAGTGGAATTCCCAAGAACAGCATTGGAAACTAGCAGACAACAAAGCAATGCTTTCAATATTTTGAGGAAAAAATAATTTTTTGAATTAGAATTATCTACCTCACCAGACCATTAATCAAATGAGAGAGTAAAATAAGACATTTTCACTTCCTGGCCGGGCGCGGTGGCTCATACCTGTAATCCCAGCACTTTGGGAGGCAGAGGAGGGCGGATCTGGAGGTCAGAAGTTTGAGACCAGCCTGACCAACCAACGTCTCTACTAAAAACAAAACAAAAAAAATTAGCTGGGTGTGGTGACACGTGCCTGTAATCCCAGCTACTCAGCAGGCTGAGGCAGGAGAATTGCTTGAACCCAGGAGGCAGAGGCTGCTGTGAGCAGAGATGGAGCCACTGCACTCCAGCCTGGGTGACAGAGGGAGACCCCATCTCAAAAAAAAAAAAAAAAAAGACATTTTCACTTCCTGGGCACCTTCTTCCAGAGCCACCAGAGACTCCACTCCACCAGAATGACGGGATAACCCACTAAAGAATAGGACCAGAGTCAGGACAAAGGGGATCTGCCCCAGGAGAGAGGCGAAAGGGGCCTCCGGATGGCAGCTACATCCAGAGAGAGCCAGTCCAGAAAGGAACAGGGGCCCTGAAGTCCAGGGAAAAACGGACACTGATAGCTAGATTATTTCATGTGTGTTTGACCACGTAGAAAATCTTATGCGGGGGTTTTGCAACTCAGTTGGAGAGTGTGGAAAGAAATAGTAATAATGACATGGGAAATTGAGCAAATGGGATATTAAATAGTATAAGAAAGAGAACGTAATGCAAATGCATTACTTAGCTCAACAGTGAACAAGACTCACATAGTAATAATAGGGTCAGTAATAAATATTGGCTTAACCAATATCTTGATATAATTATGTTTGCAGGGTTGGGGAAGTAGAAGTGGGAGGCTGGGATATGAGAATAGAGGCTGGACGCGGTGGCTCACATCTGTAATCTCAGCACTCTGGGAGGCCTAGGCGAGTGGATCACCTGAGGTCAGGAGTTTGACACCAGCCTAGCCAGCATGGTGAAACCTCGTCTCTCCTAAAAATACAAAAAATTAGCTGGGCGTGGTGGCGGGCACCTGTAATCTCAGCTACTCAGGAGGCTAAAGCAGGAGAATCGCTTGAACCTGGGAGGCGGAGGTTGCAGTGAGCATAAATTGCGCCATTGCACTCCAGCCTGGGCGACAAGAGTGAAACTCCGTCTCAAAAAAAAAAAAAAAAAAGAAAGAAAGAGAGTAGAATACCTTCATCCTGGCCGGCATGGTGGCTCACGCCTATAATCCCAGCAATTTGAGAGGCTGAGGCAGGTGGATTCCTTGGGTTCAGGGGTTCAGAGATCAGCCTGAGCAACAAGCTAAACCCTGTCTGCAAAAAAGAAAAAAAAAAAAAGAAAAAAAATATCCAGGCATGGTGACGTGTGTCTGTAGTCCCAGCTACTAAGGAGGCTGAGATGGGAGGATCGCTTGAGCCCGGGCAGTCGAGGCTGCAGGGAAGCACGGTCGTGCCACTGCACTCCAGCTTGTGTGATAGAGACACTGTCTCAAAATAAATAAGCAGAGAGATGTAACTATCTCCTATTGGCTGTGTTTCTTTGGAGAACCCTGATGAATACAGCATCACTTCTGCCATGCTCTATCAGTCAAAGCAGTCACAAAGATCCACCCAGGTTAGAGGGAGGAAACACAGAGCCCCCTGCTCCATTCTGTGGGAGAAATGTCATGGTCTCATTGGAAGAAAAGCATTGTGAGCTGGGACATATTGTGGCCACCTTTGGAAAATACAGTCTGTCACAGGCAGGGAATTGCTGCTTTTTGTAATAAACCTTATAGTACTATCTCACTATTTAAACAGTATATGTGTATCATTTTTATAAAATGATAAAAAAAATTAAATATAAGTTTAGTGGATATAGAAGCTATTCTTATCATCCTTTGGGAAAAGAGGAAAATGTTGTCAGAGAGGTTAAGAGAATGTATGAGTTAGGGCTGGGATTTGAATCGGATCCATTGATCTTCATTCAGAGCTCTTTATTGCTAACCAGATGACGAAGGAGAGTCACTGTCATTCATATTAATGACCACAGCCTATCTCAATTGTAATAGTTAACAAGTGGGCTGGCTCTCCAACGTCAGCATGCTAGCTTTACCTGTTAGCCTGAATATTAATATGAACTTTGAATGCAAATGATCAATCTCAACTAATCAAGATCAAAGCAAAGACACTGCTGCTGTCTAATATGATGCTTCGTGTGTCTGAAAATGGAATTTGCTTTTTTTAGATGGCAGATCCTGGAATTGGAGTTGCACTTAGCATCCTTCAGGGTGATTCTGCCTTAGGCTTGGAATTTTTAATGTCCACTTAAAACACGCACGCGCGTGCGCGCACACACACACACCCCAAACTAAAATAAAACTAAAACAAAAACAAGTCTTTCAAGTAAGGCTCTGCCTAGATCAGGAATGCTATCCTTGCCTACTCTCTAAACACATACAGGCACAAGCCATCAAGTCTCCCAGGAGAGGACACTGAACTTGGGCCTGTGATGGCTCAAGGCATGAGCCACTGGTCTTCAAATGCATCCCCATTGCCAGCACATCGCATCACGCTGCCCCTGACTCACGCCTTCCTAGGAGCTACTGCTATTCCCAGACCACAGCTGAAGACTAGGACACAGCTTCTGGGTGGTCAGGTATATTGATCAAGTTTGAACCTGGTCCATGAAGTAAGAATGCCTCATGCAAAAAAACCTGCAAATTGAAACAGGAGGAAGAAGAGGAAGAGCCCCCCCTCCACATTACATACTTGAAATGTTTAATGAAAGGTGCTCTTGTTGGCTTTGTTGAAAATGCTCTTTACAACTTTCTAATTGGACAGATAATGCATCTGAGAATCTGGACTCAAATTATGTGACCATTAGTGGAATTTAGGTAACTGTACCTAGCAGGAGTTGAGTAATTCTAAAAGTTACTTTTGGCTGGGCGTGGTGGCTCATACCTATAATCCTAGCACTTTGGGAGGCAGAGGTGGGCAGATCACCTGAGGTCAGGAGTTCAAGGCCAGCCTGGCCAACATGGCTTTCTTTGGTAGAGAAACCCCATCTCTACTAAAAATACAAAAATTAGCTGGGCATGGTGGTACACACCTGTAATCCCAGTCACTTAGGAGGCTGAGGCAGGAGAATCACTTGAACCCGGGAGACAGAGGCTACAGTGAGCCGAGGTTATACCATTGCACTCAAGCCTGGGTGACAGTGAAACACCATCTCAATAATAATAATAATAATATTAAAGTTACTTTTTTAAAAATGCAGGGCATAGAGAGAAGAAAGGGGAAGCAAGAGTAGAACATGATTTCTCAGAAATTCTGTTGCAAGTTTGGGCACAGTGGCTCATGCCTGTAATCCCAGCATTTTGAGAGGCTGAGGCAAGTGGATCACTTGAGGTCAGGAGTTTGAGACCAGCCTGGGCAATAAGGCAAAACCTTCTCTCTACTAAAAATACAAAAATTAGCTGGGTGTGGTTGCAGGTGCCTGTAATCCCAGTTACTCAAGAGGCTGAGGTAGGAGAATCACTTGAATCTGGGAGACAGAGGTTGCAGTGAGCTGAGATCGCACCACTGCCACTCCAGCCTGGGTAACAGAGCAAGACTCCATCTCAAAAAAGAGAAGAAAAGAAAAAAAAAAAATCCATCGCAAATATAAGGGCTCACGATAGTCTTCAAAAGAATCCAAGTCCAAAATGTCAGAAAGAAGGGGAAAAATGTTTTTGGCAGTGCTAGGCAAGCTGAGTTGGTGGTGAGGCTGTGGCAAGTTTAGGGGTTATAAGGTAGAACAAGGGGTGGGTGGGTGAGGGTCCATAGGAAAAGATGGGATTCCTCTTGAGCCCAAATTAGGGCCGCAGGGTAGAGCTCAGCCTTGACATAGGAAAATGGAAATGTAGTACCCAAATAGGAGGGTAGTAACAGGGCTTTGAGGCGCACACTCTGTGTATGCGCAAAGCTGAGTTAGGAGGTGATATCCTCACTATTCATTATGGGCTGAATTACATCTCTCCAAAATTCATATATTGACCTCCCAACACTGAGAACCTAAGAATGTGACTCTATTTGGAGATACGGCCTTTAAAGAGGTAATTTTTTTTTTTTTTTTTTTTTTTTTGAGATGGGATCTCGCTCTGTCGCCAAGGCTGGAGTGCAGAGTGCAGTGGCGTGATCTCAGCTCACTGCAACCTCTGCCTCCCAGGTTCAAGTAATTCTCCTGTCTCAGCCTCCCCAGTAGCTGGGACTACAGTCGCACACCACCTCACCCAACTAATTTTTGTATTTTTAGTAGAGATGGGGTTTCATCATATTGGTCAGGCTGCTCTCGAACTCCTGACCTCAGGTGATCCGCCTGCCTTGGCCTCCCAAAGTGCTGGGATTACAGGCATGAGCCACTGTGCCCAGCCAAGAGGTAATTAATATTAAGTGTGGCCGTATGTGTGGGCCCTAATCCAATCTGACTGGTGTACTCATAAATAGAGGAAATGTGGACACACAGATAGACACCAGGGATGCTTGCCCAGAGAAAAGGCCATATGCAAAAGCAGGGAGAAGGTGGCCATCTGCAAGCCAAGAGAGAGGCCTCAAGAGAACGCAACCCTGCTGACACCGTGATGTTAGACCTTCAGACTCCAGAACGGTGAGGATTTAAATTCTGTCACTTAAGCCACCTAGTCTGTGGTATTTTTGTTAGGGCAGTTCTAGCAAACAAATACACTGTTTTACAACATCATGTAGTTTGTAATCTGAAATTTCCTCTAGTTGTAGTAACATTGAATCATACCCCTGATCTGACTTGGTTAGTGAAACCACAGGGAACATGAAGGAAAAGACAGAATACCAGAGAAGCAGTGGGGGCAGGGTCAAGAGTGAGGATGTTGGTTTTCATTGGAGAAATTGCCTTTCCTCTCACTTATGGGACTGCAAAGATGTGCCTCAGACTCCCACAGAGGCAGGAGAGGGCCAGCTTCATGCATTTCTTTTCTTTCTCCTTCCCTTCCCTCCCCTCCCCTCCCCTCCCAGCACCTCCCCTCTCTTCCCTTCCGTTTATTTATTTGGGAGAGTCTCAATCTGTCGCCCAGGCTGGAGTGCAGTGGTGCAATCTCGGCTCACTGCAACCTCTGCCTCCCGGGTTCAAGTGATTCTCCTGCCTCAGTTTCCTGAGTACCTGAGATTACAGGCGTGCACTGCCACCACGACAGCCAATTTTTGTATTTTTAGTAGTGACGGGGTTTCATCATGTTGACTTGGCTGGTATCAAACTCCTGCCTCGTCCTCCCAAAGTGCTGGGATTACAGACGTGAGCCACCAAGTCCGTCTCCTTCATGCATTTATCATCCACGTTTTGATGTTAGGTCTAGCAAGACCTTTCAAATGCATAGGTTGATACAAATTTTTGATGAGGTTTATTAAAATAAAAGATGCAAATAAAAATGCACTGCTGATGAATTTATTTTTTTTGCTCAAGAGTATGGAAAAGAGAGTTCTCTTGGCCACTAATGCCCTAATTAAAAAATAAAGCACATTGTGATTGGAGAGCCATACTCTATATAAATAATAAATGAGGCCTTAGATGGCGACACAGTCAGAGCTGACTGACTGGCAGGCAGGACATGTTCTTTGTTGCTTCTTTGGTCCTGAGGAAGCACATTTTTTAAGACCAAAAAAATAGATAACCAATTATAATAAAGTGACATGGAAGACTAACTTTATAAATATAATATTCTGAGAGGCCAGAATGGGGAAAATGGCAGCAGAGAAATATGTCCTCATAGATTTGAACTGGGTCATCTGAGAAGCTTTGACGATTGCTCTGAAGACTTCAGATTTTATTCTGGAAGCATGTTGAGGCATCAGAAGTGACAAGAGCTGGGCGTGGTGGCTCAGACGTGTAATCCCAGCACTTTGGGAGAATGGTTTGAGGTTAGGAGTTCGAGACCAGCAACTCCTACGTTGGGTGACATAGCAAGATGCCCCCGTCCCTGATCTCTTAAAAAAACAAAGTGCCGGGCCGGGCGCGGTGGCTCACGCCTATAATCCCAGCAGTTTGGGAGGCCGAGGCGGGCGGATCACGAGGTCAGGAGCTCAAGGCCAGCCTGGCCAATATGGTGAAACCCTGTCTCTACTAAAAATACAAAAATTAGCCAGGCGTGGTGGCTCCTGCCTGTAATCCTAGCTACTTCGGAGACTGAAGCAGGAGAATCGCTTGAGCCCAGGAGGTGGAAGTTGCAGTGAGCCAATATCACACCACTATAGTCCAGTGTGGGCAATAGAGCCAGACTCCATCCCCCACCCTCACCCCCCAAAAAAGTGCCAAGAGGTAATCATATTGGTAGTTTATTAACTTAACTCTGAAAGCCAGAGGGAAGAGGATGTAGGATAGGTAGGGGCCCAGAAGTAGGAGTAAATCAAGATTGAGATAAATAGGAACTGAATGAGGGCAAGAGCCATGAAAATTGGGGAAATATATGGAAATATATTTTTTCAGAGATATTCAAAGATAGAAGCAAGAGGACTAGGTGGCATTAAATTTAATGACATTAAAGACCATTAAATTAAAGGTCTAGGCCACTGCAGTGGCTCATGCCTTTAATCTCAGCACTTTGGGAGACTGAGGCGGGTCACCTGAGGTCAAAAGTTCAAGACCAGCCTGACCAACACGGTGAAACCCCATCTCTACTAAAAATACAAAAATTAGCTGGGCCTGGTGGTGTAGGCCTATAATCCCAGCTCTGCTGGAAGCTAACGTGGGAGAATCGCTTGAACCTGGGAGGTGGAGGTTGCAGTGAGCTGATATTGTGCCACTGCACTCCAGCCTAGGCAACAGAGCGAGACTCTGTCTCAAAAAAATAAAATAAAAGAAATAAAAGAAAAAAGAAAAGTCTAGGGAGACAGTAACGTCAAGACTTCTGGCTTACATAATATATTAGTTTTCTATTACTAATACATAATATATTAATTTAATTTAATATATTAAATTTCTACCGGGACAAATTATCACAAATCTAGTTTCTTAAACAATATAAATTTATTATCTAACAATTGTGGTGGTCAGAAGTCTGAGGGGGTCTCACTGGGCTAAAATCAAGGTTTTGCAGGGCTGTGTTTCTTTCTAGAGGCTCTCAGAAGGAAGCTGTCTTCTTGCTTTTTCCATCTTCCAGCAGCTATCCACATTCCTTGGCTCGTGGCCCCCTTTCTCCATGTTCAAAGCCAGCAATGGCAGACTGTCCTTTTTCTTCTGTATCTCTGATCCTTTTTCTTTTCACCTCTCTATCTGATCACAGCCAGGAAAGGTTCTCCACTTTGAAGGACTTGTGTTGACTGGACTAGGCCCACCTAGATAATCTGGGAGAATCAACGCATCTTAAGATTTGTAACATTAATCACATCAGCAAAATCCCTTTTGTAGGAATTAGGACATGGACATTTTAGGGGGTCATTATTCAGCCTATTAAATAGCCTATCAGAGAGCCCAGTGTTTCTAACTGACCCATTATCGGGTTGTGAAATCAATTTAATAAGGCACCACCATCGTAAAAAGGGGAATAGAAATTAAGACAGCCTAATGTGTTAGTAAGAGGATTCATGTTTTGTGAAACTTCGATCTAGTTTTTTTATGTGTGTATGTAGCAGATTGTGATGTAAATATATTTCTTTCTTTTTTTTCTTTTTTTTTTTTTTTTTTTTTGAGACAGAGTCTCGCTCTGTTGCCAGGCTGGAGTGCAATGGTGTGATCTCAGCTCACTGCAAGCTCCGCCTCCAGGGTTCACTCCATTCTGCTGCCTCAGCCTCCCGAGTAGCTGGGACTACAGGCGCCACCACCACGCCCAGCTAATTTTTTTTGTATTTTTAGTAGAGACGGTGTATCACCCTGTTAGTCAGGATGGTCTCGATCTCCTGACCTCGTGCTGCGCCCGCCTCGGCCTCCCAAAGTGCTGGGATTACAGGCATGAGCCACCACACCTGGCCAAAATATATTTCTTACTGGAAGTCATGGGCAAAAATGTTTGAAAGCTATTGACTTAGACAACAGGATGATTAGTGTGTTAAGCAAAATAGGACATAACACTAATAGATAACATTTACGGAATGTTTGTATGAGCCAGGTGAGCCTAGTGTTCTAAGGGCTTCACTGGCATTAACCACGCAATCTTCCCAATAACCCCGTAAGGTAGATACTGTCAATATCTCCACGTTGTAAATGAGGAAATGGAGAGAGAATGATTGTCTTGCTGAAAGTCACACAGCTAGAAAATGGTATGGCTGAAATTCAATCCCAGACAGTTCAGCTCCTCATTCCCAAACCTGTGTGCTTGACACCACTCTGCAGTGTCTAGGAGCACCCAAGACCTGAGGAGGAAGGCAATCCTGCCTCTCCGGTTTGTCCAGCTACCCTGAGAACCTTTGTCCATGCATAGTATCCTATTTAAAATAGGAAATACTGGCTGGGTGCAGTGGCTCATGCCTGTAATTACAGCACTTTGGGAGGCTGAGGTGAGAGAGGATCGCTTGAGGCCAGGAGTTGGAGACCAGCCTGGGCAACATAACAAGACTCTGTCTCTATTGAAAAAAAAAAAGAAAGAAAAGAAAAGAAAGGGAAGGAAGGAAGGAAGGAAGGAAGGAAGGAAGGAAGGAAGGAAGGAGG
>NW_016804791.1:1251774-1259210 GCF_001698545.2 Rhinopithecus bieti | reverse complement strand
AAAATAAAATAAAATAAAATAAAAATAAAATAAAGAAAAGAAAAGAAAAAAAGGAAAAAGGAAATACCAACACTGCAGAGCAGAAAACAAACTTCTTACATAATTCTAGGTGTAGGTGTGTGTTGGAGAAGAGGGAGACTCAATCCAGAGTCCACAGTGAGCTTTCCTCTGCAGGCCAACAGACTGAACTCCAGCCTAGACGTTGAGCATAAGTGTAACATTCACCATTAAAACTAATATGTATGAAATTACCATTGTTCCCCAAAGGTCCTTAGTAATAAAGGACCTAATAATAAGAAAACTTTCTTGGAAGAGAGACATGCAATATGTCAGATATCACAGATACACATATACAAACTATGTTTCCGTGGAAGGTATTCTACGTATTATCATAGTAACTATATTAATCTGTTTTCATTACTGCTATGAAGAAATACCTGAGACTGGGTCATTTATAAAGAAAAAGAGGTTTTTTAATGGACTGACAGTTACACATGGCTGGGGAGGCTTCCCAATCATGGCAGAGGGCAAAGAAGAAGCAAAGTCACATTTTACATGGCGCAGGCAAGAGAGTATCTGCCCAGGAACTACCCTTTATAAAACATGAGATCTCATGAGACTTATTCACTATCATGAGAACAGCACGGGAAAGTCCCGCCCCCATGAGTCAATTACCTCCCTTTAGGTCCCTCCCACGACATGTGGGGATTATGGGAACTACACTTGAAGGTGAGATTTGAGTGGGGACACAGCCAAACCATATCGTTAACCAAAGAAAAATTAAGGGATTAACCACCGTGCTCTCTGCTATGAAAATAGGAGAAAAGGTACTGACCCTTTTCCCTTGAACTAAGCATAGAAATAAAATAGATGAAATTATTTTTCTTTCTGGTCAACTTTGTCCCCAAATCATTAACTTCACAAAACACTTAGGAAACTTTATTTCTTGATCCACACATCAAGGTGATAATACCTTCCTCGGAATTGTGATAATTTGATGAGACTAGTATACCAAAATTAACTTGTAAACTGTAGGGTGCTAAGATGTGTGATAACTATGCTTATAATGTCATTTACTTATCAAACATTGATACAACGCCAGGAACCTGGCATTGTTTTAAGTGCTTTGCAAATATTAATGTATTTAATGCTCATAAAACTCTATGGTATATCTTGTTGTTTTCATTTTTTGAATGAGGAGAAAACTGAGGCACAGACAGGTTAGGAAACTTGCCTGAGTTCACAAAGCTAGTAAGTAAAAGAAAAAGGTTTCTTCCTCTGGCAGCCCAGTGCCAGAGTCCGGTACTAACTGGGATTACAGGCACCTGCCACCATGCCCAGCTATTTTTGTTTTTTGTTTTTTGTATTTTTAGTAGAAACGGGGTTTCACCATGTCGGCCAGGCTGGTCTCGAGCTCCTGACCTCAGGTGATCTGCCTGCCTCGGCCTCGCAAAGTGCTGGGATTACAAGTGTGAGCCACCGCGCCCGGCCGAGTCTGTGCTCTTAACTGCTGTGCTGTGTTGAATCTACCAGCGATATTAGAATGAGACCTCTGCTTAGCTGTCAAAGGCATCAGGCATATGGAAGCCAAATGAGACCCCCAGTTTCTTATGAAACTATTGTCACCTCTCTACTTCTTTCTATTTTGTCTATATCCATTTTGTGTTCTGTCACAGATATCGAAACTGGGTATAGTTTCTGGAGGCCGGGAAGTCCAAGGTTGAAGGGCATCTGGTGAAGTCTGCATCTGGTGAGGTACTTCTTGTCACATTATCACAGAAGGGCAAGACAGAATAAGAGGAAGAGAAGAGAGAAGAGATGGAACAGAGTGGGAGTGTGAGAAAGAGAGAGGGAGAAAGAGAAGACAGGGGCTGAACTCATCCTTTTAACGGAACCCAGTCCTGAGATCATAGCATTAATCCATTCATGAAGGCAGATGACCTCATCACCTTTTAAAGTTTCCACCACTCAACACTGTTGCTTTGGGGATTCTGCTTGCAACACACAAACTTTGGGGGCCATATTCAAACTATAGCCTTGTCTAGCATTGAAAAGCTGGGTTTAAAGGGTTCATTCCTCCTGATGGTAGCTACCATATGACATCAGACCTTGAAAATGAGGAATTTTACTTTCCCTTTCTTTCTTTCCTTCTTTCTCTCTCTCTCTCTCTCCTTCTTTCCTTCCTTCCTTCCTTCCTTCCTTCCTTCCTTCCTTCCTTCTTTCCTTCCTTCCTTCCTTCCTTCCTTCTTTTTTTTCTTTTGACAGACTCTTGCTCTATTGCCCAGGCTGGAGTGCAGTGGTGCCATCTCAGCTCACTGCAACTTCCACCTCCCAGGTTCAAGCGATTCTCCTGCCTCAGCCTCCCCAGTAGCTGGAAATAGAGGCCCGTGCCACCATGCCCAGATAATTATTGTATTTTTAATAGAGATGAGGTTTCACTATGTTGGCCAGGCTGGTCTTGAACTCCTGACCTCAAGTGATCCACCCGCCTCAGCCTCCCAAAGTGCTGGGATTGCAAGTGCGAGCCACCACACCTGCCCAGAAATATTATTTGTCACTCTGATTAACCTTATGTTTTTGGTGTTCCCTTCTTTTTATAATGCCTCCTAATTTTTTGTTATACAGTATGCTGCTTATCTAAAGTATACTTCCTTTCTTTATAAAAAGACTGAAGTTGATTATAAAGGAAGAAACCAGGAAACGTGACCACCATTTAAACTACAGGTAGTAGACAAGCAGTGTGCAATTCCTTTTTGAAATCGGATGAGTAATACTTGCTGTCAAGGATGCCCAGAAGGTTTTGAGACAGGTGGGGGGTGGTTCTCAGGATTCTCGGGTGTGTGACCCAGTTGGCTTCTGACCAACTGACCTTTATGCTAGTAATGTGTCTTCCACCTCAGAGTCAAACATAACTGTTTTGGTATAAAATAGAAACGTTCGCTGAGATGTGAGGCAATGAGAGCCAGAAATGAGCAGTTGAAAATAGTAACACAAGGATAAAGACATTGAAGAAGTTGTGTTGATCCAGAAAGTCAGGAAGAGATGGCTGATAACATGAAGGCCAGGTGCTGGCTCACACCTGTAATACCAGAACTTTGGGAGGCGGAGGCGGGTGGATCACCTGAGGTCAGGAGTTTGAGACTAGCCTGGCCAACGTGGAGACACCCTGTCTCCACTTTAAAAACTACGAAAAGTAGGCCGGGCGCGGTGGCTCAAGCCTGTAATCCCAGCACTTTGGGAGGCCGAGACGGGCGGATCACGAGGTCAGGAGGTCGAGACCATCCTGGCTAACACGGTGAAACCCTGTCTCTACTAAAACTACAAAAAACTAGCCGGGCGTGGTGGCGGCGCCTGTAGTCCCAGCTACTTGGGAGGCGGAGGCAGGAGAATGGCGGGAACCCGGGAGGCGGAGCTTGCAGTGAGCTGAGATCCGGCCACTGCACTCCAGCCCCCAGCCCGGGCGACAGAGCGAGACTCCGTCTCAAAAAAAAAAAAAAAAAAAAAAAAAAAAACTACGAAAAGTAGGTGGGCGTGGTGGCACATGCCTGTAATCCCAGCTACTCAGGAGCCTGAGGCACAAGAATCGCTTGAACTCGGGAATGGTGGTTGCAGTGAGCCAAGATTGCACCACGGCACTCCAGCCTGGGTGACAGAGCGAGACTCGTCTCAAAAAAACAAAACAAAACAAAACAAACAAACAAACAAACAAATGAAGGTAAGGGGAAAGAGAAGAAAGGGTGAAAGTCAAAGAGGCTCAATGGTAACAGGAAATGGATTGTTTGTGGGCGCATTTTGTAACAGGGAAAGGCCTGAACAAACACTGAATTTTTGTCAGTGCACTATTTTCAACTGAGCAAATATTGAGCCCATATTAAGTGCTGGCTGCTTAGGGTATAAAGATAAATAAGACCTGGCTATCTAGTTAAAACATGTTTTACACACAAAGGGCAATCGGATTGCAATTTTTAGTCTATTTTATATACTATTAAATAAGTCCAAGAGTGCACTTTATGTCTTACCAAGAGTAGGCACCCTATGACTGTTTATTTATTTATTTATTTATTTGAGACACAGTCTCGCTCTGTCACCCAGGCTGGAGTGCAGTGGAGCAATCTTGGCTCACTGCAACCTCTGCCTCCTGGGTTCAGGCAAGTCTCCTGCCTCAGCCTCCCGAGTAGCTGGGACTACAGGTGCCTGCCACCACACCTGGCTAATTTTTGTATTTTTAGTAGAGACGGGGTTTCACCATGTTGGTCAGGCTGGTCTTGAACTCCTGACCCCATAGTCCACCTGCCTCGGCCTCCCAAAGTGCTGGGATTACAGGTGTGAGCCAATGCGCCCAGCCTTGAATGTTTATTGAATTGAAGTATTAGAGTCGGATAGGAGCTGGTTCAAAATTATTTATACATTTATTTAGCACTTTTTTTTTTTTTTTTTTTTTTGAGATGTAGTCTCGCTCTTTCACCTGGCCGGAGTGCAGTGGTGCTATCTCTGCTCACTGCAACCTCCGCCTCCCAGGTTCAAGCAGTTATCCTGCCTCAGCCTCCTGAGTAGCTGGGACTACAGGCGTGCACCACCACGCCCGGCTAATTTTTCTATTTTTAGTAGAGACGGGGTTTCACCTTGTTATCCAGGATGGTCTCGATCTCTTGACTTCATGATCTGCCCACCTCAGCCTCCCAAAGTGTTGGGATTACAAGCATGGGCCACTTTTTTATTATGATAAAATACACATAATATGAAATTTGCCATTTTAACCATTAAAATTTTTTTAATTCTTTTTTTTTACATCAACCTCTTATCAAACAGATACTTTAACCCGTTTTAGGTGTACAGTTCCGTGGCATTAAAGACATTCACACTCTTCTGCAACTATCACTACCATCCATCTCCAGAACTTTTTTTATCTTCCCAGACTGAAACTCTGTACCATTACATAATAACTCCCCATTCTCCCCACTCAACCAATTTTTTTTTTTTCTTTTTTTTTGAGACAGAGTTTTACTCTTGAAGCCCAGTCTGGAGTGCAATGGCACGATCTCAGCTCACTGCAACCTCTACCTCCTGGATTCAAGCGATTCTCCTGCCTCAACCTCCCAAGTAGCTACAGGTGTGCGCCATCAGGCCTGGATAATTTTTGTATTTTTAGTAGAGATGGGGTTTTACCATTTTAGCCAGGTTGGTCTTGAACTCCAGACCTCAGGTGATCTGCCCGCCTCAGCCTTCCAAGGTGCTGGGATTACAGGCATGAGCCACTGTGCCCGGCTCAACAATTTTTTTTTTTTTTTTTTTGAGACGGAGTCTCGCTCTGTCGCCCGGGCTGGAGTGCAGTGGCCGGATCTCAGCTCACTGCAAGCTCCGCCTCCCGGGTTTACGCCATTCTCCTGCCTCAGCCTCCCAAGTAGCTGGGACTACAGGCGCCAGCCACCTCACCCGGCTAGCTTTTTTTGTATTTTTTAGTAGAGACAGGGTTTCACCGTGTTAGCCAGGATGGTCTCGAACTCCTGACCTCGTGATCCGCCCGTCTCGGCCTCCCAGAGTGCTGGGATTACAGGCTTGAGCCACCGCGCCCGGCCAACCAATTTTTATATAGTCCTTCGTTCAACATGTATTTATCGGGGACCTGCAATTCAGCGCAGTTCTCACTGTGGGAGGTCTGGGTTACAGGATAAACGAGAGGGTATAATCAAGGGAGAAAGACAAACATAACCAGTAACAATAGGTAAAGAGCTGGCTGGGTGCGGTGGCTCATGCCTGTAATCCCAGCACTTTGAGAGGCCAAGGCGGATGGATCGCTTAAGCCCAGGAGTTCAAGACCAGCCTGGGAAACACAGTGAGATCCCCACTCTACAAAAATAATAAATACTAGCCAGCTGGTGCATGCCTGTGTCCTAGCTACTTGGAAGGCTGAGGTGGGAGGATCACCTGAGCCTGGGAGCTTGAGGCTGTGGCTGTGATTGCACCATTGCAATTCACTGCACTCCCGCCTGGGTGACAGAGTGAGATCCTGTCTCAAACAAACAAAGAGACAAAAAAACAAACAAAAAAACGGTGAAGAGCTAATGTCTGCAGAATGCTCCCATGAGCAGGCCCTTTGTACTGATGCACTCCTTTGAGGTAGGTGTACAGTCCCAACAGTTCCCAGTATAACAAGCACGACAGAAAGGGAGCTGTGGGCTATGGTTGGGTCTAGAGGACATTAGTTGGTCTGGGCAGTCAGGGTTATGCTGAGAGCTAAAGGCTGAGTCCGAGTTAGGAGGCCAAGAGTATTTCCATGGCAGGAAGGACACTAAGGGAGGCTCTGGGAACAGATGGGTCCCTTCGTCCCTTCCCTGATGAAGCTCGGAGAAGCCTGGGATAAGGCTGGAGAGGTAGCAGGAGCCACCTCCCTCCAGGAGGGCCCAGGGAAGGGTTCCTGCTCTCCCTCCAGGGCCGTGGGAAGCTGCTGAAGAGCTTGAAGTAGAGCCTTTAAAAGTTCAATCACTCTACGCCTAGTTAACAAGTGATTCATTTCTCTGCCATTCTTCATTATCGTGCTGACGGCATGTACACTAACTTTGAACCACCTGTGATAGAAAAATCACTAGTAGTTACTCTGTAAAATCTTTGGTTTTATGTCTAAAGTTCCTGTTCTGGGAATTCACATTTCTCTTAAGTAAATGATATAACAGGCTGGGCGCAGTGGCTCACACCTACAGCTGGAATCCTAGCACTTCGGGAGGTAGAGGCGGGAGGATCGCTTGAGCCCAGGATTTTGAGACCACCACCACCACCATAGTATAACCAGATTCTGAAGATCTGACACATGGAGAAAACTGGAAATTAGTCCCATTTTGCAGTCCACCAAACCTCCCCTGTGTTGGGAAGAAATCACAGCACTTCTCTGATAGATACGAAGTATAAGCCTAAAATAAAGCTGGCCTCCCTCCCTCAACTTGTTGATTCAAGTCTTCCCTGAGGGAAGGGAGATAAAATCCTGTAGTTCCTTCTGGACTAAGCGTAAATTAAGATTCTGTTTACCAAGCGCTTAATTAGATTGCCTAGGCAATATTATCAATCATAACTTGCGAGACAATTTGCTTCAAGCTCGTTTGTTATAGGAGTGTGGGGCTGCCTGAGTATATGTGATCAAGTCCAAGTTTGGAAGTTCTGTTTCTGGAGTTCAAAACATAGATCCCTTAAGCACTTCCAAAGTGAAACTCCATTCTGCACCCTGAGACTGCCCTGCTTTTTAGCTGATAGTGTCTTCATGTCAAACCGTGGATCACTGAGGAGTCCCAGGTGAGAGTGGGACGTACAAGTGTATCCCCATGACCAAAAGAAAACCTGTCCCACTGGATAGGCAGTGACTTTTCTTCATATTTTAAAGCACTACACTCTTCTCCTCCTCTTCTTCTTCTTCTTCTTCTCCTCCTCCTCCTCCCTCCTCCCCCCTC
>NW_016804791.1:1238797-1251479 GCF_001698545.2 Rhinopithecus bieti | reverse complement strand
TCTCCTCCTCCCCTCCTCCTCCTCCTCCTCCTCTTCTTCTTCTTCTTCTTCTTTTTTTGTTTGTTCATTTGAGATGGAGCCTTGCTCTGTCACCCAGGCTGGAGTGCAGTGGTGCATCTCAGTTCACTGCAACCTCCACCTCCCGGATTTAAGTGATTCTCCTGCATCAGGCTCCAAAGTAGCTGGGATTATAGGTGCCCACCATCACGCCTGGCTACTTTTGTATTTTAGTAGAGACGGGGTTTTACCATGTTGGCCAGGCTGGTGTCGAACTCCTGACCTCAGGTGATCCATCCACCTCGGCCTCCCAAAGTGCTGGGATTACAGGTGTGAGCCACCACGCTTGGCTTTAAAAGAACTTTGTAGGCCGGGAGCAGTGGCTCGTGGCTGTAATCCTAGCACTTTGGGAGACTGAGGCGGGCAGATCACCTGAGGTCGGGAGTTTGAGACCAGCCTGACCAACTTGGAGAAACCCTGTCTCTACTAAAAATACAAAATTAGCAGGATGTGGTGGCTGGTGTCTGTAATCCCAGCTACTCGGGAGGCTGAGGCAGGAGAATCGCTTGAACCTGGGAGGTGGAGGTTGCAGTGAGCCAAGATCATGCCATTACATTCCAGCTTGGGCAACAAGAGCGAAACTCTGTCTCAAAAACAAAAACAAACAACCTTTCTAAACCAGACCTGGTGGTTCACACCTGTAATCCCAGCCCTTTGGGAGGCCGAAGCGGGTGGGTCTCGTGAACCCAGGAGTCTGAGACCAGCAACAAGGGAAAACCCCATCTCTACTTTAAAAATACAAAAAATTAGACAGACATGGTAGTGCGTGCGTATAGTCTCAGCTACTTGGGAAGCCAAGGTGGGAGAATCACCTGAGCCCAGGAAGCTGAGGCTGCAGTGAGCCAAGATTGTGCCATTGCGTTCCAGCCTAGGTGATGGGGGTGAGACCCTGACTCAAACAAACAAACAAACAGACGAACAAACAAAAACCAAAAAAACCTCTGCCTCCCTTTTCTCCAAAAGTCTATGTTTATAAGTAGGTAGTAATTACATAGCATTTTACAGGTTAGAATTTTTACATATGTGATTCTTACACCCCCAGGGTAGACAGGACAGTGGTAATTATCATTTTACAGGTTAAAAGACTGAGATTGAGAGAGGCGAGCAATTTTGCCTGGCTGGTAAGGGGTATAGTTATTTACTAAGCAATGTCGGATCTACACAGGCTCATTCATTCCATATGTTTCGTGTCCTGAGCGCTTACCCTCCAGGAGACGATAAGGATACAAAACAAACTAGACATCTAGCTCAAGCCCCCATTAGAAGGTCAGTCAGTAGGAGAAATAGAAACAGAGACAGAAAATGATGAAACCATAGGGCAAGAATAACTTTGGAGATTTTGGCCAGGCGTGGTGGCTCATGCCTATAATCCCAGCACTTTGGGAGGCCAAGGTGGGTGGATCACCTGAGGTCAGGAGTTTGAGACCAGCCTGGCCAGCCTGCTGAAACCCCATCTCTACTAAAAAGACAAAATTAGCTGGGCATGGTGGCAGAGGCCTGTAATCCCAGCTACTTGGGAGGCTGAGGTAGGAGAATAACTTGAACCTGGGAGGTGGAGGTTGCAGGGAGCCGAGACCGTGCCATTGCACTTCAACCTGGGCTACAAGAGCGAAACTCTGTCTAAAAAAAAAAACAAATTCTGAGATTTTGGGGGCTCAGAAGGGCCACACCTAATCCACTCGGGGCGGTGAGGATGCGTGGGGGTAATTCAGAAAATCTTCCTAGAGGAGGTGACACCTAAACAAAATCTTTTTTTAGAAGTTTTTTTTTTTTTTTAGTGTTTCAGAGACAGGGTCTTGCTGTGTCACCCAGTCTAGAGTGCAGTGATGTAATCAGAGCTCACTGCAGCCTTGAACTCCTGGGCTCAGGAAATCATCCTGCTTTAGCCTCCTGAGTAGCTAAACTGAATATTAACACAGAATAGAATAAGCAAGGCCTAGCCTCATACAATCTCAGAATCACTGTGGGATGAGATAATGAGATATTTCTATGTTTAATAAATGATAAATGGCCCATGGTGACTCATCTTGGTACTGTAATCTTGGCACTTTGGGAGGCAGAGGTGGGAGGATCACTTGAGGCCAGGAGCTCAAGACCACTCTCAGCAACATAGCAAGACTTTGTATCTCCAAAAAAAAAAAAATCTGGGTGTGGTAGCTCATGCCTCTGATCCCAGCTACTTGGGAAGCTGAGGCAGAAGGATCACTGAAGCCTAGAAGTTCAAGGCTGCAGTGAACTATGTTGCACCACTGCACTCCAGCCTGGGTGACAGAGCAAGACCCTGTCTCAAAATAATAATAATAATAATAATAATAATAAATTATATATATATGACAAGTAATAATGATACAGCTGGGCACTGACTCGGGGAGATGGTGAATGGAGAATATGACATCATTACTTCTTGCTTACAACCAAAAAAAGTTGTAAAATTCTCTTTCTTTTTCTCTCCAGATCCACCTAATGAGACTGTGCCTTCCTTCCACACATCATCTCCTCTGGGACTACATGTTTCCCTTTGTGACTACACTCTTTCAGAACACTCCTTGGCGTTCCGTTCAATCTTATTTTAATGGTATAAAGGTGCAGGGGAGAAGAAATAATTTCCTAAGCCTCATGTGTTGCTGAGGTTTGCTTTGGTTCTGTGACTAAATTCATGAGCCTTTTAATCTGAATCGGCCACTTTTGGTCGAGGGGATGAAAGAAACTGCTTCATGGTTCAATACCTTCATATACACTTGTCCAAAAGCTGAAAAATCTACACATTGTACAGCCTTTTTCCTCTTAGTAAGCACAGTGCCCACAACCACAAAACATTCCCTTTCCTTTCTTTCTTTTCTTTTTTTTTGAGACGGAATTTCACTCGTTGCCCAGGCCGGAGTGCAATGGCGCGATCTTGGCTCACTGCAACCTCCACCTCCCGGGTTCAAGTGATTCTCTTGCCTCAGCCTCCCGAGTAGCTGGGATTACAGGCATGTGCCACACCTGGCTAATTTTGTATTTTTAGTAGAGATGGGGTTTCTCCATGTTGGCCAGGCTGGTCGTGAACTCCTGACCTCAGATGATCCGCTCGCCTCAGCCTCCCAAAGTGCTGGCATTACAGGCATGAGCCACCCTGCTCGGCCTCCCTTTCCTTTCTAATGGCAGCACTGTTTAGAGAATTAACCCAAGTGATTATAGTTGCCAAGATTGGGTGGTCATGTCAGAGTCCAAAACACCACCGGAAAACCCCAGCCATCTTCACAGTCCTCTTTACCCTTCTCAAGATTTGTTGATCCATTTGACCTGGGTCAGGGTGGCCTTTAGTACTTCTCACCTGTTTTGTATTTTTGTTTTTTGAGACAGAGTCTCACTCTGTCGCCCAGACTGGAGTGCAATAGCGTGATCTCAGCTCACTACAACCTCTGCCTCCTGGGTTCAAGAGATTCTCCTGTCTCAGCCTCCCAAGTAGCTGGGATGACAGGCATGTGCCACCACGCCTGGCTAATTTTTGTATTTTTAGTAGAGACAGGGTTTAACCATGTTGGCCAGGCTGATCTCAAACTCCTGACCTCAGGTGATCCGCCTGCCTTGGCCTCCCAGAAATGCCGGGATTATAGGCGTGAGCCACCGGGCCTGACCCTCACCTGTTTAAATAACCTTCTAACTGGTCTTCCAGCCTGTGCTCCCTTCAAAATTCTTTAACCCAAGGCTTACAAACATATGACCAAAGGTGGTTTTTTGTTTTTGGCCTACATAAAGTTGGCCATCTCTAAAATTCAGTAGATATCATATAAAAATAAAGATTTTCCCACTTCCCTTAAACAAAAAAACGACAACCCTGGGTCCCATTCCCAGACGGTCCTAGGTGATTGCTCCATTTCCATAGAGGCCCTCACTCCCGCTCACACTCTCCATCACTCCCTGTGGCACCACTGACCTGGAGCCCATACGTGACCTTGTCATGTATTATTAGATGGCAGTGATTACACCTGTTGCTATTTATTTATGTTTCCTGCTTACGACACGTGTGCACATGTGCGTTCTCAACACTCTGATGCCTACATGATCTTCCTAAAATTCAGACCTGATCGTGCTACTTCTCAGCTTAACATTCTTTAATCCCCTCACTACTCACCTCTTTATTAGTGGATGAAGCTCCAACTTCTTCGCTTGGCTGGCTGCTTCCTCGTCGACGTCTTTGTCCACTGTAATCATTTCCTAGCCCTGTTCCTGCAAGCATGTCCATTCATTCTGAATTACAGCCACAGGAATGAGCCTTGCCTCGATGCCTTTGTAAAGGTGGTTCCTCCCCGCCTGGAATGTCCTTCCCTTTCTCTCAGCCCTGCTCACTCTTTGAAGACTCAACTTAAGTCCCTTTGCCCCCAAGAAGCTCCTTGCTTCATCTCCCGTACCGAATACATGCCTCTATCACATATGACTCTTGTAATGCAATCCCTGATGTGCCTGTCTCTTTCTCCAGGACTCTATAGTATACAATTTTACTGGAACAGACTATGCCACTTATAACTTCAAATTTCTAATGATTTCAACTTTTTGGTGCAGGAGAAAGAGCTTGGGCACGAAAGTCAGGCAGCCCTGATTTGATATCTCAGTTTACAATTTATCCATCTTGACCAAGTTTCTTAACCCCTCTGATTCTGTTTCCATATCTATAAATGGAGAATAATAATTCCTACCTCAATGAAGATTAGAGGTATTTTGTATAAATGCCTGGTACCGTGGCACAGGCACTTAATAACTGGCAGTTAACAGCACAAATAAATGGATCAGGAAAAAACACACCAGACTTAAAAAATAGCCTATTTAATGTGTGCTTAGATGGAGCAAAGTGAAAGCAGGAAAAAGGCGGAAAAGTTATGAGTATGCACAGTGTCTTGGCAATTAGGATGATGCAGGAGACAATTTTAGTTTGGATTTTTTTTCCCAACCTGACAGCTTTTGATGGAAGACCTGCTTAATTATCAGCTGGCAGAAGTCTGCAAATGATAGGCAGCTCTGTGTATAGAATAATGAATATGATATAAGATAATCTTAGCTAATTACTATTTACTTGCAAATGTCATATAACTGGCTTCTTGAGTGTGTGTGTGAATTTTTGTCTTGTTTTGTTTTTGCACATGTGAATGTTTGTGTGGGGGGAGGTGTGTGTACAAACCTACACCATTAGGAGTCCTGCAGACAATAGCTCAGTAGGTGGTCAGGACGGCTAGCTCCCCTTGTAGCCGTGCTAGTGTTCCATAGTATCTAGTTAAGGCTTGTTGTTCTCTGCAAACTGCAAGCTCCTGGAGGCCCAGGACTGGTCATTCACATCTGCTTTCCTTGCACATAGTATAATACTTGGTTCATAGCAGATGTTCAATGAATATTTGTTATATAGATAAATGGGTGAATTGGGAGTTGACTATGTACGTATCTATGAATATACGATATTTATAGACATTTATGTTGTTCCATGTATATTATATATTTATGTTATGTTTTATATATATGCATATACATACACACACATACGATCCCACACACTTTTACTCCCATTCTCTCATTCCTGAGGCCAACTTTCCATTTAGTCTGGCTACTGAGTCACATATAGACTATACAGTTCCCTCCTTGGTATAAATCAGACCTTTGAAACAGTCTATAACAGTGCTATCCCAAATAACTTTCTGTGATGCTGAAAACATTCATTATCCAACATGAGACCGATGACCATGGAGGCCCTTGAAATGCTGCTAGTCTAAATGAGGAATTGAATTTTGGATTTTATTTCATTTTAATTAATTTAAATTCAAATAGCTCTATGTGACTACTGTATTGCTCAGCGCCAGTCTAGAATCTCTGACATTTCTATGTGCTTGTCCAGATAACAGTCATCTGCTAGATCACAGATAACACTTTTTGATGGTGCTTTTATCTGGACTTGGAAGACTTTTATTTTTTTGAGATGGAGTCTTACTCTGTCACCCAGGCTGGAGTGCAGTGGCACAATCTCGGCTCACTGCAAGCTCCACCTCCTGGGTTCAAGCGATTCTCCTGCCTCAGCCTCCCAAGTCGCTGGGACTACAGGCACCCGCCACCACCCCCTGCTAATTTTTGTATTTTTAGTAGAGATGGGTTTTTGCCATGTTGGCCAGGCTGGTGTCTAACTCCTGACCTCAAGTGATCCGCCCACCTTGGCCTCCCAAAGTGTTGAGATTATAGGTGTGAGCCACCACTCCCAGCCTACATGCACTATTCTTAACACAGTAAAATTGTTTTGAGGAAAAAATCCTTTATGTGCTTGTGAAGCTTTTTAGTTCAGCGAAGCCCAGCTTATTAAGTTGCAAAGGTGCTGGTTCATTCAGGAATTGAAATTCTTCCTCATAGTAGTCTGCACCAAAGTTTCTTATGAACAGGTAGCACTTTTTCCTCAACGACTGGTGCTTTATGGAACTTTCCTGCTTGTTCACATTGGGGTAAGCATTATGTCAGATAGGATCAAAGTCAGAACAAAGAAAAGCAGTTCATTTGGGCTTAAGAAATATAAATTAGCCAGGTGCGGCGGCTCATCCCTGTGATCCCAACGTTTTGGGCGGCCAAAGTGGGAGGATCACTTGAGCCCAGGAGTTCCAGACCAGCCTGAGCAATATGGCAAAAACCCATATCTACCAAAGTAATAAAAATATTATCAGGGTGTGGTGGCGTGCACGCCTATGGACCCAGCTACTTGGGAGGCTGAGGTGGGAGGATCACCCGAGCCTGGGAGGTTAAGGCTGCAATGAGCACTGATCACGCCACTGCACTCCAGTCTGGGGGACACAGCAAGAGCAAGACCCTGTCTCAAAAAAAAAAAAAAAAGAAGTATAAACTGAGTAGTGGCTGGGCGCGGTGGCTCACGCCTGTAATCCCAGCACTTTGAGAGGCCAAAGCAGGCGGATCACCTGAGGTCAGGAGTTCGAGACCAGCCTGGCCAACATGATGAAACCCTATCTCTACTAAAAATACAAAAATTAGCCGGGTGTGGTGGCAGGCATCTGTAATCCCAGCTACTTGGGAGGCTGAGGCAGGAGAAAGGCGTGAACCTGGGAGGTAGAGGTTGCAGGGAGCCAAGATGGCACCACTGCACTCCAGCCTGGGTGACAGAGCGTGACTCCGTCTCAAAAAAAATAAGGCCAGGTGCGGTGGCTCATGCCTGTAATCCCAGCACTGGGAGGCTGAGGCGGGTGAATCACGAGGTCAGGAGATCGAGACCGTCCCGGCTAACACAGTGAAACCCCGTCTCTACTAAAAATACAAAAAATTAGCCAGGCGTGGTGGTGGGTGCCTGTAGTCCCAGCTACTCGGGAGGCTGAGGCAGGAGAATCACTTGAACCTGGGAGGCGGAGGTTGCAGTGAGCCGAGATCGAGCCACTGCATTTCAGCGTGGGCGACAGAACAAGACTCCATCTCAAAAATAATAATAATAAAATAAACAAAATAAAAATAAAATAAAAAATAAATAAATAAATAAACTGAGTAGCTGTGAGTTGGTGCTGGAAACCAAGAGTTTATCATCTAATGGAGGAGACAGTAACATAAACAGTCTGAAAACGGTACAGTGGGTGCAAAGGGAGCAGTGTCACAGAGTGTTTAGTTTTTCCATGGACGCGTCTGTCACAAGTAGGTCAACAGTTTGTCATGTATGAATGCATAATGGTGAATGTACTGGACGCCTGTGAAATTGATTATCCATAGATAGAATGGTTATTTCCTTTGTGGAAGCTGAGTTTTGGTGAACATTAGCAGTCTTCACCTGGTAAATATTTTAGTTATCAGGAAAGCACTGACATCTTACTATTAATCACGTGATTCTAGTTTTCCTACCACTTTCTTTTCTAATGGGCACATCTTATTTTACAGAAGTTACATAATTTACATGAGGACAGAGATTCATAACATCAAAGATAAGATGACTCAAATAAATGCCATTTACTTTAAAACTTTTAGCCTGTTAAGCCGGGTGCAGTGTGCACCTTAAGTCTCAGCTACTCGGGAAGCTGAGGTGGGAGGATCACTTGAGCCCAGGAATTCAAGTCCAGCCTGGACAAAATTGCAAGACGCTGTCTCTAAAAAAACCTAAAACTTTTAGCCTATTGTGGTACACAAATCTCATGTAAATAGGAATATTTCGTACCATTTAAAATTCAAAGCTTATAGTACAGTAGTTCAAATTTCAGGTCTGCTAATTAATTGTAAAATACTGTGAGACTCTAGAGCAAAGTTTTAGGTATAACAAGTAAAAGCTAAATATGAATAAACTACCATTTCAAAGTTTAACGATGCTTGCCCATTTACAGTCTTCTTCAAATCAGCAAAACGAAACTCATGGAAGGTTCTGCTTGAGGGGGCCTCTACAAATCTAGTTAACTCCACCTTTTTTTTTCCCCCTGAAATAGGGTCTTGCTCTGTCACCAGGGCTGGAGTGCAGTGGTGTGATCACAGCTCACTGCAGCCTTCATCTCCTGGGCTCCAGGGATCCTCCCACCTCCCTGCTCCCGGGTAGCCAGGACTACAGGCATGCGCCACCACACCCGGCTAATTTTTTTTTTTTTTTTTTTCCAGTAGAGGCAAGGTCTTGCTATATTGCCCAGGCTGATCTCGAACTCCTGAGCTCAAGCCATTCTCCCACCTAGACCTCCCGAAGTGCTGGGATTACAGATATGAGCCACCATACCCGGCCTGATCTGCTTCATTTGTAGACAAGAAAACTAATATCCAGAGACGTCATGCAATTTGCCCAAGGTCACACAGTTGGTTATCATAACAACGCTGGGCGTAGAAGTCAAGTCTGATACTAACATTTTAATTTATTTTTTACATTTATTTTTGGAGACAGGGTCTTGCTCTGCTGCCCAGGCTGGAGTACAGTGGCATGATCATTGCTCACTGTAACCTTTTTTTTGAGACGGAGTGTCACTCTGTGGCCCAGGCTGGAGTGTGGTGGCGCAATCTTGGCTCACTGCAATCTCCACCTCCAGGGTTCAAGCTAGTCAATTCTCCTGCCTGAGACCCCCTAGTAGCTGGGATAACAGGCCCCCGCCACTGAACGCAGCTAATTTTTTTGCGTTTTTAGTAGAGAGGGGGTTTTACCATGTTGGCCAGGCTGGTCTCAAACTCCTGACCTCAGGTGATCCGCCCACCTTGACCTCCCAACGTGCCGGGATTATAGGTGTGAGCCACCATGCGCAGCCTGCTCACTGTAACCTTCAACTTCTAGGCTCAAGTCATCCTCCCACCTTGGCCTCCCGAGTAGCTAGGACTACAGGCACTCGCCACCATGCCTGGCTAATAAAAAATAATTTTTTTTTTTTTTTTTTTTTTTTTTTAGAGACAGGGTCTTGCTATGTTGCCCAGGCCGGTCTTGACCTCCTGGCCTCAAGAGATCCTCCCACCTCCAGCCTCTCAGAATAGTGAGATCATAGGTGTAGGTCACTGCACCCAACCTACACACTTACGTTTAGACTTGGCTTCACTTATTCCCAGATTGACATCTTACCATGAATAATTCACTGATAACTTACAAAATATGTATAGTTATAATTTCCTTGATAAGATTTAGTATTAACCACTCAATCATACATTTTTTTTTTTTTGAGACAGAGTCTCGCTCTGTCGTCCAGGCTGAAGTGCAGTGGCCGGATCTCAGCTCACTGCAAGCTCCGCCTCCCGGGTTTACGCCATTCTCCTGCCTCAGCCTCCCAAGTAGCTGGGACTACAGGCGACCGCCAACTCGCCCGGCTAGTTTTTTGTATTTTTTAGTAGAGACGGGGTTTCGCCGGGTTAGCCAGGATGGTCTCGATCTCCTGACCTCGTGATCCGCCCGTCTCGGCCTCCCAAAGTGCTGGGATTACAGGCTTGAGCCACCGCGCCCAGCCAATCATAGATTTTTAAAAAAATAATTAATTTATTTAGATGGAATCTCGCTCTGTTGCCCAGGCTGGAGTGCAGTGATAAAATCTCCGCTCACTGCAACCTCTTCCTCTCAGGTTCAAGCAATTCCCCTATCTCAGCCTCCCGAGTAGCTGGGACTATAGGCGCCGGCTAATTTTTGTATTTTCAGCAGAGATGGGGTTTCACCATGTTGGCTAGGCTGTTCTCAATCTCCTGACCTCAGGTGATCCACTCGCCTTGGCCTCCCCAAGTGTTGGGATTACAGGCATGAGCCACGGTGCCAGCCAATCAATCATAGATTTTTAACTGACTAAAATGGCTCAGTGCGTCTAACGAAGACTACTATTTTTTGAGCTTTTACTTTGTGCCAAGCACTGTGTTCAGTTATTTGTTGAATTTCCCCAACAACTTCAGGTGGCAAGTATCATTTTCATACATGAGTAAACTCAGGCATGGACAGAAAAATAGCTTGTGCAAAATCACACAGCAACCATGTGGTACAGCCTCAACTTTCTGAGCTGAAAGTTTGCACTTCTTGTTTTGTTTTTTGTTTTTTGTTTTTTGTTTTTTTTTTAGTAGAGACGGGGTTTCACCGTGTTAGCCAGGATGGTCTCAATCTCCTGACCTCGTGATCCGCCTGTCTCGGCCTCCCAAAGTGCTGGGATCACAGGCTTGAGCCACCCCGCCCGGCCAAAAACTTCTAACCAGAACTTGGTACCTCCTCCCTTGCAGCTGGGCTTTCCTGTTTGTCTATGTGAAAATGTCCACTTTAAGTACAGAATACTTTGGAGGTGTTTCTGACTCTTACATCTTTTGTAAAATACATTGGAAAATGTATCTCAGTATATTTATGCGTCTTTGATTAATTTAAATTGGGCTTGATTGTGCTATACAAAAAAACACAAAAACAAAAACAGAGTTAAGGCCGGGCGTGGTGGCTCACGCTTGTAATCCCAGCACTTTGGGAGGCCAAGGCGGGTGGATCACTTGAGGTCAGGAGTTCGAGACCAGCCTGACCAACATGGTGAAACCCCGTCTCTACTAAAAATACAAATAATTAGCTGGGCATGGTGGCCAACGCCTGTAATCCCACCTACTAGAGAGGCTGAGGCAGGAGAATCGCTTGAACCCAGAAGGCAGAGGTTGCAGCAAACTGAAATTACGCCACTGCACTCCAGCCTATGTGACAGAGCAAGACTCTTGTCTCAAAACAAACAAAAACAAAGTTAAATAGAACAGCCTCTCGAGTCCTTTTAATTCAGCATTCTTGTCCCTTCATGTCACTCTGCCAACAACATCCCATGTCTTCCCTCCTCCTGGAGGTGTTTTAGTCCATTTGGGCTGTTCTAACAAACATCGTAAGCCGAGTAGCTTATAAACAACAGACACTTACTGGTCACAGTTCTGGAAGCTAAGAAGCCCAGGGTCAAGGCCCCAGCGGCGTCAGTGACTGGCGGGGGCCCCCCTCCTCACCCAGGGTGGCTTCTTGCTGTGTCCTCGCAGGGCAGAAGACGCGCACGCTGGTCTCTTCAGCCCTGTATAAATTTTCTAATCCTTTTGATGCGGGTTCCATGCTCATGACCCAGTTGCCTCCAAAGGCCTCACCTCCTAATATCGTGGGGGATTAGGTTTCAACACAGGAATTTTGTGGGGACACAAACATTCAGTCCATAGCAGAAAGCAAAAGCCAAAGTCCTCTACAAAACCACCCAGGAGGCTGCTGGTGATCTGTGTTTCCTCTCTCCTCTCCTAGCCACTTCCCAAGATTCCCCGCAGGCAGGGGGCTCTTTGCTCCACCTCTTCCAGGTCTTTGCTCCAATGTTACCTGAATTCCTTTGTCTTCCTCCCCCAACCTCCCCAGCTTTATGGAGGTATAATTGGTATACAAAAACTGCATATGGTCCGGGCACGGTGGCTCACGCCTGTAATCCTAGCACTTTGGGAGGCCAAGATGGGTGGATTGCCTGAGCTCAGTAGTTCGTCACTAGCCAGGGCAACATGCTGAAACCCCGTCTCTACAAAAACAAAAAAAAAAAAAAAAAAACAATCAGCCGGGGGTAATGGTGAACGCCTGTAATTCCAGCTACGAGGGAGGCTGAGGCACAAGAATTGCTTGAACCCGGGAGGCGGGGGTTGCAGTGAGCCGAGACCGTTCCACTGCACTCCAGCCTGGGCAACAAAGTGAAATTGTCTCCAAAAAAAAAAAAAAACCCCACAAAAAAACTCCCTGCATATAACTAATAAATATATACATATTTGGTGAGTTTGGACAGATATACACACTCATGTTACCATCACCACATTCAGGAAAGTGAACATACCCATTGCCTCCAACAGTTTCCTTGTGTACCTTTGTCCTTTTTGTTTTTTTTTGAGATGGAGTTTTGCTCTTGTTGCCCAGGCTGGAGTGCAATGGCGCAATCTCGGCTCAACGCAACCTCTGCCTCCAATATTCAAGCGATTCTCCTGCCTGAGCCCCTCTAGTAGCTGGGATTACCCACCGAACCCGGCTAATTTTGTTTTTTTAGTAGAGACCATGTTGGTCAGGCTGGCCTCAAACTCCCGACCTCAGGTGATCCGCCCGCCTTGGCCTCCCAGAGTGCTGGGATTACAGGCATGAGCCACTGCGCCCGGCTCCTTTTCTTTCTTTCTTTTCTTTTCTTTCTTTCTTTTCTTTTCTTTTTTTTTTTTTTTTTTTTTTTGAGACAGAGTCGCG
>NW_016804791.1:1205972-1237599 GCF_001698545.2 Rhinopithecus bieti | reverse complement strand
CTATAGCATTTCTTTTGCTTAAACCTCAAAAACGTAAGCTAGATATGCAGAGCACCATAACTTTGTAATTACCTCTCACAGATCAATTATTCCCAGGTCATTCTCGAATCATTTTTTGTTATTGAGAATTAACTTGTCTCCTCCCCCACGCAGTATTCTTGGTAGCCTCTAGAATTTCACAAGAGGGATTTTAAAGTGTCCTGTAGGTCCTTCAGAGATTCACAGGAAGAGACCTGCACTTTAACGGGTCTCTGTAGAGCAGGACTATCATGACAACATTAAAAATATAAGAAGCAAAAATGATCAATAAGATGTCACCATTTGTACTTTGAAGTGGTAACACAGACTATGGAATGGCATATTTCCCCTGTGAAAAGGATAGTACGATGATGGTTCTTTGAGCAGAAACTGTTTTTCTTTCAAATGTCTAAGGCAGCACAATGTAATGGAAAGCCCATTGGTGTGCGAGTGAGGGTCCCAGCTTCCTGGGCAGTAAAATGAACAGGCCTGATGGTCGATCTCCAGGCCCCATCCAGCTCTAAAGGTCTCCAAAACTTTTGGAGATAAAGCCACGGAACTTTCTCGTGAGCATCAAAAGTTGTATTTCATGTTTATTATTGCAACTGACTTAATGTTCCAAGAGTGACTGTTAGAAATCTAGTATACGTAGATATGCAAACTTTGTTTTCGTAGTGTTTTCCAGTGAACGAAATTTGTTTTCATATCGCTAATATTTACAAGTGTAAATAATATCTAGGACACATAAATTTAAAGAACCATCATAATTGTATTTAACTGATTCATTAAGGGATTAATTACCTAGTTTGTGAACGTGTAAGCCCCCTGTAGCTCTCTTCCCATTTCTGAACAAAAATAAATAAGTTTCAAATTCAAGTTTGTGGCATATTTATAACCTTCAAAGACATTAATACCAAAGGCTAAAATGAGTTTCTGGCACTGTTTGGAAGTTTCTATTTTGGGGGCTCGCCTCACCACTTAACTTGAACTGGGGATTACCGTACATAGTCCATTAATTTCAAGTCAAATCATTTCACAAATGTTAATATTTCACATATACATGGCTGCAAGGTATGACAGAGTGCTTCATAAAAGCCATTGAAAATAAACTTCAAAAATAAAATGCATCAATCAGTTAAATCACATTAGCCTATGGGAGAAATTTCAATATGTATACTTCCAAATTTCAAATTAATAATGGGGCAATATTATTGTGCCACCTAGAGTACCAAACAGTGGGTATAAACCATCTCCTTAGTCAGATGGAACACTGGCTGGACACTGCAGATGATCTGGGGTTTAAGATGTTAACTTCTATCACGAATCTAAATTCTGACTTCCCTGTCTAAAACTTCGGGAACATCACATCTTTTATTTAAAGCGAAAAAGTGAACTTCTAACACACAAAATAACGGATTTCTTTTCAAGAGCGATAGTCCATTTTTTTTTTTTTAACAAAATCACTGCCCTTGATTTTTCATGAACTTTAAGTTTCAGAATGATTTGGTCAAGAGTATTTCTGCAGGAATAGCAAGAGAATCAAGTGGGCCTATAATCAACGACCTAGCTGGGTCTCACCCTCATGGTTAACTACTGAGACTTCATAGCCGATGACCAGGTCCTAAAGTGGACAGAGCAAGCCTTACTGGAGGTGCGTCTTTGTGGTAGGTACAGAAAACTTGGAAATGCAATTCTGAGGTTTGTTTAGGGTTATTAAGAGCATGAGAATAGCTGCCCTGCAAAGGCTGGTAAACTAGGGTTTGCAGTACGGAGTAGTAAGCAAAGCCTCTACTTCCCAGGCCCTGCACCTGGGGTATGGAACAAACAAAAGAACGGCTCTGCCCTTGCCCTTCTCGAACTTAAAATCCAATTCGCAAAGCAGGACTTACACGTATTAAATCAAATACAGTACTATGCGGAAAAGAGCCCCTGTGTGTAACAGTTGCCAATGTGTGTTACACCAGTCAAAACTGAAATACGATTTGAAGGAGTTTTAAACGAAAAGCTGGAGAAACATATAAGAAGGCAGATCTAAGATGGAAGAAAAGGCGGATTCGGGTTGAAATGCCAAGCTGAGGACTGAAGAAAGCATTTGGATAAAGCAGCCTCCAGGCTGGGAAGGCGAAAAGTCAAACGAGTATAGCCACCAAAGACCCAGAAAGGCCAATAGATTGTGCAGTGAGTCGGTTTAACTGAAAGGCGGTTTCCTTTTCCTCCATTTGCTCAGTCCCAATTGGAAGCGCACTGCGCGGCCTGCGCCGCGCTCTCGGCCCGGGTTCGGGGTGGGGGCGGGGAGGTAAGTACGGTAATGGGCGGGGCCGAGCGTGGGCGCGCTCCGGCTTTCCTCCTGCGAAGCGCTCCCGTCAGCGCAGGGGGCGGGGCGCCTATATTACGTGCGCGGCGCCGCCCCTGCGAGAGGACGTTGCGTGCTCGCTCGCGCCAGGCGAGTCTCCGCGTCTCCCTCGCGAACTCGGTGAAAGGAATTGGCGCCGTTCGACACCAGGCGGATCCGCTCTGCAGCACGAACCCATCTCCAGCCGCAGCCGCAGCCGCCGCCCGGGCCGAGGAGCAGCCGCAGCAGCCGCCACCAGTGGCCGAGTGAGCGGAGCCGAGTTTGAGGCAGCGCCTAGCGGTGAATCGGGGCCCTCACCATGAGTTCCTCGCCTGTTAATGTAAAAAAGCTGAAGGTGTCGGAGCTGAAAGAGGAGCTCAAGAAGCGACGCCTTTCTGACAAGGGTCTCAAGGCCGAGCTCATGGAGCGACTCCAGGCCGCGCTGGACGACGAGGAGGCCGGGGGCCGCCCCGCCATGGAGCCCGGGAACGGCAGCCTAGACCTGGGCGGGGATTCCGCCGGGCGCTCGGGAGCAGGCCTCGAGCAGGAGGCCGCGGTCGGCGGCGACGAAGAGGAGGAGGAAGACGAAGAGGAGGAGGAAGGAATCTCCGCCCTGGACGGCGACCAGATGGAGCTAGGAGAGGAGAACGGGGCCGCGGGGGCGGCCGACTCGGGCCCGATGGAGGAGGAGGAGGCCGCCTCGGAAGACGAGAACGGCGACGATCAGGGTTTCCAGGAAGGGGAAGATGAGCTCGGGGACGAAGAGGAAGGCGCGGGCGACGAGAACGGGCACGGGGAGCAGCAGCCTCAACCGCCGGCGACGCAGCAGCAACAGACCCCACAGCAGCGCGGGGCCGCCAAGGAGGCCGCGGGGAAGAGCAGCGGCCCCACCTCGCTGTTCGCGGTGACGGTGGCGCCGCCCGGGGCGAGGCAGGGCCAGCAGCAGGCGGGAGGTAAGAAGAAGGCGGAAGGCGGCGGAGGCGGCGGTCGCCCCGGGGCTCCGGCGGCGGGTGAGTGCTGCGTTGTACGTTGCGCGCGGCGGGAGGCCCGCGCGGGGTGGGGACCGTGCCCCAGGCCTGCCGGAGCCCCGCAGAGGGAGCCCCGGGCGGCGAGGGCCGCAGTGAGGGTGGCGGTGGGGCGAGGTGGCGCGAGGAATCCCAGATTAGGGGCCGAGAGGCTCGGGCTCGGGGCGTGTGCGCGCGCGCGCGTTGTGTGTGTGTCTGTGTATGTGTGTGTTGTGTGTGTGTGTGACGGCGGTGGCAGCGCCTCCCATTAGTGGCTGCAGAGCAGGGGAGCTTGCAGCTGCGCTGGAGGTGTGGAGGAAGCCGCGGGCGGGCGGCGGTGAGGGAGCCCGTTCGGCCGCGGTGGCGCCGTCGCGCTGCAGTGCTGCGTGCGCGCGGTGCGGGCACATGTCTCGGGGGGAGGGGAGAGGCCCCAGGTCCCGGGGCGGGCGCGCTTTGGCGGCTCCTCGCCGCTGTATTGTGCAAGGAGCGCAGGGGCTCGGCGTGACGTCACTTCCTGCGGGAGGAGCCGGGCGGGGCGGGGGGCGGAAGATCAGTACAATGCGGCCGCGGGGAGCGCGGGCCCGCGGGGGAGGGGAGCGCCGCCGCGCCGGGCTCGGCCCCTCCCCCTCCTGCGCTCGGGTCGGGATACACGTGGGCTTCGGGCCTGGGCCGCGCAGTTTTTCTTTGGGTTTCTCGAATCATCGAGGAGACTGGCAAAAGTAGTAACGTCTTTAGACTGCGTCACTAGCGCCAATCCAATTCGTAGCTGATTGTTCTTCCAGTTCACATTTGAGTCCTCGGTGAAAACCTCAGTTATAAAGCAGGATAAAGTCGAGCTGCTTTGCTTCTCGGAACGGAAAAGCGCTTTTTTGTTGTTGTTTAGCGGCTTGGCCTCTTATGGGGGTCTTGTGTGTTTTAGGGGACGGCAAAACAGAACAGAAAGGCGGAGATAAAAAGAGGGGTGTTAAAAGACCACGAGAAGATCATGGCCGTGGATATTTTGAGTACATTGAAGAGAACAAGTACAGCAGGTATAGGATGCTCACCTAGTTTTACTTGTCATCCCTTATTCCTTCGTTGATCGGAAAGCTGTATCAGGAGACAATTCTGTCTTTCAGAGCCAAATCTCCTCAGCCACCTGTTGAAGAAGAAGATGAACACTTCGATGACACAGTGGTTTGTCTTGATACTTGTAAGTGAAGCTGTTTCTCCCCAATTATGAAATGCGGTGATGGTTTTTTTTTTTTTTTTTTGCTTCCAAAATGTTAGAAAACTTAATGCTTAAGTGCAGCAAAAGTTGGGTTAGTTTTTTTTAAAAGCAGGAAGAGATAATGGTTTATATTCAGAACCTAGTAGTTTAATATTTAGCACGGCATCAGTTGTATCAAATGGATTAGTTTACAGGCTCTAGGAGTTTCATATTTTTATGACTTGAAAGTTCTCGTTCTTAGGAAATGTAAAATTAATGCCAGTTTCTGACTAGCTAACGGAAACTTGTAACACTACCTATAATTTAGCCTTACAGGCTTCTACAATAAAGTAATTCATTTTTTTGTGGAATTATATTAAGTGAGCTATTTGGGCTAGTTAAATATTTACTAATGACTTCTCCCATTAGCGCACAAGTATATTCCCTATTCTAAAAGATTGTAATATTACTTTTTCAATAACTGCTCTTTTGTTCTCAATTCCAGTTCAGTAGCTGCTGCTTTAAACATAAGTTGATTTCTTCCAAAGACCTGAGGCAGCAGCAGTGGGCTATCACTGGGCCACTAGCTTTCTTCAGCAGCGAATGGTATCAATGGCAGTGCAGCACTGTAAATACTGCTACTTCACCCAGTTGGGTTGCAATTGAGTATGAGAAAGTATTGCAAACCTCTAAGTGGGCTTTGACTGTCAGACTTGCATTTTTTTTGTTGTTGTTATAAAAAAAAAAGTAGTTGGTTTAGTGATCAGAATTCACAACTCTGGGTGTGATAAATAGACCAAAGAATAGAAATACCTGTTTGAAAGTATCAGCTGTGGTGTCACCCTGCTCTGTTAGATGGAAGGCATTGAAGCTTAGCTTCTCATGTTTTCTTGTACAATTTGGTTTTATTCAGATTTGTAAGAGTGTAAATGTAAAACTCTTTCTTACTGGAATGTCCTTTACAGAAGGTTGAGATAGTCATCTGAGTCTTTTAGAATAAAAAACTGCAGGTGAAAAGGAGTTAGTTGATTTGAAAGTTTTATGTGAAATTCTGGGTTGTGTAAATAAAAAGTTGCTAGCAATTGGCAAGGTAGTGAAGTGGTGACTCATGCAGGTAATGTAATTGTTAGATTTTTTAGCAAATCAGATAGGAATATGTCAATATAACTACAATGTTGAATTCAAACAATCTGTTGAATTAAATTCTGTTGATTACAGTAAATTCTAATTTAAGAAAATTCCAGACTCTAGATTTATTTTTCTCTGATCAGTAAAAAAAAAAAAATCGAATTCCAGCTTGACTTTAGCTGTGGAAGTGAGAAGTCTGAGAAGGTGCATGTTAATGAGCCAGTGACCCATAGGTAGCTAGGTTAAAGACATTTTGGATTTGGATAATCCGGGAAGCAGTTAATCCCTAATTGTTGAACAGGCAGTCCTGGGTAAAGAGGACCTAAAATGCTGCACTATTAACAGCATTAGACGGCCAGGTTTGTACTTCATAGATTTAGGCTGTCTTCTTCACAAGTTTTAGAAAAAGAATTTAGGAGCTAGAGCCCTGGTGCAGGATCAACAGCAGCTCATACTCCTATTTTAAAATAATTTGGTCGTGGCCTCCCTTCAGTTTTAATGTGGCACTGGTAAATCTACCTGGTTCTGGCATGCTTCACTTTGATTTCCTGCTATCCTCTACTGCTTGCCTCTAAATCAAGGTAAAGAGCAGAGCAGGTATGTATTAATGTCACATTGTCTTGATTATTTTAAATACTTAAAATATACATGTTAAACCTTGGTACTAGTTTCAGAGGCAGTTTACTTTTCAGTACATAATTTAACAGGAGTGACTTGGTGGGAGTGGGGCTTTAAACTGAAAATTGGAACAACAGCATGATGTGGAGAAAAGTTGTGCAGCGTTAAGTACATGCAAAAAGTAAATAACCAAGTTTTGTCTACATAGCAGATATGTTTACATTGGATGTCAAAAGTAACACAGTATTTGATATAATTACAGATAATTGTGATCTACATTTTAAAATATCAAGAGATCGTCTCAGTGCTTCTTCCCTTACAATGGAGAGTTTCGCTTTTCTTTGGGCTGGAGGAAGAGCATCTTATGGTGTGTCAAAAGGCAAAGTGTGTTTTGAGATGAAGGTAAATGCAATTTTATGATGTTTTTGTTTGTTTTTGGAGACAGTCTCACTCTGTCCCCTAGGCTGGATTGCTGTGGTGCGACCTAGGCTCAACTGCAACCTCCCCGTCCTGGGTTCAAGCGATTCTCCTTGCCTCAGCCTCACAAGTATATGGGACTACAGGCACGTGCCACCACACCTGGCTAATTTTTGTATTTTTAATAGAGATGGGGCTCCTGACCTCAGGTAATGCACCCGCCTCGGCCTCCCAAAGTGCTGGGATTACAGGCTTGAGCCACTGCGCCCAGCCTTTTTTTTTTTATCTTTTCTTTTTAAAATAGTGCCAGGGTCTCACCATGTTGCCCAGGCTGGTCTTGAACTCCTAAGCTCAAGTGATCTGCCTGCCTGAGCCTCCCAGAATGCTGGAATTACAGGTGCTTCATACTGCTAAGTTATCAGAGGTAACTTATTTTTGAAGCTTCCTGTAAATTAAAAGAGGAACCTGGAACCTTCATTTTGTTGTGACAGTTAATCAAGTTTGTTATGTTAGAATTTGACATGCAGAGCTAGGCAACTTTTATTTAGGGTACTTCATTTTATCAAGCATTTGAAAGGGCCACCAAAGAGTTAAAATAAAATTTGGTTAGATTACAGGTTTTGTTGGCGAGAAAAACGTTAAATGTATCCTTTAATTGGCTCTAAGTTAAAGACTGACAACATGAACTGTAAAAATATTAACTATTCTTTTAAATATGGGTCAAATAAGTATTTAACTCTTTAAATTTCAAGTTATAAGCACATCAGTTGAAAGTTCTTACAAATATTAGGGGTGATCTAGAGTGTGCCATCTCTATATTTATAGCTAGAGGAAGATTCGCTCATGACCCTATGAAATAAGCCAGAGTTAAGGGGTTACCTCCTTGGTTTATGATTTTAATTATTTAATGATTCGACTTTCAGGTTACAGAGAAGATCCCAGTAAGGCATTTATATACAAAAGATATTGACATACATGAAGTTCGTATTGGCTGGTCACTAACTACAAGTGGAATGTTACTTGGTAAAGATTCTTTTTAACTGATGTGGGCTCATGAATGTTTAGGAGGGTCTGATATCCTTGTTTTTTAACCAGACTAGAGGGCATTCTAAGCCTTTTGTCTGTTTTTATCTATTCTGTTAATACTTCAGACAAGTAATATTAGCACATAGTAGGCACAGGCTACATTTTAGTTTTTGTTCCTTTATTAGAAGTTTATGGTTGAAATAAAATCTTACCCATGATATGCAAATTGTCAACTAATTTGGTCTCTGAGTATATATATCCCTCCTAACTCATCAATTCTGGTACAGAGGTAGAAAAGTAACAGTGTCAGTGATAGGTGATTAGGTTATATGCTCATTTCTCGTAGCCTACATTTTAAGTAGTGAAATAGATGAGTCTTTGGACTGTTTTAAAAATATACTTCACGAAGGTTAATTACTTTCTTAGGTGAAGAAGAATTTTCTTACGGGTATTCTCTAAAAGGAATAAAAACATGCAACTGTGAGACTGAAGATTATGGAGAAAAGTTTGATGAAAATGATGTGATTACATGTTTTGCTGTAAGTTAAAGCTAACTTTCTATGTATAAATGACAAATTAGTAGCTATATCTAGGAACTTTTAAGAAGCTTTATTGAGGTCAATATTCAATAGGAGCAACATAAATACACCAGTCCCTGGGTTAGTATAAAGACTTATTCAGCAGTTGAATTGGGAAAATACAGGACATTTTTGAGGAACTCACTAATTTTATTTTGACTAAAAACAAGATGAAATTGACCTAGAAAATTTAGTCTAGCTTCTAGGTCAGTATTGTTTCTGGTTCTGGAGATACGTGCTTCATTGTTTGTAACCATCAGATTTCTTAACTGTGTAGCCCTTAGAGGCCACTTAATAGTTGTTTAATCTGTAGCTCCCACAGGATAAGCTTGGCTTCTAATTTTAATTATTAGTTTTTTAGAAAGTTTATAGGAAGCAGATAACTGTTGAATTTTTTTGTTTAACAGAACTTTGAAAGTGATGAGGTGGAACTCTCCTATGCTAAGAATGGACAAGATCTTGGCATTGCCTTCAAAATCAGTAAGGAAGTTCTTGCTGGACGGCCACTCTTCCCGCATGTTCTCTGCCACAACTGTGCAGTTGAATTTAATTTTGGTCAGAAGGAAAAGCCATATTTTCCAATACCTGAAGAGTATACTTTTATCCAGAATGTCCCCTTAGAGGATCGAGTTAGAGGACCAAAGGGGCCTGAAGAGAAGAAAGATTGTGAAGTAAGCGAATTTTTTTTTTTAAAACTGGCATTTGAATATTGTTTGCCTGGCACAAAATGACATTTAGAAGAGGTAGATGATTAGTCTGTTTACTTTGTGCTATACATATTTCTCTTAAGTAACTGTGTTTCTCCCTTATGTTGACTGTTACTCTTTCCATTAACAAATTTTTGTCCCTTAGTATGCTATGAAGACTTACATATTTAAATTGGTCTTGAACAATATTTAAAGAATTATTAGGTGGTGTCTAATGACATTTCTTTATTTTCACTAGGTTGTGATGATGATTGGCTTGCCAGGAGCTGGAAAAACTACCTGGGTTACTAAGCATGCAGCAGAAAATCCAGGGAAATACAACATTCTTGGCACAAATACTATTATGGATAAAATGATGGTAAGTAAAATGTTTAGGGCCTGATCTCAGTGTTTAAAATAGACGAGGAGAGGCTGGACATGGTGGTTCACGCCTGTAATCTCAGCATTTTGGGAGGCTGAGGTGGATGGATCACCTGAGGTCAGGAGTTTGAGACCCACCTGGCCAACATGGCAAAGGCCCATTTCTACTGAAAATAAAAAAATTAGCCAAGCGTGGTAGTGGGCACCTGTAATGCCAGCTGCTCGGGAGACTGAGGCAGGGAGAATTACTTGAACCTGGGAGGTAGAGGTTGCAGTGAGTCGAGATCGTGCCATTGTACTCCAATCTGGGCGACAGAGCAAGACTCTATATCAGAAAAAAAAAAAAGAAAAATGATAGACCAGGAGGTATTTTAGGTAAACCTTTTGCCTTTGTCTCTATCCATCTTGTTAATATCTTAAGAAGGTGGGAGGAAAGGCAAGATTAAGTTGGTTCTTTAAGTAAACTCTGTGAGGGTAAACTGCCTTCCAGTGGCTAGGCTCCTGTGTTTTGAGCACAGGAGCTGCTAGTGTTTCTAGAGCTAAAAAGAATTAAGTGTAGGATGTAGGATCTTGTTACATAGTTTAAGTGATCCTGTTTTTGTAACAATAATGGACAAAGGTAATGCTTAAATTATAAAATGTTGCCTGCTTTACATATAGATGAGAGTTAAATTTTAAAAAGCATAACTTATTAAAATTCACAAGTTCAAGGGGAAATTTTAACTTTTGAATATAGGTGGCAGGTTTTAAGAAGCAAATGGCAGATACTGGAAAACTGAACACACTGTTGCAGAGAGCCCCACAGTGTCTTGGGAAATTTATTGAGATTGCTGCCCGAAAGAAGCGAAATTTTATTCTGGATCAGGTATGCTTTGAAGATGAAAAATATTAACTGATAATTTAGATAGATTGGTGTAGAATTAACATTTAGGGTTGTAAACATAAATTTCTTTTTTTTTAAGACAAATGTGTCTGCTGCTGCCCAGAGGAGAAAAATGTGCCTGTTCGCAGGCTTCCAGCGAAAAGCTGTTGTAGTTTGCCCAAAAGATGAAGACTATAAGCAAAGAACACAGAAGAAAGCAGAAGTAGAGGGGAAAGACCTGCCAGAACATGCGGTCCTCAAAATGAAAGGCATGGAATTTTAATTTAATTCTGTTAAGTGTGTTAAATCTTTTTTTTATTTTTATTTTAAAAAAATTTTTTTATACATATACTGCTTGTGTAACTTTGTTAAATCTATTAGGACTTACTCCTCTGAAAAGTTAACGTTTTTTCCAGCAATACTGCTTCGTGAATTACAATTGCACTTGTTAAATATGCATATGTGTTTGGTCTATTTCTGTTTATGTTTAGTAAAATACGTTACTAAACCTCAATAATTTGTTAGCTTTAGGATTGTGGGGATTTGTGGTGGGTTTCTAAGTTAATAATACGACTTTGTTTCCTGCAGGAAACTTTACCCTCCCAGAGGTAGCTGAGTGCTTTGATGAAATAACCTATGTTGAACTTCAGAAGGAAGAAGCCCAAAACTTTTGGAGCAATATAAGGAAGAAAGCAAAAAGGCTCTTCCACCAGAAAAGAAACAGAACACTGGCTCAAAGAAAAGCAATAAAAATAAGAGTGGCAAGAACCAGTTTAACAGAGGTGGTGGCCATAGAGGACGTGGAGGATTCAATATGCGTGGTGGAAATTTCAGAGGAGGAGGCAAGTTAATTTTGAGTGTTCTGTATTTAGTTCAGGATTGAAACAAATGATAATTTTATAGTTTGGATATAGCTGAAGTTTCTTCCTCATTAATGGTATGCTGTCACAGTAACTAGTATTCATGTAATTTGATAGTAAATACACCTAGGTTATGTTGTTAATGGTTAGAATTAAACATTACTTTTGTCTTTAAACAATTATTTTTGGAGAAAAAGGAACAATCTAGAGGAATCCTGAGTCTTCTGTATAAGTAGGGTACAACGCAATGAAACGAAAACATCTCTTGTTTTTTAGCCCCTGGGAATCGTGGCGGATATAATAGGAGGGGCAACATGCCACAGAGAGGTGGTGGCGGCGGTGGAAGTGGTGGAATCGGCTATCCATACCCTCGTGCCCCTGTTTTTCCTGGCCGTGGTAGTTATTCAAACAGAGGGAACTACAACAGAGGTGGAATGCCCAACAGAGGGAACTACAACCAGGTAATGATTAAAGATCCCTGGAAGCATGATGAGACCTGTATAGCTTAATCTGGACAGTTGTGAGCTTTATGTTGGGGTGTTTAGTAGTCCATAAGGAACATGATAGACATTGACATAAGGAAAATTGAACTAGTAATGGTGAAATGAGTCTACTTATTTTTGAGTTTTTTCAGGTGTACTAATTAACAAGTCAGATGCATTTCTCATAATGAGTAAAAAATTTAAGAAACCAGCAGAGGGTATCCAGAATTTGTGTATTGTCCCCTAAGATTAGGGGCTAGCAACCTGTCGATTTCTGCTCCTCTCTCCCACCCCCGCAAACCTAACAAGCGATTGGGCTCAGAGCTCTTAGATCTATTTCCTTTTTGTAGAACTTCAGAGGACGAGGAAACAATCGTGGCTACAAAAATCAATCTCAGGGCTACAACCAGTGGCAGCAGGGTGTAAGTAATTTCTTATGTGGTTTATGTACATTAATTGTATTTTGAGTTCCTAAGATTTATCAGTCTTGAAAAAGATCCTGTCCAGGGATTGAAGTGTTTATAAGTGTGAATTGTGTTGCAGTAGTAGCCATAATCTACCTTTTGAAGGCAAAATAGGTTGAAGAATGCTATAAGTTAATTTTTTAAATGAAGTAATATTATTTAATATATACAGTTCTTTTTACTGTTAGCTTTAATTGTGTAAACTAACATTCATGATGTGTTTCGTTTTGTAATGTGTATTGATAATTATGGGATATTAAAACTAAATCTGGTTTGGTAGAAATCAGAGGTATGACAGGTATAAATTTGTTTCCAGCAAATTACTCTGAATTAGATTCATTGTCATTTCCTAAAAACAGTTTGAGTGGCTTATTGATGTTTTTTCTTTAAAAACAAAATTTTCTCTTACAGCAATTCTGGGGTCAGAAGCCATGGAGTCAGCATTATCACCAAGGATATTATTGAATACCCAAATAAAACGAACTGATACATATTTCTCCAAAACCTTCACAAGAAGTCGACTGTTTTCTTTAGTAGGCTAACTTTTTAAACATTCCACAAGAGGAAGTGCCTGCGGGTTCCTTTTTTAGAAGCTTTGTGGGTTGATTTTTTTTTTCTTTTCTTTTTTGTACATTTTTAATTGCAGTTTAAAAGTGAATCGTAAGAGAACCTCAGCATTGTGCACGATAAGAGAATGTGTCAGTATTTCAGGGTTCTACATTTTATCTGTAAAATGTGACTTTTTTTTTTTTATCACAACAGAAGTAAAATGTTGCTTTGTACCTGGTGTCTTTTATTAAGAATTTACTCCCCCCATTTCTCACAGAGAATAACAGTCGGGAGTCATTGTCACAATATAATAGAAATGTTAGCAACCGGATTCATGTAAGGACTAAGTGGTCCTCATGAATTGCATTAAGACTCTGTACTGCTCATATTACACTCCATCCTCTCTAGTTTGCTGGGTAGTGGAGGGGGTAAGCTAAATCGTAGTTTCTGACAATAACTGGGAAGGATTTTTCTTAAATAACAATGGAATTGGTATAATTGGGATTGAAAACCAAAACTTGGAACTAAGATAGAGAAGATGGAGTGTATGTAGAAGGGCTGTTAAAAATGTAAACCTTGGTTGCATTATTTGTGGAGGCTCAAACTTGTGAAGGTTAAATACCATAATTTTTCCATTTGTTCTGCATTTTGATTCTGAAAAGAAAGCTGGCTTTGCCCATTTCTTATTAAAAAAACTTGTTGTAAATCCAGTTGTCTAATGGGATCTATATGAAGTTAGCCATGTCTGTATGCCCTTCTCCCACAAAATACTGTATAACTAGTGTGCTTGTAGTAGTTAACTCCACCATCTTTGTAAGCTAATGAAATTGTGAGTCACCCATTTATATCTTAATTTTTAATCATGTCAGTTCTTGAATGGGTATCTCCTTAGCCTGCTGATTTCTTTTTCTTTCTAAAGAAAGTGGGTGGAGAAATTAATTTAGACGTTTGTTTGCAATAAAAAGAATTCATTTTACTCTTGTTTTGGGATTCTCGCCATCAAGGTTCAAAATCCCTTTATATAACTCCCAAGAGGAGAAATTTTAAGTGTGTGCTTTCTGGACAGCTTATTTACTCTGCATAGAACATTTAGGTTTTAAAAACTTAAATGTATACTGACAATTGATATATAATTATGAAGTAAAGTTGAATTCTTCCCTTCCCCTCCCCACCAGACAACTTTTAACATATTTAATGAGGGGAAAAGGTACTGGCTGGGAGAAGTTAACACTGAGTTTATCATCTTTACAGAATGCTAATGCTGTCCTCAACTGATTATTTTATATACATATATATGATACATGAAACTCTGGGAACAGATGCTTTTAGAAGCCATCATGCAAGCCAGTCATTGATGTCACTACTACACAACACTGCTAACTTGACTGTAGCTCTGTAATAACATTAGATCCCCTAATTGTAATTATATTGGGTTTGCACAGAACACTTTTAATCTTCCCTTCACCCATGTGAAGTGAGGAATCAGGAGTCAAACTGTAGAACTAAAATTTGACTTCAGTCTAGTGTTTCCTTGGTGTTTTTAGATTGCTTTTGGTAAGTTTAGGTTTGCTATATTTCTGATTGCTTAGAATTTTGTTTTAGCCCTTTAAAATCAGATCTTAAATATGAATTCATACTTCTAAGGAATTTTCTTGCTGTAAGCTGGAGTTTTAAGTGATGGTGTAGGTTCAGTTGAGACATTTTTGGAACAAAGGCTAATCCTTAGTTAACATAGGATATTTAACAGTTGAAGATAGTGTCATGGATTTGTACCTTTTCTAGCAATTAATGCTAAGAACCACTGGCCTGAGCTACTCTTCAGTATACATTATTACGATTGCATAGGCTTACCTAGAGGAACAGTTTCAGGTTTCGATGCTAATCAGCGTTGTGTCCTAAAGTTGTCCTTTGTGCCTTTAAAAAGTCTTGGATATACCCTCTTGTTAAAAATTGCTTATTAAGGAATTCATTTTATAATTGCAGTGGGAAAGTAATGGTCAAGTAACACTAGGTAGACTATCATTCCTGTTTAGCCCAGAGAATTTGGGGAGAGAGTGTAGTTAAAATGGAACCCAGAAAATGTTAAAATTCTTAGTCAAGACTGAAATTAATAGAATTGTCTACACTTGTATGGAAGAAATAACCTTAGTGTTTAAGGGATTCAGAGAAGGGAGTGTACCAAATAGCAAGCAACAGGGAGAACATTAGGTAAGTTAAGAAATAAGATATGAATGAGAAACCCGATTTATTGCTCATCCTTCCCATGCCTCCCTAATGGCAAGCAAAAATCTGAACAACCGAAAAGGATGTAGTTCTGGACAAATCGTAACTCCCCAAAGGAAACTCCCTGTGAGATTGCTGTTGATTTGAGGGGTGCTTTATCACAAAGGTTATATTTGAAAATAGAATAACATGCTGAGTGAAAACTGGCTTTGGATTGGTCAGCTGCAGTAGTACAAAAACAGCAGAGAATTTGAGAAAAGAAAACTAAAACTTAGACTGCTGTGAGATAGAAATGATGTAAATAAAATTATATGGAAAGTTTTCCCTCGTATACTCACACATCCTTTGAAGGGCTCTGGCCTTGACCAGTTTATGGCCTTGAGCAAGATGAAATCATGAAATTGAGTCAAATCGATATGACACTGAAATGACAAGAGGAAACTCTTAAATTTATAAAAACAAGCCCTCATTTGCCTAGGACAGATCCTGTCTATAAAAATAAAGATTGAACCTAGATGTTCTGAGCACTAGCAACAAGGTATTAAAGTTTAAAGGAATTTTCTTTGAAAAGTTATGAAATTATTCTAGGAAACAACCATAATAGTATATTAAGGGACTTTCACCTGGGGATTTTATATTCATGAATAGAGTGTATTCTGTATTTAAAATGTCTCATTTGTGGGAATTGAATGACATGTTTTTTGATAAATTTATTCACAATATAAATTGACTTTTTATTCTAGGACCATGTAAATAATGGGTTCCATTGCACAAATAAAAATATTTTAATAGCTTCTTAGGCAGTGGTGTAGACATCTTGGATATAAATAATTGTAGACCTTGTATATTTGGTTTTTAAAAAACTAGAATAAACAGTGAGAGAGGCATAAACATATCTTTTAGAGCCCAAGTGGTAGTGTCTAGCATTGGACATAATAAATGGATGTTTTACAAAGTGTTTCCATAATTCTCTTCCTATACATAAATATAAAATGTCTTGTTTTCAAAAGTGGATGGAACTTGGCTGGGTGTGGTGGCTCACGCCTGCAAGTCCTAGCACTTTGGGAGGCCAAGACGGGAGGATCACTTGAGCTCAGGAGTTTGAGACCATCTTGGGCAACATAGTGAGACTTGGTCTCTTAAAAAAAAAAAGTGGATGGAACTTGTAGCAGACAATTTTATCTACTTCTCATCCTGCTTCAGAATACTCATTTGAGATGTTCCCTTGGAAAGATGAACAGAATGCTGCATCTGAAGCCATTTCTTCCCACTTAACATTCTTAAAATGATTGGAGTCTAAACTTTGTCATTCATTCCTAATTCTGAAGCTCTGAGGTTGAGGGGTTCAGTTTGGTGAATAATTGGGTTTAAGTTTTAACATTTTAGTAATAGTTAATAAAAGCCAGCATACATATGTTAAGGCCTGACAATACGTTGCAATTCCTATGCATTGGGACTCATACCCAGCATAAACCATGAGGGGACTGAACATTAGTGCTTTGAGCAAGAATTGATCAACTACCTGAGATCTCTAAAACAGTCATTTGGATTACTAATTATATAAACCACAAGTCTCTTCGAATTGTTAATTGCCTAAATTTACCCTAAAATTTAGTTAACGCTGCAGTGCCTTTATTACTTAAAGCTTTTTTTTTGGTGGGGGGGCCACTGCTACTCCGTAACTTTAAATTTTAAAGCATGAAGGTGGTCTAGCTAGTATTAGTGCTTGAGTTGGTAGTTACATAGGCTGCTCTTGAATCATCCTGTTTTCTTTGCCTAGGATTAGCACTACAGGTACATATTTGTAAAATAAGCATTAAAAGTACTTTGTCCAGCTAACTCATGTTGGAGTGACCTTTGTCTTATTAACCTTTGTTATGAAACTTAATTAGAATAAGCCCTTGAGAATTTGGAAGTGAGCTATACTACTAATGTAGTATGTATCCCTTGAGTGTGTTGGAGTAGGTGAAAAACCAGGGGTCACCAAGAGTCTTATGTTTTTGAAATTGAACAGAAACAATTCATCTTAATACTTAGTTTTCATTATGTTTAGCTTAATATGTGTGCTAGTTTATTTGGCGTCACACTTAGGTCAATCTCAAGTCATGCAGAAACAGCACAGTCGTCAGGGAGGAGGTTAGGTGGGAAATTGATGATATGCTTACATTATTGAGTAGGACTGTGCTTTCACATCCTAACCAATTGACTAAAAATAAAAATGATTGAAATAATTTTCGTTAGTTGCCCCAGGAATCTTTAATAGTAGTTTTAAGGGATAGTAGATTGGAAATAGGCAGATGGGTTATATTCATAATGTTAACCTAGAATTACTCAGAAAATATAACACCTGTGTAGTAGTAGAATGTGTTGCTTGTAAGCCTAGTGTTAGGCAAACATGTTGAAGATGGGCCAGGACATCAGTAATCACTACTTGGTTAGGCAAGTTATTAGGACAGGGATCGTAACCATGTTGTCAGTTTGTAGTTATCTAATTATTGATAAGAAATACTTTATTTTTCATGCCAGGATTCAGCATATACTTGTGTCTTGAGCAGGTGCTTTGCTTTTAAAGCTGAATCCTGGGCATAAAAAGGTATATACTGTAGTTGGAAGTGTGAAGTAGATGTCAGTGTAGGTTAGTCTCTAGAGAAATGTCTTCTATGGAGATTCAGGGTTTTTTTGCAACGTTATGGTCACCATACTGTGCCAATGACATAGTTACTCATGAGCATGTCCAGTCTGTCTACATTATTGAAAGATAATGCAGATATTACAGGCTGGAGAGTTAGCATCTGACAGAAGTGCTGCACCATTGTGGCGTGTTCTTCCTGCTAGTTAACAGTTCCATTCTGAACTATACAGGAAGTCGAGTTATGTCTAGTAAAATATATGTTGCAAACACTTCAAGCATTGCCACAAATTGGTGTCAGCTGAGACATTTAAAAAAATTTTAAAACACCAAGAATAGATGTGGCTAGTATAGACACCAGTTTATAAGTGTGACATTAATGCTACAAAAGTTAAAGCATATATGGAGGTGAGATAACATTAATACCTAAAAAGTTACTGGCTTATTTAAATGTCAACTAACAAAAGGAATTTTTTGAGGCAACTTGTATCCTGTATCTCAGTTGTATGTAGTTAAAGATTGGGAGAGTCATGGTCAAGTACAAGAAAAAAAGATTCCAACGTAACTTTTTTTTTTTCTTGAAAAGTAAAGCAAACAAATGTGCTGATTTACATTTCATCTCCTTTTCCTTAGTCTGTCCATGTGAATGTGCTGTGTGGAAGAGTTAAAGGGTCCAACTAAATGTTCCAGTGATTCCAATAGGTATTCCAAATTAATTGCTGCTTGTACATTTCATAGTTACGTTAGGCTTCCAGAATCACTTTCAATAGGGCTCTATTTTTAAAAGATGGGGGAAGAGAGTAATTGGTAACCAGATGGACAGAATCTGTATAACAGAAAAAAAAGGGTGTTTTCTCTTGTATATCTGAGGTGAAGTGTGTATTCTGTGTGTTCTTAGCAATTGGCAGTCCTCTTGCTTAGGTTTACAGGTGTGTGTGCAAATAGACCTGAGTCCTTTCAAAGTTAGATCATTTTTCTGATGTCATCTATTGAACTTTTGGCAATACATTTGTTTTGATCTCCACCCTACTTGGTAGAGTGTAAGTACTTCTTACAACGTTCTAATGTCAAACAGTGCATAGGAGACCTTTCTGTCCTTGGTTGCCCAAAATCTTTTTCATTTCTATTAAATTCACAAATACTTTTACTAGCTTATGAAAATTTGGAAAATAGCTTGACATCCTTTTGGATAATGAAGTGATTAGTTCATATTTTGAAGTATATAAAATCAACTCGGAAGTACATTCAAGACTGAAGGAACGGGAGGGCTTGTGTGAGCTTTGGTTGTATAGTCCAGGACATGTAATTTTCCATTTCCCTGAAAAAGACTTTAGAGGAGATTTATTTTCCCCACTCTACACTCCAGAATGTCTTCAGGTGAACTAAGAGGGCTTGGGCTCTATTCTGATTCCAGATGTAGCTATCAGAGTTTCCTTAATGAAATATGGGTCTACTGACAAATAAAGCAATTTAATGGTTTCTGAAGAGTAGGCAACTTATGGTTTCATAACCATTTCTGTTCATTTGAGAAAAATCATAAAACTACAGAAAAGGGAAACATTCATTTCAAAAATGAGCTTTGAATTTAGATGGTAAGGCATATGTTTTATTTCACATGACTTCAGGGTATCGGTGAAGAAACATTTTTATGGAAACTTATCCTTTAAGAAGCCAGTATATGCAAAGAATGATTACTTTGATATCCCCTGAGGGTGTGCCATATAATAGGTGACTGATAACATACAGGATTTAATTCTTAGAAGAATTAAGAACAGATACCACCCATTACATTGACCTACCTTTTAAAGTGAACAATAGGAACCTCTCAGAATTAGTATTTGCTTATTATCAACATAAAAATACTTAAATGTCCTTATTCTAGAACATGGAAGCATAGGGCAAATGCAATGGTTGAAAGCACTGAAAAATATTTGTAAAACATTTGTAGTGCTCACATTATGAACTTTAATACTTTGAAAACTATCTTCATAATTTTTTTGTTCTAACAGCTTCCTTTTAAGAAAACATTTTAAAACATTTAAAAATGGAACTTAATGTGCAAAATAAGTTGTGTAAAATACCAGTATTTTGGGTGGTAGAGGATATTGGTATATTGACCTGGGTTGATGACGACTGGAGTATTTTAAGATACCTATTTCCAAAAATTATTTTATTCTAGAGGACCACTAAAAATCAGAATTACAGCAATCATTTTTTCTACTTTCCTTGTTAAGATCTTCTGCTTACCCAAAGAATAGTGTATATCTTAACATGACTTTTAAAGGGGTGTCTTGATCCCCATCACAGATTTTTATCTAGGAATAGAAGGATTGAAACCCTATTTGATCCCTAGCTCTTTGCTGAAAAGTGCATAAACAGGAATCCTGAATTTATTATATAGACCTCCTCGCATTATATAATCGAAGCAAAGGGAAACCAGCGATGGAGTAGAGGTACGTAGACTAAAGAGATGCTTGCAAATCAAATGATGGTACCTAGGGATAGTCACATTTTCTTGTTGCCAAACTCAGTCAATATAAATCACAAGTCCAGAGAAGAGCTAGTTAATTTTAAATTCCCCGAGGTCCTTTTACTGAGATGGAAAAGCACAAGCAGTCAAGGAAAACCAAAGAGGGAGGGGCGAGGGAAGGGGAAAGTGCATAAAGCACTTAAAAGATTTTTTAAAAGTAGGTATGATAGATAAGCCACAAGAAGTTTTTAAGACTACTAATAACCATAATTCTATTTTAATCAGCTATTTAGCTGGTACCTACTGCTATATCACCTAGTGTGACATTTCGGAATTAATGGAACAATGAAAGAAGCTGTACGCTGGAGGTTCCAGGTGGTCATGGAAGGTAGGTTACTCTTACAGTTTGAAATTGTGACGTGAAAGTCTGGATGATAGGAGAAGGGGAACCTGGGATATTTTTATTTTTTTTTTTGAGACCGAGTCTGGCTCTCTCACCTAGGCTGGAGTGCAGTGACACGATCTCAGCTCACTGCAACCTCCTCCGCCCCTCGGGTTCAAGCAATTCTCCTGCTTCAGCCTCCCGAGTAGCTGGGATTACAGTTGCACATCACCATGCCAGGCTAAGTTTTGTGTTTTGTTTTGTTTTTAGTACAGACGGGGTTTCACCATGGTTGGCCAGGCTGGTCTCGAACTTTTAACTGTGTGATCTGCCCGCCTTGGCCTCCCAAAGTGCTAGGATTACAGGTGTGAATCACCGCGCCCGGCCAGGAACCTGGACTACTATTTTTTGTCTAGCATTTATTGACTATTTTGTGCCAGATACTTGGATGAGAATATAAAGATAAAAATGGCCAAGGTTTTTGCCAGTGAGAAGCTTAGGCTGTATGTGATGGTACCTGACACTGCTGGTGACCAAGGAAAGCACCAACGATTATAAGACACAAAATAGTGAGAACTTAAAAGGTGATTGTAGTTCCCAGAAGCTTGAGAGCAAAAGAATGGAAAGTTACAGAGAGGAAGTAAAAAAAAGCCATTCCAAGTGAAACGAAAAGGTTTGAGTGGCAGCGTGGATACGGTATAAAGGTCATAATGTGCCAGGAGCAGTGGCTCACGCCTGTAATCCCAGCACTTTGGGGGGCTGAGGCAGGCAGATCACCTGAGGTCAGTTCAAGACCAGCCTGGCCAACATGGTGAAACCCTGTCTCTACTAAAAATACAAAAATTAGCCAGATGTGGTGGCATGCACCTGTAATCCCAGCTACGTGGGAGACTGAGGCAGGAGAATCGCTTGAACCCGGGAGGTCGAGGTTGCAGTGAGCCAAGATCATGCCACTGCACTCCAGCCTGGGCAACGAGAATGAAACTCCATCTCAAGAGAAAAAAAAGGGTCACAGTGCATTGAAGGTTTGGCAAAAAACTAAATACAGTTTGCACGTGAAGTTGGATGGTAGGGTAGACATTGGTAGGAGAGACTGGAAGTGTCTACCGGTTTCTCCTTATTGAGGGTGGGTGTTCCAGACTTCAGTAATTTATTAATAACACTTGTAAAATCTTAATAGCACAAGAATAAAAATTATCATGTAAATACATGAAGCATTTAAAAAATAATCCAATCAAATGTTACAAATTTGTTTTTATCCAGGTTTCCAGTTTATGCAAACTGCTGTGAAAATGAGCTAACCTTGTTATTGGTGAAGACATTGGAAATTTTACCAGCCAAGAGAGAGCTTCTCTCTTACTCAGGGTAAGATGTAATTGCAGTGTGCTAGTGCTGGAAGGGACCTGTTTTACATGTTACGTATGTTACTATGTTACACGTCAGCCCTCCATGTCCTCCAGTTCTGCATCCTTGGATTCAACCGACTGTGGGTTGAAAATACTGGAGGTAAAGACAAAAAATAACAATGAAACAACAACAACAAAAAAAGAAAAATAATAACTATATTTACAGGGCATTTATTTTATATTAGGTATTGTAAGTAATTAGAGATGACTTAAAGTATATGGGAAAATGTATGTAGATTATATGCAAATATGAGGGCATTTTATTTCAAGGGACTTGGGCCTGTGGATACCAAGGGATAACTGAGCATAAGTGGCCTGTCCACAGTTATCAGATTATTGATTAGTGATCATCAATATTTTCCCTCATTCATGCAGTGCTGCCTCTGAAAACATGGTTGAATATACTATGGATTTTTTTTTTTTTTTTTTTTTTTTTTTAATTTGAGAGGGAGTCTCACTCTGGCACCTAGGCTAGAGTGCAGTGGCGCAATCTCACAGCAACCTCCACCCGCCCCACCTCGGGTTCAAGTGATTCCTGCCTCAGCCTCCTGCGTACCTGGGACCACAGGCATGCACCACCATGCCTGGCTAATTTTATTTTTAGACGAGACAGGGTTTCACCATGTTGGCCAGGCTGGTCTTGAACTCCTGACCTCAGGTGATCTGCCTGCCTCGGCCTCCGGAAGTGCTGGGATTACAGGTGTGAGCCACCGTGCCTGGCAGAATTTTTTAACAATTTGGTTACAACTAATTTGGATAATGTAGACTGCATGCAGCTTTGATTTGTGCCACTAAGAGTGGGCAAACTGTCTTCCTTTTTGTGAATCAGTAAAAATTTTCCCTCAACATGTGTTTGACAGTGTCATTCACTGCTAAGTTAAAGCATTTGGTAAACCACACAGCCTCTGCATCATAACCTTCCTAGTGACAGCCACAAGAAAAGGTGGGCATGGGAGGGAAAATGTTCTTGTGAATTGAACTGGAGCAGGCTCCATTTTTCTTTAGAAATAAAGATGTAGATCAAAATATTTTCTTCTTTGCTGTTTTTGAGCCTTCCATAGTACATCAAAATAATAGGACCAGAAATGGCCACAATCTTGTTGACTGCTGGTGTCTTCCCCCAGTATTTCTTTAAGCATTTCTTAAGCATCTAGCTTGTGTTTTGTTATATTTAATAGATTTTCTTAAAGTAATTGTACCGATTAAAACCAGGAATAACTTCATTTTCCTAGAAAGGGAGAATTTCTCCAGAGAATAAATCCTGAGGATTTAGTTAGATGCTGTGGGTATTCTTGTATTTTAAATAATATTTTAATGGGAGCAGCTCATTGACTTTCAAATGGATTGTTTACATTAATAGTAATACTGCAATTATTTTTCTATTGCATCAGTCTGCCAAACAAGCTCCATGTGCATATTTAAATTCAAAACTAATTATACTTAAAAATTTAAACCCTGCATACTTTCCCAAAATGTTTAGGGCAGTTAAAACAACTCTTTTGGAAGATGACTCACATTTCTTAAAATGTGAGAATACGGTCAAATGATGAATGCATTTAAAAAATAATTTGCAAAGTGATAAAATCCCTTCGTTTTAAATCTTATAAGAAGTCAGTAAGTAGTTGCTGCTTTTTAATGGGCTAGCGATAAGGTTGAGGTTTTTGTTAAGGGAAGTTTACTTATCATTAAACTCTATACTTACTACTACAAGGAAACTCTTTCCAAGTACATTAAACACTAGGTTTTATCATTCTTTGCCACACTGCCAATAAATTCTGTTCACATTTGAAGTATGACACGTTCACTACATGTAACATGTAAGAATGCTCTCCTGGCAGCAGACACATTTGAAGTATGACACGTTCACTACATGTAACATGTAAGAATGCTCTCCTGGCAGCAGACATAGGGCCAGAATCAACTGGCAAGTTTTCATTCCATACAAGCGGGGGAAAAAATGACTACAACTTAAACTTTATTTACTTGATTGAGAGCTTATTGCACATGAAACGTTTTGTGTGGCTGATCTTAATTAACTTCGTTCACATCGACTTTTCTGTGCTCAAGATTGTTCAATTGCTGCTGTTGCCGTTGTGTTTTCTTTCAGGATCGAGGTGGGTACCTTCATATAATATCTTCTTTTTAATTTCTTCTCTGGCAATTCTTTCCCGGATTCTTTGCTTTGCATAATTATACCTACAATGAAACCTTGGAAGAAAAGAATATGAATAAATTGTTAATATAAAGTCCTACAGAAATTAATTTATGAAATTCTCTATAAATCACACAGAACTTAAATACTTACAGATGACTACCCTGAGACTGAAAAATATGAATGTTCTAATTTATAGTGCTATTTTTGGGCAGTTTTGGTGTCAGAATACTATCAACACATTCTTTTTTATTAGGAAAGAAAAGGATGTCTACATAACAATTTGTAAAGTGATAAAATCCATGACTTTTAAGTCTTCTGATAGCATTGGTTATTAGAAGAAACTAGTATTTGCTCGTTATTAACAGGATAATAATGCTATGTCTATATAAAATTATTTCTATCACCTTAAATAGTTCACTGCAGAAATTCATGTATGAATGGAACCATATAGTATGCACATATCGTACTCTTAGGTCTGGCAAATATTTGAGGCTCATCCATATTTTCACTCATCAGTGGTTATAAACACATTCTTACAGTAGCATTTTCAGATATGAATAAGCAGGGATGAAATAAGTATTAGGGTAAGGGAAATGGCTGAGGCTTTCCTAAGTGAAGGGTAAAAACCACAGCTTGCTTTGTAATGGAATATCTAATGCGCATTTAAGTGTTCAAGCATTCTAAGACAGATTTCCACGAAGATGCCCTTAAAAGTCAAGGTTCTTCATTGAGGGTGAGTATCTCACAGTGGGAGATTGCTCTGAAAAAAACGTGCTTTTTGAACTAGATAACCTATTATGAATACTTAGCAAACATACCAGCATCCCAGAGTCACCAAGATAAACCCTCCTACTCCAACATCACATGATCTTTTAATTCTACCTGTCAAAAATAAGCATGACAGTCAATTAGAATATAATTGCCTGTTATATACATTACTCCATCTAGAAAAAAAATCTTTCATCACATAGAGAAATGCTTTTTTTAGTACATAGAGAAATAAACACAGATACTCACTAGTGAACAAAAAATGTCCAAAGCCAGCCACAACAGATCCTAATGAACCATACAATATTGAATCCCGGGCGCAGGGAGTATTTTCAACATCTAAAAATCCTAGGAGCTTAAAGGCCTAGAATGAAAAAAAGAACCTAGATTGAGTAAGAAAGTATTTCATTTTGGGGTGGTTTGGCAAAAATGATAACACGATTTATTTTGTTGTAGTTAAGGGTTTAAACTAGAATATGTGCCATCTGACAACCTAAATCAGCTTGTATTGTCTTTGTCCAGCTTTGGTATGCAGTCTGAATCTTTAAATCTGAAAGCCTTAAAAATTGGACCAGAACACCCTTAAGCAATAGGGTAACTTTTATGCCTATCACTGAAATTGAAAGCAGCATAGTTTGCTTCAATAATTCCAATAATTTGGGAAGCAGAAATGGAAAAAGTAATTTGAGTCATGTTTGCTTATGTAGTGCCATTTAAAAACCTTTCATATTTTATTAGCTAGGTTAACATCAACTGTGGTTGTAAGAGTAAATGTTTCATGTTAAGATAAACATGGACAATATATTAAACTCTAGTCTCTTTTCTTGCCTGTGACGTGAGGCTGCACTTGATTATATTTGATTCTTTGTTCATAATACATGGTAACGATAGCTAGGTGTGGTGAAAAACCCGCGGATCCAAAGACCGGGATTTTTATCTCAGATCTGCCGCTAACTTGTATTCTATAGGCTACTTTTATCTCCATGGTCTCAATCTATAACATGAACGGGTTGGGTTAGATGACTGAAGTTCCTTCAAGTGCTAAAATGACTTCTTTTTCTACAGTCTTCATTGGATTTATGTATTTCTTTTTCCCAATATGTTTAACTGGATGTCTGTCACTCTAGGGCGGCAAGACAGACATTTGAAAGAACAGTCACACTGTTGAACTGGCATTTCTGTCAACACAAAAGTTTAGAAAAGTCATTGTAACTGTTTTCTAAAACTTGATTCAGTGTGTACCAGATTTTCAGTAAGGCTGCTTTTAAAAGGAACCACTGTCCATTTAAAGGTTTTATAGTTATCTTCAACGGGTTAGTATTTGGGGCAGGACATTAAAACTAGAAGAGGATTCTGTAGGATGAGGTGATACCTAGAAGGTAATATATTGTAAGGCAAAGGAGGTTAGAAGAAATGGGGCAAGGACAGTAAAACGCAAGTCAGATTAGAGGCTGAAACATGAAGATACATGTTCTCAATTGTATTTCTGCCTATGTTTGCTTCTTTGGCTCAAGCATCTGTTGGAAGAGACAAAATGTGATTTGGTTCATAATAAAGCAAAAATTATTTACTCTTGGATCATTCTATTCCATTTTTTCCCTCTCCCTGTCTGGCCCCCTGCTCCCAACTGCATGCCTAACACAGGATTGTTTCAAAGCTTTGCAGTACAGTTCTTCACATTACCAAGAGGTTGGGGGATTTCATTTAGCAAAAAGACTTTCCTCCTATCAGCATGAAAGCTCAGGGGATATATGATATATGATCATGCAGGTAGTGTTATGCAAATGGGGAATGCTGGACTTACCGCTCCAGTCCAGGACTACCCCTAAACTACCCTATTTCCCCAAGGATGGGATGCTGGGGCCAGAGGGTTAGTACCAGTTTTATCTCTAGTCTTAGGTGCAAAGATGTGAGTGTGAGACCAGCTTCTACCACAGGGTAGAACTAAGTATTTTCTAGTCCCACTCTCAGATTCTGATTTAGATCCATTGGAATCTGTTTAGAAAACTCCAGGTGGTTTTTTCTGATGACTATCAGACTGGGGAAACACTGCTTTAGGAAATTTTAATTTTTTTTAACAAAAGTAAATTTGCAAACTATAGGAAAATAGCTCAGCTGGCTTTAAAGGCAAATATCTAAATAGAAGCTACACATCCTATTTAAAATAGTGCCTTCTGAAACAAACCCAATCCCCAACACAACTCTCTGGTCTAAAATAATGGTGGTTGATCTCATAATTAAGAGCTGCTGGTTGTGGGGGTGGATGAGTAATAGTGCCAGGCTCTCTACATGTTTTGTAATTCTCCAGCCTCTCTGTGAGATTACCTCTGAAACAGGCTCGGGGACTTAAGAGGCTAATAAGAGTTGGCAGGAGTGGAGGTAGAAGTCAGTTTCACCCCAAAGCCTATGACATTTCCATTGTGCCAAACCACATCATTAAGAAATAACCAAGGCTGAAGGGTTCCGTGGGCAGCTTTCCAGTTGTCACATGTCTAAGAAGTAATACCATTCAGTACATAAATCCCTGCAATTTCTATCAAAATGGGAAGAATATGCAACGACTTGAGCCTGTATACCTTTACAGTCAAGTACGCTGAACTGTAAAATGCTCAGAAGTGCAGATGAATAAAGGATCCCGGGCATAACTCCCTTTGAAGTATTCTATTTATATATGGAAATATTCCGTTCATAATATACATACCTTAAACATTTCTATTCCTTAAGTAGCCTGCAAACTTAAGATTTAACTCTTTGCCACTAACAAATGGGAACCCTTAAAAATAAATTAAGGAAATGTTAGACATTTTTAAAGCTTAAATTTACAAAAGCAGCTTTACCAGCTCACCCTGATGGATCTAAGGAAAGCTCAAGAGTTTCCAAGCCAGAATGTCAATAAAGTATAGAAACAGATCTGATCAAATTAGAGCCAGTTGATGTTCCACCACTAAATCTGCTTCAGTGCCCGTATTTGTCTTTCCTCTGGTTGCAAAGGATGAATTGCAAAGGAAGACTGTCTAACACTAGTCTTCCCACTTGGGCACTTGATTTCCCTCTCGCGTACTCTAGGGCTTGGCTTCTGTAGCTACCCCTTTCATTTGCACCGTTAGTTTTTTTACTTGCAATAATTTACTATCAACCCTTTTGATCAGGCACAGTGACTCACGCTTGTAATCCCAGCACTTTGGGAGACCAAAGTGGGTAAATCACCTGAGGTCGGAAGTTTGAGACCAGCCTGGCCAACATGGCAAAACCCTGTCTCTACTAAAAGTACAAAAATTAGCCAGGCATGGTGGCACATGCCTGTAATCCCAGCTATTTGGGAGGCTGAGGCAGAATCGCGTGAGCCCAGGAGGCGGAGGTTGCAGTGAGCCAAGATGGCACCACTGCACTCCAGCCTGGGCAACACAGCAAGACTTCATCTGAAAAAAAAACAAAAACAAAAATCCTCTGTACACCCCTCTTCCCTCATCAGCCTCCTAAATTACCATCCTTTCCGGGCAAAACTTCCTGAGTTTAGGTGTGCTTTTCTACTTAAAACCTCCCATTCTCCCTTTAACTCACTTGAGTGAGGCATCTATTCACTGAACTTGACACCACTCAAGAGCTCTAAAAGACATCCACTGCAGTCTGTCTTAGTCTGCATCTCAGCATATGTGGCACAAATTATCATTTGTTTTTGAAACTTTTACTTTTACTTGGTTTCAAATACGTCTCCTGGTTTTCAATTTCATTGACATCTCTGTTGCTGCTGTTCCCTCTGATGTTGAAGTGCCACTCTTACCTCCTTTGATATCCAGTCTCTTCCTAGGTTTCTCAAGGCTTTCAATTAAATGCCATTATATGACTCCAGATTTCTCAATCAAACCCTCATCTCTCCCAAGCTTCGGCCTCATTCATCTGCTGAAGGACACTTTTATGTATAAAAAGCACCTTGAACCTAGTATTTGCAAAATATATTTTCACCTCCAAACCTGCTTCTTAATGGCACACTACTCAACCAAATTTTCAGACTCAAAACCTAAGAGTCATCCTTGATTCCTTCATCGAATCCATGTTGAATATATTAACAAGTCTGGAAGGATCTACATTCTAAATACATCCTCAGCCAAGCCACTGCCCACCAACTTCATTGCTAATACAGGTTGAGCATCCCAAATCTGAAACTGATAAGACAGCAAAAGAAAATGTTTGGGTTTTTTTTTGAAGTGGGAAGCTCAACCTGTCCTATCGAATTACCATCTATCAACAGTACCTTTTCAGATCTTGATTCTACTCACAAAAATGTGTATCAGATGACTATAATAAATCCTCTGCAGCCTTCCATTATGCTCAGAATCCTTACATTGCTCCAAAGGCCCAGCATGATCCCGTGCTCTTTCATATCCCACTCTCGGCCACTAGTCCAGGCACAGTGGCCTTGCCATTCCTTTCACAAGCCGAGACGGTTATTACCGAACACATGCTGCCTTTCTCCTGATCTCTGCATCACTGGCTCGGTAGAAGGCTTGCTTATTGATTCCCCGAGTAGAATGTCAGCTCCTTAAAGGGATTTTTCCTGTCTTGATCAGTCTAGTACCTAGTTTAGTGCCTAATACTCAGTAGGTACTCTGTAAATATATTTTGAATGGATGAATTAAGAATTTACCTGAATGTGAATTTACATGTACCAAATTTCACATTTTAAAGTTTCTTGAAGGACAAGAATGTGGCAGAGAACAGATTTTAGGGGCTAGTTCTATCAAGGTATGCCAGCTTGGTAACTCCCATTTTTACTTTAGGTTTGCTAATTCTTAAAATAATCCTTCTCCCTGGGTTGTGCTGTAATGATCACTGACAAATACTTTTTAAAAAAATACCACAGGCTGCTTTTCTGACAGTACCTTGGGCTGTTAATTCGTCATAGCTTCTATTAATTTAATTAGCTTTTTGATGGGCTCTGATAGGTACTACTGTTTCATGAGCGATTTTTTGGTTTTTGGCCTCCCACCTCTGACCATGCTCAGTTTGAGGCTTATAACTATCTTCATTTCAACAACTACAATATTGTTTTGCTACTTACTGATGGGCCAATTAAATAGGTCAATGTTGATCCTCCTTTAAGTTTTTTTTTTTTTTAAATTTCCAATGGATTAAACCACCTTTATGACCTTTAAAAAAAAGCAGTTGTCTCCTACCAAAAGTCCCATTCAGGATTCCAGTGTTTATCACAAAACTGAATCTAGGATTTACTGTGTGTATGCAAGGATCTTTAAAAAAAAAAAAAAAAAACCACTAAGCTTATTCCTAATGGGCAGTGTATGGGAGAGTAAAAATAGATAAGGCACCAGTAGTAGTACGTAAACTGACAAAACCTGTTGGCTATTAAGTATGAAAACAATTTATACAATATGTGTTAATATTAACCATATGATCTGATGTCTTGGCCAAATTTAGATGGAAGCCCACCAGAGAAGCAAGCAAGAGCAAGAAGTGAGCAAAATTTCCAAGCTGAGAGAGTATCTTAAAAGTATATATTAGGAGCCGTTTAGCACACAGTGGGGTCTTCTATAAATACTTGCTCATGATTAGCCAATGTTACGATCTCCATAGTTTATACTTTTTTCCTCTTGCATTATCCTTTTCTGAATACCTGTTCTGCCCTGAGAACATAAATTGGGTTCCCTGCTCTTAATAAGGAGCCCACGCAAGATCATTTATTGCCTTCCAATATGATAAGTGTAACGACGTACAGGATGCCTGAGAAGATGGGGAAAGTACCTAAGTCGGCTTTGGTGAAACACAGGAGCCCAGGGAGAGCGCTTGGTTTAGCTTTACTATACCAAGAATTTGGGTTTTATCCTTAAAGAGATGGGATGGGCTGCTACGACCGGATGTTAGGCAGAGGGATGAAAACTGTCCAGTTTACAGACTGGTAGGGGCCAGCGGATAATAGTGGAAGGTGGATTCAGGAGACAGTACAGGGACACCAGCTGGGGAGGCTACTGGTGATGGGGAAGAAATCTTAACCATCTTATCGTAGTACAATCAAGTCATCCCTCATCAATTACTTACTCCTGTGTTAAAAGTGATGAATACAACGTGTTAAAGACAAGGCACCTGTCCTCAGGGAGCTTTAATCTCTACTATTAGCCTTTACTAGCAAATTACAGTGCAGTGCCCTTAGCGGCAAAATTTTCTCGCCAAAAGATTCAGTATTGTTAGTTTATTTCATAATGACCTGTAGTAACTCATTAGTACTACTGGTCCCCTCCTCCCCCTAGTTGGTCAATTTTGTCCCGGCAACTTAGATTAAAATGTTACGGGCCGGGGATAAGGACTAGGAACAGTTAAGTTTCAAGCCCATGGGTGGCAGAGAAGCCAGTGGCACGTGCTCCGGGCCTCGGAGCTCCGCGGAGACCGTCCCTACCGCCCCCCAGCGGCGCGCGCCCCGCCGACCCCCGGGTTACCTTCCTCTCCTTGGGCTCACTGGGCTCAGGCGCGGCGGCCATGAGGACGACTCCGCGGCTCCACCCGCCCTCACCGCCGGGGTCGCCGGAGCAGAAGCCTGGCCAGCCGCGCCCCGCCCCGCCCCCTTGCGCCGCCGCCTCCCGCCCTGTCCCCACGCGCCGGCCGCCATTTTAGGGAACATTCCTAATACTCCGCAGTGGCCGCACCGGGACGGGCTGGTGCCTGGGCTGTCATGTCCTTTGTTCCATCGAACGGGTCACACTTTCTTCCCAGCCCGGCACACAGCCTGCAAGGTCGGGAGCACGGAAGGAGAAGGGTTCGGGAAACAAACCGGCTCCCGGATTCCTGGCGGGGCGGGGGCGGAACCGAGCCAGACAGCTCCGCTTCCCGCCCCAGCCCCCTCCTCCGCCCCAACCGCCATTTCCAACCGTCTTCTCCGGCGCGCGTGCTCACGTGCACGAGCCCGGGGCGCGCGCTGAGGGGCGGGGCCGCGGCGGAGGGAGCGGGCGCGGCGCCGCTGCTTTGTCCCGCGGGGTGGGCCCCGCTGCGGGGG
>NW_016804791.1:1198209-1205438 GCF_001698545.2 Rhinopithecus bieti | reverse complement strand
CCACCGACCGGGAAGGCGCTCCGCGCTGGCTCGGCGGCCCCGTCCCCTAAGTGTCCTTTGTCCTTCCGGCCACGGGACGAGCCTTTGGTGCCGGGGCAGCCCCACTCCGCACCAGCAGCCATTTAGTCCCCAGCGCCTGCCTCGCGCAAACGGGGCTCCCACGCCCACCCCACTTCCTCCCTTTTATAGTTTGATTACCAAGTGGCTTTAAAATAGCACCGCGCAGTTCGCCTAAAGGAGACTGGGGACAAAATGGAGGGAGCAGCTCGCTAATGAATTTGCGTCAGGACGTTGGTGTCCGCGGGGAGGGCGCGCGTGGGGTGAAGGCTTCCTGCGTCCTCGAAGAAAAATGCCTCTGCAACGTGCATTTTTGATGTGAAGTCGTGTTCCACGTTTCACTCTTTCCTACGACTGCACCATAACGTGAAACAAAATACTGCATATTGGCGAGCTCAAATCGAGAACGCGTGCATGCAGGGTCGAGCCCGTTTTTCAGTTATCAAAATAATACAATGCAATTTTGTCTGGTATTTATAATTTTTCCCCTTTAACCTTATGCCTCCTTTATGTACTTTCACATTTCACGTTCAGGTTATATGTATTTCAAAGGGCACTCCTGGGAGACTGGACTTGTGGAGTATGTCATTGTGCAAAGTCATGCTGCTTCGAACTCCGCTGCTCGCTGGCATACAGCAAGCGCTCAGTGTTAACGATGTCGAATTCATAAGTACTGTTCATTGGGCGTATTCTTATTCCGTGAAGACCTTACTTGCATGCCCATTTAATACCTTTCTACGATCCCAGTAAAGTACACGGTGTAGAATGTGTATGTATCCCAGTTAATTTTTTTAAAGTGAGGTTTTTGTGTGTGGGGGGGTGGGGTTGGGGTTGTTTTTTGTTTTTGTTTCTGAAATTGTAGTTGGAAACTACATACTGTGCCGGAACGCGGAGGCTCACGCCTGTAATCCCAGCACTTTGGAAGGCCGAGGCGGGCGGATCACGAGGTCAGGAGTTCGGGATCAGCCTGATCAACATAGTGAAACCTCGTCTCTGCTAAAAATACAAAAATTAGCCTGGCGTGGTGGAGGGCGCCAGTAATCCCAGCAACTCGGGAGCCTGAGGCAGTAGAATGGCTTGAAAACGGAAGGCGGAGGTTGCAGTGAGCCGAGATCGCGCCATTGCACTCTAGCCTGGGAGAAAGAGCCAAGGTCCGTCTGGGCGCGGGGAGAAAACTACATACTGTTCTACTGTTTGCTAGGGAAAAGAAAAAAGTCACCCTGCTGGTGATATCCTGCCAATTCTGGGTTCTCCACTGAAATTCTAATGCTAACTATGCTTTGAACTCCAGATCTGAAAAGCAGTGTTGAAGGTAGTAATATTCCGTGAAAGAGTGGGGAATTCTTTTGAAGTGGTTGCTGATTGTGTTGTAAAAGGAAAACTGGAAAAGTACCAAGTAAAACACCACTGAGTCATCCTATTTTATTTTTATTGTGACTTTGAAAATTTGCTAGAGTAGACATTGTTGGGGTTCATTTCATTTGCCTTTGAAAAGTATTTTCATATGGGCGAGTTAATTTTTTTTAATTTTTTTATTATTTATTATTTTGAGACAGAGTCTCACTTTGTCGCCCAGGCTGGAGTGCGGTGGCGCAATCTCAGCTCACTGCAACCTCTGCCTCCCGGGTTCAAGTGATTCTCCTGCCTCAGCCTTCTAAGAAGCTGAGATTACAGGCGCCCACCACCACACCCGGCTAATTTTTGTATTTTTGGTAGAGAAAGCATTTCACTGTGTTGGCCAGGCTGGCCTCAAACTCTTGACCTCAGGTGATACGTCTGCCTTGGGCTTCCAAAGTGCTGGGATTACAGGCGTGAGCCACTGTGTGCCTGGGCTATTTTAAAATTTCTATTTTCACAAAATTGCATAATACTTCCATTTTTAATTAACAGTTATAGAATGGAAAGTAAAAATCTCTCTCAGTTCTTTCTCTCCTTTTAAGGTAAATATAACTAACAGTTTGATGTCTCTATTTCTAAACTCTTCTTTTTCCTTCTTAAAAAAATTATTTGTAGAGATGGGAGGTGGGGAGGGGGTTGTGTCTCACTATGTTGCCCAGGCTGGTCTCAAACTTCTGGACTGAAGTGATCCTCCTGCCTCACCCTCCCAAAGTGCTGGGATTACAGACATGAGCTTTGGCACCCGGCTTTTTCTTAATTAAATATTATCACATGAGGCCAGGTGCGGTGGCTCGTGCCTGTAATCCTAGCACTTTGGGAGGCCGAGGCGGGTGGATCAGCTGAGGTCAGAAGTTCTAGAGCAGCCTGGCCAACATGGCGAAACCTTGTCTCTACTAAAAATACAAAAATTAGCCGGGAGTGGTGGCACACACCTGTAATCCCAGCTACTTGGGAGGCTGCGGCAGGAGAATCGCTTGAACCCGGGAGGCAGAGGTTGTGGTGAGCCAAGATCGCGCCACTGCACTCCAGCCTGGGCGACAAGAGTGAAACTTGGTCTCAAAAAAAAAAAGAAAAAAAAAAATTATCACATGAATACCTATATTTTGTCTTCATTAAAACAACACTGGAAATGGGGTAAATAATGAAAGGCTCTATGTCACACTTGCCTCCACGCCTATATATATACATGTATCTGTATGCGATACATGCTGAAATAACATGGTGCCACACCATTTGCCTTCAGTAACTTACTTTTTGCTGTGTATCTGGGAATTTGTTTTATGTGTGCACTACAGATTTACCCATTCATTTTAATGACTGCTTAGTAATCCTTTAACTATTTTCTTTCTAATTGACATTTCTGAAAGTTTCCATTTTTTACTAATCCCCCCAAAAATGCTTCAATCAGCATCTGTATGCATGCATATATGTGCTCATGTAGGGTAAATATCTGGAAATGCAATAACTGATTTAAAGGAGTACACACAATTTAAAATGTAATACATACTGCTAATTTGTCCTCCAAAACTGCTATCAATCTGTATTCCCCATCAACTGTATGGGAGAGTTACCTGTTTCCTCACCTTTTCAACACTGCATATGTTCGCATTTTTTAATTTGGGGGAGAGTGGGCGTGATGGCTCAGGCCTATAATCCCCTTGCAATTTGAGAGGCCAAGGCAAGAGGATCTCTTCAGGTCAGGAGTTCGAGACCAGCCTGGGCAACAAAGCGAGACTCCTCCTGACACTAATCTCTGTCAAAAAAAAAAATTAGCTGGGCTCTGTGGCATGTGCCTGTAATCCCAGCTTTTGGGGGGTTTTGGGGGTAGCTGAGGCAGGAGGAAGCATTGCTTGAGTCCAGGAGCTTGAGGATGCAATGAGCTATGACTGTGCCACTGCACTCCAGCTTGGGCGACAGAGCAAGACCCTGCCTCTGAGCTGAATCTGATAGGGGGAAAATGGTATCTTATTGCTTTAAACTTTTCTTGGTTGTTACTATGGTTGAGCATTCTTCCAATTGTTTATTGACTGTTCTTTCTCTGAGAATTAACTTTCTATAGCTTTTGTGTGTTTAAAAATTTGGGGACAGCACTTTGGGAGGCCAAGGTGGGAAGATCACATGAGGTTAGGAGTTTGAGACTAGCCTGGCCAACATGGCGAAACCCTGTCTCTACTAAAAATACAAAAATCAACCAGGTGTGGTAGTGTGTGCCTGCAGCCCCAGCTACTCGGGAGGGTGAGACAGGAGAATTGCTTGAACCCGGGAGGTGGAGGTTGCGGTGAGCTGAGATGGTGCCATTACACTCCAGCTTGGGTGACAGAGTGAGATCTGTCTCAAAAGAAAGAAAAAAATAAAATTGGTTGTGTATGTGATTTTCCTGTTAAAGCAGCTCTTTACAAGTATAGTTTTTAGTCCTGATATATGCAACGAATCTTTTCTGCATGGTCACTTCTTTGTTGTTTTTGTTTATGGGTCTTTTATTTCTCAAACATTTTAACTCTTTTTTTCTTGCAGGATCATATCTGTCCATGTTTCCTTTTATGGTGCTGAATCTTGTGTCTTGCTTAAGTAGGCATTCTTGACTCATAATGAAAACATACTTTTATGATTTTGAAAATAATCATCCTATACTCCCTTTCTCATTCATAATTTTGAATTTTTTTCTTCTAAAAAGACCAACTTTTGGTTTTACTGTTTTTTAATTTCGCTATTTTACATTTTAAAATTTACCTGATATATTCTATTGTCTTTTTTTAGCTTTTTGAATTGACTGCTTCATTCACTTGTTCTCCGTCTTTTTTGGTTTCTAATGAATGTCGTCATAACTATAAAATTCCCTCTGAGGATCATTTTATCATTCGTTATATCAGATTATCATAGAGGTAATGTTCCCATTAATCTTTCCTAAATTTTGTATAATTTCAGCTTTTATTTCACATGTGAGTATGGTTGGATATGCTTTTGTTGTTCATTTCTATTTTTTGTTTTATTTTGTCTTATACTGTGGCCTGTTTGTTTCTCCTTTTAGGGGTTTATTGATTGTATGTGGGGGGTGTGTGTGTGGTCTTACCTAAGAGATATCACTTCTGGCCTGGTATGTGGCTCATGTCTGTAATCCCAGCACTTTGGGAGGCCAAGGCAGGTGGATCACTTGAGGTCATGAGTTCGAAACCAGCCTGGCCAACATGGTGAAACCCTGTCTCTATTAAAAATACAAAAAAATTAGCCAGGCATGGTGGTGCGTGTCTGTAGTCCCAGCTGCTTGGGAGTCTGAGGCAGGAGAATTGCTTGAACCCTTGAGGTGGAGGTTGCAGTGAGCCAAGATGGCACCACTGCACTCCAGCCTGGGCAACAGAGTGAGACTCTGTATCAACAACAAAAAAAAGAGGTATCATTTTGTTCATGTTACATGGGGATTTGGAAAGAATGAGCTTTCTCTATAATAGCTTTAAACCAAGCCTATTAATCGTAATATGTTATATGTTATCGTTATATATAAATATGTAAAATATAATAGCATTCAATCAAGCTTATTATCATTCAGCCATCTTTGTATTGTAAGGGTTTTCACTGCAAGCAATAGACTCTGACTCCAGTTATCACAAACAAGAAAAAAAGGTCTTCCCTCTATTGGGAAGATGTGGAGAAACTTACCAAATTGAAGAGAAAGCTGAAGAACCAGGTCTGGAAAGGGACGGCACTCAGGACAGGTCTGGCATGAACAAAATGAGTGTCTCTTCAGGATTCCCTGCTAGAAATCACGGCAGTGGCCTCTCCAGTCTGACGCCTGCTATTGTGCTTTGTGTTTTTATCATGTTCTCTTGTGAGACTGACTCCCTGTGTGTCTGGCGGTCGATACAAGTAATCATGCCAGTAATCCCAGCATTTTGGGAGGCCAAGGTGGGCGGATCGCCTGAGGTCAGGAGTTCAAGACCAGCCTGGCCAACATGGCAAAACCCTGTCTCTACTAAAAATACAAAACGTAGCCAGGCGTGGTGGTGTGCTTGTAATCCCAGCTGCTCGGGAGGCTGAGGCAGGAGAATCACTTGAACCTGGGAGGTGGAGGTTGCAGTGAGCAGAGATCATGCCACTGCACTCCAGCCTGGGCGACAGAGCGAGACTCCGTTTAAAAAAAAAAAAAGTTATGATTCTAGAAGCCTGGAGTGAGGTGGTCATTTAGCTTGGTGGCGGAGCAGAACCAGAAAAACTCTTCTCTTACTTATTTATTTTAAGATGGAGTTTTGCTCTTGTTGTCCAGGCTGGAGTGCAGTGGCGCGATCTCGGCTCACTGCAACCTCTGCCTCCCAGGTTCAAGGGATTCTCCTGCCTCAGCCTCCCAAGTAGCTGGGATTACAGGCATGTGCCACCGCGCCTGGCTAATTTTTGTATTTTTAGTAGAGACGGGGTTTCACCATGTTAGGCTGGTGTGGAACTCCTGACCTCAGGTGATCCACCCGCCCCAGCCTCCCAAAGTGCTGGGATTACAGGCAAGAGCCACTGCGCCCAGTAAAAGCTCTTTTCTTAAAGGGGTGCCTTCCCTTTGGTGGCTGTAAGTCCCCTGGGACACCACCCGGAGTTTCCACTCTCATTCCCTCCTGTGGGAGGAAGTGCCGTGTCAGGAATCGCATCCTAGAGGTGTGATTATCTGCAGGCTACAGGATGGGCTGAAGGGAAATAGGGATGTCGCTTTAGGGGTTTGGGATGGGGGCTCTGCTGGCAAAACCTAACTTTGTGAGGTTCTCTCTTTGGCTTGTGGGGAGTTGTTTTTAATATGTTGGGATTAGAAATCAATGTGATTCCAAGTGTCTTCTACTCAGAAAATTTTAACTGTCTTGGTTTGCTGCTGCTGCATTCCCCTGGCTTCCCAGCAGTTATCAGCTTCTTTATATGTATAAATTTATATACATAATAAATAATTATATACCTATATACGTTTACATATAGTACATATATACATTTATAAATATATATCCTTTCTCTTTTTTTCTTTTTGGGGCAGATCTTGCTCTGTTGCCCAGGATGGAGTACAGTGGTGCGATCTCGGCTTACTGCAACCTTTGCCTCCTGGGCTCAGGTGATCCTCCCACCTCAGCCTCCTGAGTAGCTGGGACTACAGGCGCATGCCACCATGCCCAGCCTAGAGAAGGATTTTACCATGTTGCCCAGGCTGGTATCGAACTGCTGAGCTCAAGTGATCCACATGCCTCGCCCTCCCAAAGTGCTGGGGTTACAAGTGTCAGCCACCATGCCAGGCCTTTTATATTCATTTTGTCATTTCAATAGGTTTTGGAGGAAATTGTGATAAAAGTTTGTGTTCAGTCTTCTAAAACCAGAAGTCTGCCTAAGTAGTATTTGTGTATGTGAGTACTCACATGACTGTGTGCATGTGTGTAAGTCTAATAGTACTGCAGGGCTTATAAAGAAAACCAGCTGGCCGGGCGCAGTGGCTCACGCCTGTAACCCCAGCACTTTGGGAGGCCAAGGAGGGTGGATCACTTGAGGCCAGGAGTGCGAGACCAGCTTTGCCAACATGGTGAAACCCTGTTTTTTTTTTTTTTTGTTGTTGTTGTTATTGTTTTTTGTGAAACCCTGTTTTTACTAAAATTACAAAAATTAGCCAGACGTGGTGGCAGGCACCTGTAGTACCAGCTACTCAGGAGGCTGAGGCAGGAGAATCACTTGAACCTGGGAGGTGGAGGTTGCAGTGAGCCAAGATCGCACCACTGCTCTCACTTCAGCCTGGGTGACAGAACGAGACTCCGTCTCAAAAAAAA
>NW_016804791.1:1192627-1198007 GCF_001698545.2 Rhinopithecus bieti | reverse complement strand
AAAAAAAAAAAAAAAAAAAAAAAAAAGCCAGCTGTTTTCTGTCTGCGTGCTTCTCTCTATGCTGGAGTCCTGCACCCTGCAGGTAACAACTTTAGTCTCTTTTGGCTTTCTTCTGCCAGTTTACCTTCGTATTTCTAAATAAAATGTTCATTCTGCTATTTCTTGATGTTTTTCATTTGAGGCATTATCTATTGATAGTGAATATTTGGCTCCATTTCCTGCCCCCTTCTCTGCCCTCATCCTCTCAGTGTGGTTACATCACATTTTTAAAAAGTTAATACAGCCAGGCACGGTGGCTGACACCTGTAATCCCAGCACTTTGGGAGGCTGAGGCGGGCAGATCATGAGGTCAGGAGTTTGAGACCGGCCTGGCCAACATGGCGAAACCCCGTCTATACTAAAAATACAAAAATTAGCCGGGCATGGTGGTGGGCACCTGTAGTTCCAGCTACTCAGGAGGTTGAGGCAGGAGAATCGCTTGAAACTGGGAGGCGGAGGTTGCAGTGAGTCAAGATTGCGCCACTGCACTCCAGCCTGGGCGACAAGGGCAAGACTCCCTCTCAAAATAAATAAATAGATAAATAAATAAAACAAATTAAAAATAAGTTAAACCAGCATTCAGTGTGTGCATTGTCATAATGGTGTAAATATTGCTCATCGCTGAGCCATGCACAGTACTATGATTTCATTTCTTGTAAAACTTTTTATTATTCCTGGAGTTAATAACTGTTTTGTCTGTGTGCTGAATTTTGTTGAAGCCAGCTCTTACTGGCCCTTGAGAGCCGATTGTGGGCATCCCTTGCCAACTCTGTGTGCAAACGTTGGTAGTTTGAAATCAGCTACGGTGGAAGCATTTATGCCGTGGAAGCCAAACAATGCTGCAAATCAGGGCCTCTTGTTTTGGGCTTTTGTTGTTATTTTCAGAGAGGTGGTTTACCAATACACCACTGAAGGGACCTATCCATTTTTCCCTGGAAATTCTCCTACGGAGTTATGAAACTCTCCACAACATGGCCAAATATATCATGTGATCCACTTATCAGTATTTTTTTCTTGGAAACATCTCCCCTGGAGTTTTTTTTTTTTTTCTGAGACAGAGCCTCGCTGTGTCACCCAGGCTGGAGTGCAATGGCACGATCTCAGGCCACTGCAACCTCCACCTCCCGGGCTCAAGAGCTTCTCCTGCCTCAGCCTCCCGAGTAGCTGGGATTACAGGTGTGTGCCACCATACTTGGCTAATTTTTGTATTTTCAGTAGAGACAGGGTCTCACCATGTTGCCCAGGCTGCTCTTGAACTCCTGACCTCTGGTGATCCACCCTCCCCAGCCTCCCAAAGTGCTGGGATTACAGGCGTGAGCCACCGCGCCCAGCCTCCCCTGGAGTTTCTGTTTTCCTGCTCCAGTCAATGACGGCTGCTTTCTAAGACTGATTCCCACTTGTCCTGGAGGTTCTTGTAACCTCAAGCTGAACCACCTGCTCCTTCATTCCACATCTTTCTCTTTCTTGGCTTACTCCTTCATTTTGGAGAAGAGCATCCTTCAGTAATTTCCTGCAGCGAAGGTAAATATTTTAAGATCTCGTATGCCCCAAAATATTTTTGCTCCTTGCAACTTCAATACCTGGTTAAAATTGCATTTCTACAATCATTCTCCACCAGAATGATTATCCCTCCTAGATATAAAGCAATCTCCTACATAACCATAATGCTGTTATCACAGCTAAGAAAACTAGCGATAATTCCAGAAGACCATCTAGAATGTAGTACATATGCAGAGTTCCCCAGTTGTTCCAAGAAATTTCCCCAATTGTCCAAGCTTCTGTTGTTTTCAAACGTGGATCTACTGCGGCCTATGGTTGCTCTATGGTTTCCTTAGTCCAGGACAATCTCCCATCTTATTTTTTTTTTTATGACATTGATTTTTTAGAAAGTCTAACCCAATTGTTTTGTATAATGTCCCACATTCTGGATTGTCTCTTGGTGTCATTTAACTTGTCCATCTACTCTCCCTTTCTTTCCTCTAACCTAGAAGTTCAGTCTAGGGCTGCCTAATTCAATATCATAGCCGCAAGCCTCATGTGGCTCTGGAGCCCTTGCAATGTGGTGAATAAAGCTGAGGAACTGAATTTAAATTTCATTTCATCTTAGTTAGTCTGAATTTAAACTGAAAAGCTGATACTCTTTTCAGTGATAGGAAAAATGTAAGTATGTGTGGAACAATTTGGAGCTACTTTTTCAATTGCAAATTTTATGAAATCTAAATACAGATCAAGTATTTCCAAAGAAGATTTAGCATCTGAATTGAAATGTGCTTCAAGTGTAAAAATACATGCTGAAAATACATGACTTAGTACAAAAAAGAATATAAAATATTAATTTAAAATATGGATTACATGTTGAAATACTAATATTTTGGATATACTGGCTTAGCTAAAGTATGTTTTTAAATTATTTTCACCCCAGGCTTTTTTGTTTTGATTTTACTTTCCAAATGCAGTTACCAGAACATTTTGAATTACTTAAGTGGCTCACGTATATTTGTATTGACATGTGCTGGTCTACAAGCCTGATTCAATTTAGGTTAAACATTTTGGGCAAAAATACTTCTAGCTGATGTGGATTTCAAACTGCATCACACTGGAAGGCACATATGTCAGACTGTGCTACCATGAGCGGCACCAACTTTGATCACTGGGTTAAGACGGAGACTGCCAGACCTCGCCATTGTAAAGATACACTTCTCCCTTGCAATTAAAAATCCGTGCAAATATCCTCTTCTCAAAAATCTGTTCACCTAATGGTTTCAGCATTTTTTGAAGATCCTTGCCGGGATCAGCGATTACACTGGAGTTAGCAAATGGTGACCTTATTCCGTCAATCCATTTATTAGCTAGCCTTCGTCTATGAAGCACTCCCACCTCCCTTTTCATATACATATATCTTCATATGAAATATTTATTTAATGGGTTTCCATTCATTATGGTTATTCTTTTTGATGCCCAAAGCCTTTCCTTGAACATTCCCTCGCCATTTCTTCAAGGAACTCTTGTTTCTTTCAGTGGGAATTAAGTTGCTTCTTAGAACCACTTGAGATGAATTTTTTTTAAGTATGAGAAAAACACGAAGGCCGGGCACGGTGGCTCACGCCTGTAATCCCAGCACTTTGGAAGACTGAGGCAGGTGGATCACTTGAGGTCAGGAGTTCAAGACCAGCCTGGCCAACATGGTAAAACCCTGTTTTCACAAAAAATACAAAATTTAGCCAGGCGTGGTGACGGGCACCTGTAATCCCAGCTACTTGCGAGCCTGAGGCAGAATTGCTTGAACCTGGGAGGTGGAGGCTGTGATAAGCCAAGATCATGCCACTGTATTCCAGCCTGGGCAACAGAGCAAGACTCCATCTCAAAAACAAATAAAACAAAAAAAATTGATACAATGTTATTAAAGATAGTCACTAATGCTTTGTATATACATGTCAGTTCCATCTACATTGCTGATCATAGAATCAAAGCATTACACCTTATTTTTGAGCCATTATTTTCTTTAATGCATATTAAAGCTATATCTTGGCTGGCCTTAGGTTTCATATCTGCAGAACCGATGTTATAATCCATCTCTGAAAATGAAGATAAGAAGTAGAATATGCAGAGTTCTGGGCTCATTCTTGTTGCTGTGTCTCTGGAGACCCAAGGTGGGCAAGCCTCTGCTCCCTCATCATTATCACTGTCGTCATGATCATCATCATCTCCCCAGTTCCCAGCTCCTTATTATTATTATTTTTTAAAATTTCTGTTGTCAAAAAAAAAAAAAAAAACACGTGGTACATTCCATGGCTGTATGAGGGTCGTTAGAGTCAATCTTTTCTGAAATATATCCATATGAATTTGAGATTGTTATCTCAAAGTGCATAGAAATTACTCATATTCCTAATACATTTATTAAACACTGATAAAAGGATACTTATTACCTTTTTTTTTTTTTCTTTGAGACAGAGTCTCTCTGTTGCCCATGCTGGAGTGCAGTGATATGATCTCGGCTCACTGCAACCTCCACCTCCTGGGCTCAAGCAATCCTCCCACCTCAGCCTCCCGAGTAGCTGGACTACAGGTGTGCACCACCACACCCAGCTAATTTTTGTATTTTTAGTAGAGATGAAGTTTCACTATGTTGGCCAGGCTGGTCTCAAACTCCTGACCTCAGGTGATCTGCCCGCCTTGGCCTCCAACGTGCTGGGATTACAGGCTGAGACACCTCACGCAGCCCAGAATACTTACTAACTTTTTAATGTATCAATATTTAAAGACTTTGACATAACTCCTTTTGCAAATTTTAAAATTATTTTTTACTACCTAAATCAATATATACATTTACATTTGGTTTATATGTGCATATAAAAACATGCACATTTTATCTGGGTGTGCTGATGCACGCCTGTAATCCCAGCTATTCAGAGGCCTGAGGTGGGAGAATCACTTGAGCCTGGGAAGTGGAGGTTGCAGTGAGCCGAGACAGCGCCACTGCACTCCAGCCTGGGTGATAAAGCGAGACTCTTTCTCAAATGAAAACAAACAAACAGACAAAACACAGTCTCATATCCATACTAATTGCATGATTGCATAATCTGAAGCAAATCTCTTAACATCTCTGACTCAACGTCACACTGTGAGGGAGAGACACTAATACCTCCTTTTACAGAGGAGGAAACTGAGGCCCAGTGAGGCTCAAGGTGACAGAGCTGGAGAAAGGTGAAGTGCAACAGTGGGTTCAAGGTGCTGGCAAGAGGTCCCCCAGCTCCCAGCACTCCCATGGCCCTCACTACCTGCCTTCTCAAATAGTGGTATAAACCCCAGTGCTAATACAATGTAAGGTCCTGTTTCTTTTTTGTGAGACCGAGCTTGCCCTGTCACCCAGGCTGGAGTGCAATGGCATAATTTTGGCTTACTGCAGCCTCAAGCAATTCTCCTGCCTCAGTCTCCTAAGTAGCTGGGATTACAGGTGCCCGCCACCACGCCCAGCCAATTTTTGTATTTTTAGTAGAGATGCGGTTTCTCCTTTTTGTCAGGCTGGTCTTGAACTCCTGACCTCGTAATCCACTCGCCGTGGCCTTCCAAAGTGCTAGGATTACAGGTGTGAACCACCGTGCCTGGCTGGGTTAACATTTTTAATGTTATTATTTCAAAATGGAGTTTTCCTTTAAAATACGTGGTTTTCAGAAAGTTTGTTGAAATCATCAAGAATGCTTTTATTCATTTAGGGACTTTTTTTTTTTTTTTTTTTGGTCAAAACTCATGTCTAATTTTAAATTGAAAGTGAATTGAAAAAGAGGATTTTAAGTGGATTTTTTTTCTTTTTCTTTTTTTTTTTTTTTTTTTTTTTTTTTTT
>NW_016804791.1:1178113-1192136 GCF_001698545.2 Rhinopithecus bieti | reverse complement strand
GACGGGGTTTCACCGTGTTAGCCAGGATGGTCTCGATCTCCTGACCTCGTGATCCGCCCGTCTCGGCCTCCCAAAGTGCTGGAATTACAGGCTTGAGCCACCGCGCCCGGCCTTCTTTTTTTTTTGAGAGGAAGTTTTGCTGCTGTCGCCCAGGCTGGAGTGCAATGGCGCCATCTTGGCTCACTGCAACTTCCGTTTCCTGGGTTCAAGCGATTCTCCTGCCTCAGCTTCCCAAGTAGCTGGGATTACAGGTGCCCACCACCATGCCTGGCTAATTTTTGTATATTTAGCAGAGATGGGGTTTCACCATGTTGACCAGGCTCGTCTTGAACTTCTGACCTCAGATGATCTGCCCACCTCGGCCTCCCAAAGTGCTGGGATTACAAGTGTGAGCCACCGTGCCCCGCCCTAAGTGGACATTTTCTTTACAGCAATTCTTTGTGGAACTTCTGTTTTGCATTATAGAATGGGAAAATTGTGTTTGTATTTGAAGGCGAATTTTCAAAGGCACAAGGTGTTAAGTCCTAACCCTGAGAACTGTTTCATGGGAAGCAATATCAGCTAATTAAATTTGAAAAAAGGAAAGAGAAAAGGAGAAAAAAGTTAAAAAAAGACAGCATACAGTTAAAGAGTCATTGAACTTCTGTGCAAATTTATTTGTATTTTTTGTTTGTTTGTTTGTTTGTTTTGAGATGGAATCTCACTCTGTCACCAGGCTGGAGTGCAGTGGCATGATCTTGGCTCACTGCAACCTCTGCCTCATGAGTTCAAGCAATTCTCCTGCCTCAGCCTCCGGAGTAGCTGGGACTACAGACGCCCACCACCACACCCAGTTAATTTCTGTATTTGTAGTAGAGACGCGGTTTCACCATGTTGGCTAGGATGGTCTCGATCTCTTGACCTCATGATCCGCCTGCCTCGACCTCCCAAAGTGTTGGGATTACAGACGTTAGCCACCGCACCTGGCCTGTTTGTTTGTTTTTTGAGACGGAGTCTCGCTCTGTCGCCCAGGCTAGAGTGCAGTGGCATGATCTCAGCTCACTGCAACCTCCATCTCCCAGGTTCAGGCAATTCTTTTGTCTCAGCCTCCCGGGTTCCTGGTGTTACAGGCGCCCACCGCATGCCTGGCTAATTTTTATATTTTTAGTAGAGATGGGATTTCACCATGTTGGCCGGGGTGGTCTAGAACTCCTGACCTCAAGTGATCCGCCTGCCTCGGCCTCCCAAAGTGCTGGGATTACAGGCATGAACCACCATACCAGCCTAAGTTTTATATATCTTTTCTCATTTAACTCTCACAACAACCTTATGAGGTCAATATTATTATCCTTATCATCCATATTTAATGGAAGAGAGAACAGAAGCTTAGGGAGGTTAAATAATTTGGCCACAGTCACACGAGAGTGGCTGAACTAGGAGGCTGCCTCGGTTCTGTAGAGGCCAGGGCCCCTTTACTTAACTGCTTTGGGAGAGGACTTGGTGGAAAAGGCGTCCTAGACGCAGGAGTGGGCCTCTGGGACCTGAGGCTGGCAGGGGCAAGAAGGAGCCTGGAGTTTCAGGACCCTATGGGGGTACTTAACAGACCCAGAACGAAATGTGTTCCCAAAGCTCTGGTGAGTGTCCCTGAATGAGAAAGGCTGGGGTTTGGCTCTGGAGATGAGGCATGGGGTCCGTAGAGAGATCCAGGGCTTAGCAAAAAGCCATGGTGTCCATCCAGTGAGGATTCTTTCACTGCAGCTCTCCACATGTGGTCCTCGCGGTCCCTCCTGTCCTCTTTTCTTTCTTCACAATCAAGCAGCAGTACCCCTCGGGGCCACCAAGACGCCATCACCGCAGCAGGAAGGATCTGTGATTCCAGGGCACCACTAATGAACTCATACGTGAAATCTCACAAAATAGTCATATATATATATACACATAACACATAAACATACATACACACATACACACACATACACATATACACACATACACACATATATACACACACATACACACATATATACACATACACACATAAACATACATACACACATACACACACACATATACACACATACACACACACATACACACATATATACACACACATACACACATAAACATACATACACACATACACACACATACACATATACACACATACACACACATATACACACATATATACACACATATACACACATAAACATACATACACACATACACACATATATACACACATACACACATATACACACACATATATACACACACATACACATATACACACATACACACACATACACATACACACATATATACACACACACACACATACACACACACACACATATACACACATACACACATACACATACACACATATACACACATACACACATATACACACGCACATACACACACATACACATATACACACATACACACACATACACACACACACATACACATATACACACATACTGTGTGTGTCACAGCACCACACTTTTGGGCCGGCTAGAAAGGCATCAAAGTGAAATAAAAGCAATCAGAGCTCAAGGTTAGGATTTACTGCTGTATGATTTATTGCAGCCTTGTAGAAAAAACAAAACCTCAAAGCTTCTTATTTCTCAGCCTGTGAACAATTCATAAACTTTTTGTGTCCTCAGCAGTACAAAGCCACTGAGGTCTGTGATTTATGAACAGGAAGAAGCTGTATCACCTATTCTTCCCCTTTGAGAAAGGTAATGATTAAGGACAGCTGCTTGCTCAGCGGAGGGTAGGGCTGTGGAGCTTGGCCTAAGCGCCTGTCACTAAGCTTCTGCGCCCGGCAGCCCTTTCCACACCACAGGTAGGAAAGACGGCTCTTAGATGACTAGTCTGACTGGCCTCACCACCGCTCGCAGGCCGGGGCCCTGCACAGCCCATCTCTCCCTCCGTGTTGGCCCTCGAAGGCTGGCCCGTCGCTGTGTGGTTCTCGGTGCATCCACAGCAAAGTGACACCTTTCAGGGAGGCTCCAAATAGCTCTCACTCGTTTCTCTTCCTCCCGCAGTGGGCTATGGTCTCGTTAGAAGACCACCAGGGGCCGGGCGCGGTGGCTCACGCCTGTCATCCCAGCACTCTGGGAGGCCGAGGCGGGCGGATCACGAGGTCAGGAGATCGAGACCAGCCTGGGTAACACGGTGAAACCCCGTCTCTACTGAAAATACAAAAAAAACCCCAAACAATTAGCCGGGCGTGGTGGCGGCGCCTGTAGTCCCGGCCCCTCCGGAGGCGGAGGCAGGAGAATGGCGGGAACCCGGGAGGCGGGGCTTGCAGGGAGCCGAGATCGCGCCGCTGCACTCCAGCCTGGGCGACAGAGCGAGACTCCGTCTCAAAAAAAAAAAAAAAAAAAAAAACCACTACGAAAACTTTTCACCTTCCATTCTCCACACACTAAGTCTTGAGGGTTTTGGGCTGAGTGCGGTGGCTCACGCCTGTAATCCTGGCACTTTAGGAGGCCAATGCAGGCGGATCACTTGAAGTCAGGGGTTCGGGACCAGCCTGACCAACATGGTGAAACCCCTTCTCTACTAAAAATACAAAAATTAGCCAGGCGTGGTGGCGGCGCCTGTAATCCCAGCTACTTGGGAGGTTGAGGCAGGAGAATCGCTTGAAACCGGGAGGCGGAGGCTGCAGTGAGCCAAGATTGTGCCATTGCATACCAGCCTGGGCGACAGAGCGAGACTTCCTCTAAAAAAAGTTTTGAGGTTCTTTTTTTAACCATGGTTTATGAGGTTTTGTTCTAATAACTCAAATAAATTGAAGCTTATCTTAAAAGAGGATAAAGCTACAGTATTTTCAGCGTGTACCCTGTATGTGCATGTTACATGTTGGACCTGACTTTCCAAATACGACTCACCAGCATTGACACTGAGGTATGTAGCTCATGCTCAAAGGGCAATGAGTAATCTTGCTTAATCCCGAGACTCGGGTGGCATTACTGGAGCATTTAGCATCCCCCTTTCATCAGTGCCAGCGCCGCAGACGCTGCGGGCAACAAATTGTGCACCCTAGTGGCCCACACGAGTATTTCTCATTACAGTATTATTTGTAAAGTGTAAAAACCAAGTTACAAAACCCACCGCGTTTTATGTTGCTGGGGAAGATTCCACAAATTTCTGCCATCTACTTTCTTTTTACTCTTTTAAGGCTTTTTTTGGGAAAATAAAACATAAATACAGAAAATCATACAAAAATGATTGTATAGCGTAATGAAGGCAAACACCCTTGTAACTACCATCCAGGTCAAGGAATAGAATTTTGCAAGCCACTGAGAGGACCATCCATGGGCCTCACCGCTGTCACGTCCCAACCACCACCACCGCCAAGAAACCACGAAGACCATCACTTGGTTGTATTTATTTATAGTGAACACCTGGCACTCTATAGGTGTCCACTTAAAAAATCGTGGCTGGGCGTGGTGGCCCATGCCTGTAATCTCAACACTTTGGGAGGCTGAGGCAGAGGCTGGAGACCAGCCTAGGCACCAAAACAAGACCCCATCACTATTTTTTGAAAATTAGTTATGATTTTAAGTCTCTGAAGCTACAAGTTTCCCCTCTCTTTCTTATCCTGACAATTTATCTGTTGAAAATCCTTTGACCTGTGAAATTCCCCACAATCTGGATGTTGCTGATGAAGTGTTCTCGGTGGAGTTCAGCGTGTTCTGGACTTCCTGTGATGTAGCAGCTGGGTCCCAAGGTATGATGAGACTTAGGTTCAGACTCTATGGCAAGACTAAGTCACGATTGGATCTTGAATCAGGAAGCACAAAACATTGGTCAACTCTCTTGCTATGTTAACAGTCATTGATGCCCAATGCCTAAAGCCATTAATCCATTGGCAATTACAAAATTGTAATACTCTAATTCTACCACTTTTTTTTTCACTTGTTAGTTGCAATACTTTTTTTTTTTTTTTTTTTTTTTTTTTGAGATGGAGTCTTGCTTTGTTGCTAGGCCGGAGTGCAGTGGCGTAATCTCGGCTCACGGCAACCTCTGACTCCCAGGTTCAATCAATTCTCCTGCCTCAGCCTCCCAAGTAGCTGGGACTACAGGCGCGTGCCACCAAACCTGGCTAATTTTTGTATTTGTAGTAGAAACGGGGTTTCACCATGTTGGGTAGGATGGTCTCGATCTCCTGACCTCGTGATCCACCCACCTCGGCCTCCCAAAGTGCTGGGATTACAGGCGTGAGCCACCACGCTTGCCTGTCTATTAGTTGCAATACTTTCATAAAGAGATGGCTCCTCTCATCTGCCATTAGGTTATCCAGTGGTACAATCCGTGTAGGAAAGTTGGGAAAAGTACTGGATTCTTTTCTCTTGTAAGTTTTCTATGATAAGGAATGGGTCCCCCACCCTCCTCTCCCCAAAAAAGAATTGGTTCTCTAACATCCTCCAAATGTGATGATTAAAAAATTTTGAATATAATTAAGAACTTATGGATTTAAACATATTTGATCATTTTCAGTCCCTTGGAATTATTGAAGCATAAATTGTCTCATCTTTAGTAGGTCAATGCCTTTTCCAATTGGCTCCTGAATCCTTTTTACATGGCCCTAGTGGTCTTCGGTAGTTTTGTTCCTATCTGACAGGACTAGATGATATGACAAAGGTCAAAATGTATCTTTTCTGCCCCAAACCGGGAATCAGTCATTTCTTCATGAAACATTTGTTTCTTTTAGTGGGAAATGGTATTTGAAGACAATAATCTGGGCATAAAGATGCTGACTGCTACTGTAATGCTCGCTGCTTTGTTTCTGGGCCTTTTCAGTGAAGATTTTGCATATATACACACATGAAGAGAATAGAAAATACCTCATGCATTCACACTGATACTTTACATTCAGATTCAGAACAACAGGGAATTTTACTTAACCTCTACTATCTTGAGAATCCTGTATACACATTCTTCCACATTGAAAATATGATTCTCAAAACCAAAATCTAGAATGGAATCAGAATACCTCATCCTTGCTCATTTGATTTGTCTACATTACTCATAACAGTGTCAGAGCTGCAGTACTAATATTACCATCACTAATATCATAACTAAAAATGTTACTTCAAAAGCTTTTTTCTGTGTGCTTTGCCCACACAACATTTTTAAATGTGTGTGCTTGTTTTTTTGTTTTTTGTTTTCTTTTGAGACAGTCTCGCTGTGTCGCCCAGGCTTGAGTGCAGTGGTGCCATCTCAGCTCAGTGCAACCTCCACCTCCTGGGTTCAAATGATCCTCCCACCTCAGCCTCCCAAGTAGCTGGGATTACAGGCACACACCACTACACCGGTTAATTTTTGTATTTTTAGTAGAGACGTGCTTTCACCATGTTGGTCAGGCTGATCTCCAACTCCTGACTTCAAGGTGATCCACCCGCCTTGGCCTCCCAGAGTGCTGGGATTACAGGTGTGAGCCACCACACCCAGCCTTTAAATGTATTTGTAAATGTTCTTGTCCCATTTTTTAAAATGGCAGTACTCAGCTGGGTGCAGAGGCTCACACCTGTAATCCCAGGACTTTGGGAGGCTGAGGTGGGTGGACTGCTTGAGTGCAGGAACTCGAGACCAGCTGGATAACATAATGGGATCTCATCTTAAAAAAAAAAATAGCCAGGCATGGTGGCATGCACTTGTAGTCCCAGCTACTCGGGAGGCTCAGGTGGGAGGATTGTTTGAGACTGGAAGGTTGAGGCTACAGTGAACTGTGATTGTGCCACTGCACTCCAGCCTTGGTGACAAAGTGAGACCTTGTCTCAAAAAAATTAAATAAAAAGTGAAAAAATGGCACTACTATACACTATCAGAGCATGTGGTCATTACAAAGTACACTCACTCCCTTTTAACTCCTAGTCTTAATTCCACAAGTAACTACACACTTAATAGTTACCACTAGTTTTTATTTTGATGTCTGAATAGAGCAAAAGTTCTATTCAGGTCAGGTTCATTTTCTTGTAAAAGAGGAGGGAAAACAAGGCCAGTTGTGCCCATGTTGAGATGGTTTACACATAGTAGATAACGATGGCATTTTACGATGCCTACTTAATACATTTCTTGAGCTCTTTTGCACATGTATGTTGGAGAATTTCACATTTATGACCCACCGTCCCTTCTTTGTCGTTGCTGTTACTGGTGGTCAGGACAGTAGGGAAAAAGGTCTACTTTCTCCCTTCTGTTACGCTAGACCAGTTTCTCAACCTCAGCGCTTTTGGCATGTGGGACCGGATAATTCTTTGTGCTGGGGGTGCTGTCTGTGCCTTGTAGGATGTGTAGCACGCCCCTGGACTCTGCCCACTAGATACCAGTAGCACTCTTCCCCCTAGTCATGACGACCAAAAATGTCTCCAGACATTTCTAAATATCCCCTGGAGACAAAATTGCCCCTGGCTGTGAACCCTGCCCCGGGTTGCTGTTTTGATCCTCATAGATTGGACACATTGCACTTTTAAGCAGTTATCCTTGAGTAAAAGGGACTATTACAAGGTTCAAAGTCCAGACTAATGCTGTCTCATCTGCAAGCAATATTAACATTCCTTGATAGGAAATTTGTAGCAGAGAACTAACTTTGTAACAATTATCTTTTTTTTTTTTTTGAGAGGGAGTCTTGCTCTGTCATCCAGGCTGGAGTGCAGTGGCATGATCTCGGCTCACTGCAACCTCCGCCTCCCAGGTTCGAATAATTCTCCTGCCTCAGCCTCCGAGTAGCTGGGATTACAGGCTCACACCACCACGCCTGGCTGATTTTTGTATTTTTAGTAGAGACAGGGTTTCATCATGTTGGCCAGACTGGTCTCAATCTCTTGACCTCAACTGATCCAGCTGCCTTGGCCTCCCAAAGTGCTGGTATTACAGGCATGAGCCACTGTGTCCTGCCAACAAAGATCTTTATTATAATAATAGCTAATGGTGTAATAATTAACATAGTATACCATGTTCACACAATTCTCAAAACACTTTTCACTTATACTATTTATTGAACTCAGTGAGGATTCTTAAATCTTCCTATTCTAAAAATGAGAAAGCCAAAGCCCAAAGCAGTTAAGTGTCTTGCACGAGGTCAGAATAACAGTAAGCAAGAGTGAACGCCAGGTTCTCATCTTCATTAACTGTGTCTTGGGTCATTGTTTGTCCTTAATGCACAAGTATAGACACACACACATGCATGTTCATGCAGACAACCTTTTTCTTGTTAACTTTTTAGAATGGCTCTTACAATTTCCATGTAATTACATTTTATTCCAACAATAAGCCAGGAATCCACCATTAAGGGAGATTCACGATGTTATTGCATATCCTACCACCAGGTGTCGCCATCGTATACTCACACTTGTTTCTTCCATTGGTGAATTCCAAATTTACTAAATGCTCCAAGGAGTGATCAGCTAATTTATTTATTTTTGGAGACACGCCCATGCTGGCGTGCAGTGAGTATTCACAGGTGTGACCACAGCGCACTACAGCCTTGAACTCCTTGGCTCAAGTGATCCTCCTGCCTCGGCCATCCTGGTAGCTGGGTCTACAGGTGTGCACCACTGTGGCCAACCAGCTGATTTTAAGTAAGTGTATCCTGCAGCTGGAAACAGTCCAAAGAAAAGAATGAAGATTAAAAGGTGAAGAGGACCAGGTGCAGTGACTCACGCCTGTAATCCCCGCACTCTGGGAGGCCAAGGCAGGTGGATCACATGAGGCCAGGAGTTCAAGAGCAGCCTGTCCAACATGGTGAAACCTCATCTCTACAGTCTACGAGCAGTGTCTAGGCCAGGTGCGGTGGCTCACGCCTGTAATCCCAGAACTTTGGGAGGCCATGGTGGGCAGATCACAAGGTTAAGAGATCGAGACTATGCTGGCCAACATGGTGAAACCCCGTCTCTACTAAAAATACAAAAATTAGCTGAGCGTGATGGCACACGCCTGTAGTCCCAGCTACTTGGGAGCTGAGGCAGGAGAATCACTTGAATACGGGAGGGGAAGGTTGCAGTGAGCTGAGATGGTGCCACTGCGCTCCAGCCTGGTGACAGAGCAAGACTCCGTCTCCAAACAAAACAAAACAAAAAGAGCAGAGTCTAACCCTTTGAATGTGATGACTTTTTTGCTTCTCTGTGGTGGTGGATGTCAGGAAAATTATAATTATGCCTGAACCTTTCCTTTTTTTTGGAGACAGAGTCTCACTGTGTCGCCCAGTCTGGAGTGGAGTGGTGTGATCTTGGTTCACCGTAGTCTCCACCTCCCGGGTTCCAGCAGTCTTCCCACCTCAGCCTCCTGAGTAGCTGGAACTACAGGTGTGCACCACCGTGCCCAGCTAATTTTCTTATTTATTTTTTAGTAAAGATGGGGTTTCACCATGTTGGCCAGGCTGTTCTCAAACTCCTGACCTCAGGTGATCCACCTGCCTCGGCCTCCCAAAATGCTGGGATTATTCATGAGCCACTGTGCCCAGCAGTGTTAATGTATTTTATGTGTGGCCCAAGACAATTCTTCTTCTTCCAATGTGGCCCAGGGAAGCCGAAAGGCTGGACGCATGTGGAAGGCATCTTAGCATCAAGGCCAAATGACTTTTCAGATAGTAAGGGCTGTGCTGCAGGCTCTGAGATGGAGTTTGATGGGCGGGATGTTTATTGAGGAGTGCCCTTGTGATCAGCACCTATAGAAGAGAGAAGGCAGAAACAGGAGAGGGCAGAGGGAGAAGCTAAGCTGTGATGTTGGCCAATGACAGCCTCGGCCAGCCCCCGAGGAGCTCTGCCACAAATATGGCCCTTCAGAGTCTTCCTGAGTTGGGCTGGGATGGCTAGACCTTTATACTCCTGCATTTATGGGCAGTGGCTGTAGGCCACCCTAGGCGAGGTGTGAATATTTGAAAGTGAATATTGAGGGCCGGGCGCAGTGGCTCGTGGGGATCACGTAGCACACATCTGTAATCCCAGCGCTTTGAGAGGCCAAGGTTGAGAGGATCGCTTGAGGCCGGGAGTTCGAGACCAGCCTGGGGAACATAGCAAGACACTGCCTTTACAAAAAAAATTACAAATTAGCCAGGTGTGACGGCTGGTGCCTGTAGTCCCAGCCACTTGGGAGGCTGAGGCAGAGGAATCCCATAAGCTAAGGAAGCTGAGGTTGCAGTGAGCTATGATGGCCTCATTGCACTCCAGTCTGGGCAACAGAGTGAGACCTTGTCTCAAAAAAAGAAAAAAAAAGGAAGTGAATATTGAAGTATTAATACTAAATCAAAATGGCATGCTTTGAGTATTACTGACTTTTATTTTTATTTTTATTTTTTTTGAGACGGAGTGCAGTGGTGTGATCTCGGCTCACTGCAACCTCTGCCTACCAGGTTCAAGCAATTCTCCTGTCTCAGCCTCCTGAGAAGCTGGGATTACATGGTTGTGCCACCACACCCAGCTAACATTTGTGTTTTTAGTAGAGATGGGGTTTCACCAAGTTGGTCGGGCTGATCTTTAACTCCTGACCTCAGGTGATCCACCCACCTCGGCCTCCCAAAGTGCTGGGATTACAGGCATGAGCCATCGTGCCTGGCCAACATTTTTATGCTAGTAAGAGAGAAGAGCGATCACAGAACCACTGATCAGCCACAGTTCATGGAGGCCATAAACATAAATGACATGGAAGTAGGCTCTTTAGCTTTCCAAAGGTCAAGACTAAACCAAACCCAGTTAGCAGACTGGGGCCAAATGCTGAAACCAAAGTCCGATTTCCATGCATATCTAACCATTTGACCGGAAATCCCACCTCTAGGAACTGATTCTAACTGGTGGACGTATGTGACCATGTCCAACATCCATCCTTCCCTTGGGGAATTTTCACCTTAGGCTGGCAGAACCCAGAGTTCCATGGTTCTCAAGCAGCTGGGATGATAAATCCTCCTTTGAAGGGTGGTTGGGTGGGGGCATCGCAGTGTCGCCCATTGGATACAAGAAGTTGTCATCTTCGCGGGGAGGAAGCTATGTGGGTGGGTTGAAGTGACAGCAACTAAGGGTGGTGGGCCCAGAGGGCCGGGGACACCACACAGGAAGGGGTTGGGTGTGGAGGGATGGGAGGCAGGTGAGGCCAGGGTGTGTGAGAGGATGCTACAGAAGAGGAACAGTCGTATTCTCATTCTGGCTCCCTCCTGTCTTGCTCATTCGTGTGGAGGGCGGAGGGTGAACGTGCTGGGAAGAAGGAGGGAAGGGGGAAATTGTCACCCAGTTTGTCTCCAAGGCCGTCATGTGCTCGATGGCTCCGGCTGTTGCTACCCCTCGATGAAATCTGACTTTGTTTCACCAGAAACCAGACCTCCAGGTGGCTCCCTGCCTTCTCCCTGGCTTCACCAGGTCCCTTCTCTTGCTGCTGAACACCAGGAGTAAATGCTGCCGTGATTTGCTGCGTCTTCCCCACTTGAGTTGATTGTATTGAATCGGTGGTGTCTTGGAGCTCGTACTGATCCCAGAAGTAGCCATGGTTTCTGCTGTGTTGTTTTAGGTTGTACATACTCATATATACCCCTCTGGGGGTTCAAAGAAAATGTACACGTTGGAGAAGGTGAAAATGAACTGTAAACATTTATTGCTGTTTTGAAAAGAAACTTGTTTGTTTTAAAATTCGTTGTAAAGATAATATAGGCCGGGCACAGTGGCTCATGAGCCTGCCGATCCACATCCTCTCTAGCACTTAGCATTGTCAGGCATAATTTTTGTCCTTTGGATACAGTTACCATGTGATCACATTGTGGTCTTGATTTGCATTTCCCTGATTGCTAATGAGATTGAATATTTCTCTGTATGTTTCTCAGCCGTATGTGTTGTCTCTTCTCTGAAATGCCTACTCATGTCTTTTGCCTATTTTTTTAAAACCTGAAGCCGGGCGCAGTGGCTCACGCCTGTAATCCCAGCACTTTGGGAGGCCGAGGCGGGTGGATCACAAGGTCAGGAGATCGAGACGTGAAACCCTGTCCTCTACTAAAAATACAAAAAATTAGCCGGGCGTGGTGGCGGCTGCCTGTAGTCCAGCTACTCAGGAGGCCTGAGGCAGGAGAATGGCGTGAAACCCGGGAGCCGGAGCTTTGGCCAGTGAGCCGAGATCACAATGAGCAGTTCCAGCCTGGGGATAGAAGCGAGCGAGACTCCATCTCAAAAAAAAAAAAAAACAAAACAAAAAAACAAACAAAAAAAAACCCAAAAACTGAGTTATTTGTCCTTCTTATTGTTTTGTTGCTGTTTTTTATTTTTTTGGAGTTTTGTTTGTTTGTTTGTGAGATGGAGTTTTTGCTTTTGCTGCCCTGACTGGAGTACAGTGATGCAATCTCGGCTCACTGCAACCTCTGCCTCCCGGGTTCAAGTCATTCCCCTGCCTCAGCCTCCCAAGTATCTAGGATTATAGGCACACGCCACCACACCCAGCTAACTTTTTGTATTTAGTAGAGATGGGGTTTCACCATGTGGGTCAGGCTGGTCTTGAACTTCTGACCTCAGGTGATCCACCCACCTCGGCCTCCCAAAGTGCTGGGATTACAGGTGTGAGCCACTGCGCCCAGCCCACATATTCTTAATACTAATCCATATTACTATTTGTTGCAAATACCTTCTCCCAATTAGTAACATGTCTTTTCACCTTCTTTAAGATATCTTTGGTGAATAGATATTATTAATTTTAATATTGTCATATCTATTAATCTTTTTTTAAATAGTTGTATTATTTGCACCTTGAGAAATCCTTCCCTGGCCAGGCATGGTGGCTCATGTTTATAATCCCAGCACTTTGGGAAACTGAGGTAGGAGATCACTGGAGCCCAGGAGTTCAAGACCAGTCTGGGCAACATGGTGAGACCCTGTCTCTATAAAAAATAATAATTAAAAAAAAAAAGACCATCAATAAATTGAGGAGAAATGACATCCTTATGGTATGAAGTTTTCTAGCTCATGAGCATGGTATCCCTCTTCATTTACTCGGGATTTTTTAAAACCTTAGAAACTTTTTAAATCTTTCCCATACGGCCCTCTGATTTTACATCTGTCCATGAAATGTTTGAGTCATTTTCAATTATAAATATTGCCTGGTTTGGCTGGACGCGGTGGCTCATACCTGTAATCCTAGCACTGTGTGGGGCCAAAGTGGGTGGATCACTTGAGCTCAGGAGTTCAAGACTAGCCTGAGCAATATGGCAAAACCCCGTGTCTACAAAAAATACAAAAAATTAGCCAGGTGTGGTGGTGTGCACCTGTAGTCCCAGCTACTGGGGAGGCTGAAGTGGGAGGATCGCTTGAGCCTGGCGGGAGGTCAGGCTGCAGTGAGCTGAGATTGTGCCTCTGCACTCCGGCCTGGGTAACAGGGTCAGACCCATCTCAAATAAATAAATAAAAATAAAATTGATTTTAAAATATTACCTGGTTCTACATCTCCTATCACCTAAACTGCATGTTAAATCATTCTGTTGCTATGGTTTGTATGGATCCTGTCACCTCCTTGTGAGACCTATCATAGAATCATGTTTGGCCTGTTCTGTTGTTAGCCAGCTTGTGTTCATGTTCATTTCTGGGGAATTATGATACCATCAACATAACTTTAGCACTGTTTCAATCCCAGGCCTGGTCAGGTGTGGTGGCTCACGCCTGTAATCCCAGCACTTTGGGAGGCTGAGGTGGGTGAATCACCTGAGGTCAGGAGTTTGAGGCCAGCCTGGCCGACATAGTGAAACCCTGTCTCTACTAAAAATACAAAAATTAGCGAGGTGTGGTGGTGCATCCCTGTAATTCAAGCTACTTGGGAGGCTGAGGCAGGAGAATCTCTTGAACCCAGTGGGTGGTGGCTGCAGTGAACCGAGATCACACCATTGCACCCCAGCCTGGGTGACAGAGTGAGACTCCATCTCAAAAAAAAAAAAACCTTTTTTTTTTTTTTTTGAGACAGTCTCTCTCTGTTGTCCAGGCTGAAGTGTAATGGTGCGATCTCGGCTCACTGCAGCCTCCGCCCCCTGGGTTCAAGAGATTCTCCTGCCTCAGCCTCCCTAGTAGCTGGA
>NW_016804791.1:1143448-1173903 GCF_001698545.2 Rhinopithecus bieti | reverse complement strand
ACTCCATTCAACTCCTCCATTCAACTCCATTCAACTCCATTCAACTCCATTCAACTCCATTCAACTCCTCCATTCAACTCCTCCATTCAACTCCATTCAACTCCATTCAACTCCATTCAACTCCATTCAACTCCATTCAACTCCATTCATCCATATGTCTGTCCTTATGTCTGTTCCACACTGTCTTGGTTTCTGAACTCTGTACTGTTTTGAACTTGCGAAGTGCGAGTCCTCCGACTCTGTTCTTCTTTTTCAAGATGGTTTTGGCTATTCTGGGTCCCTTGCATTTCCGTATGAATTCTAAGATCAGCTCGTCAAAAAAGTCAGCTGGGATTCTTTTATCTTTACAATCTCAGCTGAGATTTTGATAGGAATTGTATTGAATCTGTAGATTAATGTGGGGAGTATGGCCATGTTAATAATATTGATTCTTCCTATCCATAATGTGGGATGTCTATTTATTTAGTTCATCTTTGATTCCTTCCAACAATGTGTTGTAAGTTTTAGAGCACACGTTTTGTATTTATTTTGTTACATTCATTCCTGAGTATTTTATTCTTTTCAATGTAATTATAAATAGAACTGTTTTCTTAAGTTTACATTTGCACCGTCCATTGCTAGTATATAGAAATACAATTGATTTTTGTATATTAACATTGTGCCCTGCCACTGAACCTATTTATTAATTCCAGTAATAATTTAGTGGATTCCTTAGGGTTTTCTGCATGTGAGATTATGTCATTTCAAATAGAGATGGTATTGCTTGTTCCTTGCCAGCCAGATACCTTTCATCATTTTCTTGCCTAATTGCTCTCCCATCAGATATTTAGGGCTGTTGTTATCATCTAGATTGGCTGAGTCCTTGACATTCCAAATGTTGCACATTTAGAGCCATCGGCAGATGTTTGGGCTTCTGGGCTAAGCAGAGCTTTCCTTTTGACAAGCTGACAGCCCGTACCTGAGTGAAGATATCAGCTTTTCTCCCAAGCTCTGCTAATTAATGTTTCAGTTGAGGAGTGATCTGTGGTCAGTTTCCTCCACAGTCAAAGCAGGTCTCACGCCTTTGAATCCCCAAAGGCGCATACACCCTGCAGCTCATGCATGAGGGCCTCTCCGCCGCGGCCATTGCCTTCAGCCACCTCAGTCTTCTTTTTCAGTACTCTCTGCTAATCCCTGCCACTCAACCGTTCTCCCAGGACCGAGCTCCTTTTCTCTGAATACTTAACAACACACTGGAACAGTTCGAAAACTTTTGACAGCAGAGAAATGTGGGTGTATTCTCATGTTGAACTCACAGGAAAGATGTAGGATCCGTGAGATGCTGATGCAGCAAAGTGTCATTCGTGCACGTGAACACACACACACACACACACACACACACACACACGAGTCGGATTTCCTGACAGAGGGCAGAAACTCTCCACGACTGTCATGGGAGGGAGCAGAGATTTTATCTTCTCTCATGTCACTTTTTGCACAGAACCCACTGCTGTGACATGTGTAGGCAGCAGGCCTCAACCCGGGGAACAGCCTGACGACCTGGAAGCCAGCATTTCTGAGCCACCTGCAAGCAGAGCAGGCAGGCCCACAGGTGCGCTGCCCACGTAGGAAGCAGAGCAGGGCAGGATGCCGCCTTCCCCTTCACTGCTTGGGAATCTTGCCACCGGTCCAGCAGAGTGGCCGGGAATACACCAACAGTGGTGATTTTTCTGGCACTGACGATTGTTGGGGTGAGCCGTGGGCTGCTCTGTATTCAGCTCTCCTGCCGAATAGAATTCAGTCGATGCCTCTGAAGTGCCAATGCCCAGCGCAGAGCAGCTCCGTTCCACATCAGTCGCCCACACCGCTCTGGGCTCTTCCTCAGTGACGGGGAGGAATGAGTGGAGAGTCTGCTGAGCACTTGGTTCCTTGCTGTCCACGGTGAGAGTTTATTCTCCTGGCCAATCTTTGCGGTTAAACTGATCACACTGCAATCTGTAGTCTGACAGGGTGGTAAGCTTTGCATCCAATTTGTACATAAAATGATAATATTATGAGCACTAGGTGGGGGAGCTTAATAGTTCAGAAAGAAAGGACTTTCACTTCCCTCCTCAACTGTTTACCCCTCAGGCCCGAGAGGCTGATTCTTCTCACAGGGAGTAGCCAGAGGAGTCACCCCACCCCCCAAACCACCTCCTTCCACCGTAAGTGGAATGGCACTCCCTGCCCTTGGCATAGGATCTGCTGCAGATGATGGCGGGCCTCCATTTGCCATTGAAGTCCAGGAGTAAAACCATATATGGTTGCATCAATTAAAAGTCACTCTTGAATTCAGTGCTAATAAAACTTCTTGTAATGATGGAAATATTCCATAGCTGCATCGTCTAACATGGTGGTCACCAGCCATATGTGGCTACTGAGCACTTGAAATGCTGCCAGTCATTCTGAAGAACTGAATTTTTATTTCTTTTTTTTTTTTTTTTTTTTTTGGTGTGGGGTGTGGTTTGAGACGGAGCCTCGCTCTGTCGCCCAGGCTGGAGTGCCATGGTGCAATCTCGGCTCACTGCAAGCTCCGCCTCCCGGGTTCAAGTGATTCTCCTGCCTCCGCTTCCCGAGTAGCTGGGATTATAGTTGCCTGCCACCACGCCTGGCTAATTTTAGTATTTTTAGTAGAGACAAGGTTTTACCATCCTAGCCAGGTTGGTCTCAAACTCCCGACCTCAGGCAATTCGCCCACCTCGGCCTCCCAAAGTGCTGGGATTATAGGTGTGAGCCACCACACCCAGCCTTTAATTTTATTTCATTTAAACTTCATTTATTTAGAGACAGGGTCTGCTGAGTCGCCTAGGCTGGAGGCAGTGGCGTCATCACAACTCACTGCAGCCTCAATCTCCCAGGCTCAAGTGATCCTTTCACCTCAGCTCCCGGAGTAGCTGGGACTACAGGTGTGCACCACCACACTCACCTAATTAAAACAATTTTTTTTTGTGGAGATGGGGGTCTCACTATGTTGCCCAGGCTGGTCTTGAACTGAGCTCAAGTGATCCTCCTGCCTAGGCCTCCCAAAGTGCTGGGATTACAGGTGTGAGCCACCACCCCACCCATTTAATTTGTTTCTTTTTTTTTTGAGACAGAGTCTTGCTGTGTTGCCCAGGCTGGAGTGTAGTGGCACAATTGATCTCAGCTCACTGCAACCTCTGTCTCCTGGGATCAAGTATTCTCCTGCCTCAGCCTCCCAAGTAGCTGGGACTACAGGTGTGCACCACCATGCCCAGCTAATTTTTGTATTTTTTACTAAAGGTGGGGCTTCACCATGTTGCCCAGGCTTGTCTTTAACTCCTGAACTCAAGTGATCCTTCTGCCTCAGGCCCCCAAAGTGTTGGGATTACAGGTGTGAGCCACTACGCCTGGCCCCCAGACATTTAAATTTAAGGAGTCACATATTGGCTGGGCACAGTGGCTCATGCCTGTAATCCCAGAACTTTGGAAGGCCAAGGCAGGAGGATCACCTGAGTTCAGGAGTTCAAGACAAGCCTGGGCAATGTGGTGAAACCCCGTCTCTACCAAAAATACAAAAACAGCCCGTTGTGGTGGCTTGAGTCTGTGGTCCCAGCTACTCGGGAGGCTGAGGTGGAAGTATCGCTTGAGCCTGGTAGGTGAGGGGTGAGGGTTGCTGTGAGCCAAGATCGCGCCACTCTACTTCATCCTGGGTGACAGAGTGAGACTCCAGAATCACATATGGCCAGTGGCTATGGTATCGGATAGCACAGCTCTGTACAGAAAACATAGAGACACCAGAGGCCTCGCATGTCAAAGACATGTCTATTCTTGGGACAGTGTTGCATTAAAAAAGGTATCATCTTACAAAGCTTGAGAGATCTAAATAAATTTAAGTCTTTTTTTTTCTTTTTGGTAAGGAGGTGAAAGAGTATCAATCTCCTTAAAAAATTTAACCCCAGGCAAAAGTCTTTTGCAAAGAAAATTTGAAGTGTTTTAAAATAATGAGTTTTGTTTTCTAAAACTGTATCCTAATAAGTAGAAATTTAACAACAAAATAAAAGGTTTTGGGGATTGTGGAAATAATATATGAACAGGGATTAGTTACAAATGACATAGAATTTGGATTGATCTGAATACTGTCTTTCTTGCTATATAAAGCCTTCTTTCATCTGTCAGGATTTTCCTGAGAAATGAAGCGGTAAAACTCGGCAGCAATAACTTGGATATATGTTAGCTGGGCTGTACCGGCGGTTCTCGGCCTTAGTGGTACATTGGAATCATCTGGGCTGTACTGGCGGTTCTCGGCCTTAGTGGTACATTGGAATCATCTGGGCTGTACCGGCGGTTCTCGGCCTTAGTGGTACATTGGAATCATCTGGGCATCTTTACTAAAACACTGGTGCCTGGGCCCCATCCTCAGAAATTCTCATTGATTTCTATCCATGCTGATCCCAGACCAAACTTTCTAGTGATTTCACTCACTAATTACTGATTCAACTCCTCACCACTAGGTGATTTTAATATCCAGCCAGGGCTGAGAGCCTCCACACCCAGCTAATTTTTGTATTTTTTGTGGAGAGGGGGTTTCGTCATGTTACCCAGGTTGGTCTCAAACGCCTGAGCTCAAGCGATCCTCCCACCTTGCCCTCCCAAAGTGCTGGGATTACAGGCATGAACCACCGCACCCGGCCTCTGTTTTTCTTTTGTAAATTACCCAGTCTGTGGCATTCTGTCACCGCAACAGAAAGCAAACTAAGACAGTTGGTTTATGATGCAGAAGAGCATCTACTTTTTCTAGCTTCAGGAAAAGAGCATACGTCCCTCCTTCTCATCTTTAAGGTTCTTTCACCAGGCATTAGAGCACAGCCTGCAGTTTTCAGGGCTGAGCGCTTGAATCCCATCAACAAGCACTGAGGAGGAGGATGGAAGCAAGCTGAGAAGCAGAAGACTTTAACTATATCTACATTTTTTTAAAGGGCAGAGAGGAGTATTAACAAGTGCAGTGTGGGGCTTGCAGTCTTTTGCCACTGCAGCGTAGACCTGTCAGTTCCCAGCGGTCTGGCCAGCTGCCCCATTTCCCCATGGAGTTTCAGGCATCCATATGAAAGCGCCATTTTTGTGGCTGTTTCCATCAGACTTCTCACCCAGAAAGCTGCAGGGACTCTATGACTGGACACACCAGGATATGCCCCCCCCCTTTGTTTTGAGACAGTCTCGCTCTGTCACCCAGGCTGGAGTGCAGTAGTGTGATCTTGGCTCACTACCACCTCCACCTCCCAGGTTCCAGCGATTCTCCTGCCTCAGCCTCCCAAGTAGCTGGGATGACAGGCATGTGCCACCACGCCCGGCTAATTTTTGTATTTTTAGTAGAGGTGGGGTTTCGCCATGTTGGCCTGGCTAGTCTCAAACTCTGACCTCAGGTGATCCGCCCGCCTCGGGCTTCCGAAGTGCTGGGATTACAGGCCTGAGCCGCCATGCCTAGCCTGGGCTATGCCAGTCTTTAAGGATCTGTCCTGATGAGCTGTCACAGCTTCTTTGGATAAGCCTGCTCCTCTGGCTCCGCCCCCTTATCACACAAGACTTCCATAGGTTGACTTGGCCCCTTGTAGCTCAAGCACATTTCTTCCCCTGTCGGCTTCTATGGAGACAGCGAGCAACCAGTTTGGGTCCTTGCAATCATCAACAAGCTGTTTTTAAATCGTCAGTGAAATTCTTCCCAAGTCAAGAGCTGAGAACCTACAGCTGCTGTAAGTTTTTTTTGTTTTCTCCTTTTTAAAGAGGTGAGGTCTTGCTGTGTCGTCCAGCCTGGAGTGCAGGATGATTATATGGGGTGATTATAGCTCACTGCAGCCTCAAACTCCTGAACTCAAGCCATTTTCCTGCCTCAGCTTCCCCGGTAGCTGGGACTGCAGGCATGTGTCACCATACCCAGCTAATTTTAATCTGTTTTAGAGATGGGGGAGATAGTTACGTGGTCCAGGCTGGTCTCAAACTCCTGGGCTGAAGCGATCCTCCAACCTTGGCCTTAGGAGCGACTGGGATTACAGGTGTGAGCCACCACACCCATCCTCCTATAATTTTTCTTACTAATAAAAAGAATCTCCATTCTCCAAGTGCCTGCTCCGTGTTAGGCACTACTCTACTAAGTACTTTACACATACTGTTGCATTTAAGCCTTCAGTAGTCCTGTGAAGCAGGTAGCATTATTCTCATTTTACTGGTTAAGAAACTGAGGTTTAGGCCAGGCATGGTGGCTCACACCTGTAATCCCAGCACTTTGGGAGGCTGAGGCGGGTGGATCACTTGAGGTCAGGAGTTTGAGACCAGCTCCGCCAACAAGGTGAAATCCCGTCTCTACTAAAAATGCAAAAATTTGCCGGGTGTGGTGGCGCATGCCTGTAATCCCAGCTACTTAGAAGGCTGAGGCGGGAGAATAGCTTGAACCTGGGAGGTGGAGGTTGCAGTGAGCCAAGATCACGCCACTGCACTCCAGCCTGGATAAGAGTGAGACTGGGTCTCAAAAAAAGAAAAAAGAAAAGGAAAAAGAAACTGAGGTTTAGCGAAATGAAATGTTTTCCTAGCGTGAAAATCTGAAGTGTCAGAGGCTGAGGTCAGCCCGGGCCCTGCCGGCTCCCTCGGCCCGCTCTTCACTGCCTTGCTGTTTCTGCGGTGGCTTGAAGGAAGGGAAGTCGGAGAGGGGCCGGACTGCAGTCGTTTCTCTGCAGTACATGAGGGTGAGGGCTCTGAAAACCATCGTCATGGGTGACTACTAAGATAGTCAGGCTATGGTATCATTCCACTTGCTTCAGCCTAGACCTTCCTGTCCATGAAACTGTACACATTTGCGATCACTCACCATGTGGCTGCCGTGAATGCCCGTGGACATCGGGACCTGGCAGTGACCCAAACAGAGAAAAACCCCCACTCCCAATGGCATTTTAGAGGGGAGACAGACAATTAACAAGGTTAGTAAGTACAGCATATGGTATTTATTTTTTTGAGGCAAAATCTTGCTCTGTCGCTCAGGCTAGAGTGCAATGGCACGATCTTGGCTCCCTGCAACCTCCACCTCCCAGGTTCAAGCGATTCTCCTGCCTCAGCCACCCAGATAGTTGGAATTACAGGCACCTGCCACCACGCCTGGCTAATTGTTGTATTTTTAGTAGAGACTTTCGCCATTTTAGTAGGGATTTCACCATGTTGGCCAGGCTGGTCTTGAACTCCTGACCTGAAGTGATCTGCGTGTCTTGGCCTCCCAAAGTGCTGGGATTACAGGCGTGAGCCACTGTGCCCAGCCGCATATAGTATGTTTGATGGCAGTAGTGCTAAGGAGAAAAAAATAGCAGGCAGGGTGAATAAGAAATGCTGGAGAAGGGTGAGCCTTTTTAGAGTGGCCTGTCTGGGAGCAGAGCAGCCCAGGCAGAGGGAGTGGAAAGGACCAGCCCTAAAGCCTAGTCTGTGCTCAAGGGGGGGGTCAGTGTGGCTGCAGCAGAGGGGGTGGGGACCAGCAGGGAAGAGCGTGGAGAGATAAGAGGCGGAGTCAGGTGGGAGCTGCAGGCCCACGCTAAGGTCTATAAGGTCTATGGCTTTTCTGTAACTGAAAATGCCTTTAGAGAAGGCTTTTACGGAGGGGAGTGACAGAACTGAATCAGATCGTTCTGAAAACTGCTGAGAGTAGGTTGCAGCGGGGCGAGGACAGAGCCGTGGGGCCTGTTGACACTACTGAAGTAACCCAGGTGAGGAATGACGGTGGCAGTGGGGAAGATGGAAAGGAATTAGGTTTGGATGTATTTTGAAGGTATTGCCAACAAGACTTCCTAATGAGCTGGCTGCGTGGGGTGAGAGAATGCAAGTTGAGGAATGTCTTTGGTCTGAGCAACTAGAAGAATAAAGTTGCCTTTAACTGAAATGGGGAGACTGCCAAAAGGCCGGCTGAGTGGAGAGCTGGGAGCTCCGTGAGCCTGGAGACACCCAGTGTCTAATGGCAGTGGGTAGGTGGGTGTGGAGCTCAGGGGAAAGGGTCTCCCTGAAGATAAAAATTAGAGAATCGGGCCAGGAGCAGTGGGTCATGCCTGTAATTCCAGCACTTTGGGAGGTCGAGGCAGGCGAATCACTTGAGGTCAGGAGTTCGAGACCAGCCTGGCCAACATGGTGAAACCACGTCTCTACAAAAATACAAAAATTAGCCGGGCATGGTGGCAGGTGCCTGTAATCCCAGTTACTTGGGCTACTCAGGAGGCTGAGGCAGGAGAATCACTTGAATCCGGGAGGCGGAGGTTGCAATGAGCCAAGATCACGCCACTGCACTCCAGCCTGGGCGACAGAGCAAAACTCCATCTCCAAAAAAAATTAGAGAATCATCATTATATCCATCATATCCATCTACACCTATCAGATACACAGTATTTAAAGCCATAAGACAAGCTGAGATTTCCTCAGCGTTGAGTATAGTTATGCAAGAGAACGGCCGAGGACTGAGCCCTGGAGCACACTGACAATTAGAGATCGAGGATAGGAAAAAACCAACGAGGCCAGGTGCGGCGGCTCATGCCTGTAATCCCAGTACTTTATGAGGCTGAGGTGAGAGGACAGCTTGAGGCCAGCTTGGGCAACATAGCGAGACCTCATCTCTATTAAATATTTAAAAATCAGCCAGGTGTGGTGGTGGGCACCTGTGGTCCCAGCTACTTGGGAGGCTGAAGTGGGAGGATCACTGGAGCCCAGGAGGTCAAGGCTGCAGTGAGCTTTGACTGGGCCACTGCACTCTACCCTGGGTGACAAGGCAAGACCTTGTCTCAAAACCACCACCACCAACAACAATACCAACAAAAGAGCTTGAGACAGGGTGTCTAGAAAGGCAGGAGGAGAACCGGGAGTGGGCAGCATCCTGGAAGCCGAGAGAAGAAAGCGGTTCAAGGAGGAGATGCGTCAGTTGCATGTCATGTCACCAACGGGTCAAGCAAGAAGAGGGCTGACAGGTGACCGTGGAATTCACCAGTGACCTGCACACCTGTTTAGTGGCATGGTCGGGGCAAAAGCCCAGTTGTGGTGAATTCGAGCGAGGCCTGGAGGAGAGAAATCGGAGGCGGTGGAGGAAGGGCACCCTCCATTCTTTCAAGGAGTTTTGTCGTAAAAGAAAGTAGAGAAACGGAGTGGAAGCTGGAGGGGGAGTGAAGTGAAGAGAGCTTTGTTTTTTTCTTCTTAAGACGGGAGAAATACAGTGTGTTTATGAGCTGATGGTTTATTCCTGAAGGAATGTGTTTATTCCTTCCTTTCAATCGAGAAGGAAAACGTGGAGGTGCAGGAGAGAGAAGACAGCTGCAGGAGCGATGTCTGCGAGTGGGCCGGAGGAGCTGGGATCCCATCCCACGGAGGGGCTGGTGGGGCAGGGCAGCTCACCCACGCCGCGGGGAGAAGGTTGAGTACTCGGACACAGACACGGGGGGTGGGTGGACACGCTGGTGAGATCGCGTAGGAGCTCTTTTCTGATGGCTGCGGTGTTCTTGGTGACATAGGAAGCAAAGTTGCTGAAAGGGAGGAGGTGTTGAAGGTGTAGGGAGAGAAGAGAAGGTATGAAATCATCACCTGGGAGAGTGGGAGAGAGAAAAGAGAAGTAGAATGTGTTTGTGGCGCATCCTTCAGGGCCCACTGGATTTTTATCGGCGATGTAAAGGGTGAACAGAGGCTGACTGGGTTTGTTCTCCAGCCATGGGGCAGTGCAGGCCCAGAGTGGCTGGAGAGCTCCATTTAACCAGGGTTGTGGTTTCATCAGGAGAGAGCCTCAAAGCGAGAGAGAGGTGAGGAAGTCAGGGGGTCTAAGCAGATGAATGGCCATAGTGATTGGATCAGGAGGGAGGGGAGGACGTGGGGGCTGGGGGACAGTGAGAAGGTGGTGAGTTCTCTACAGGGCAGGACTGTAGGTCTTGGTGGACTCATAGGGTTGCTGGAATTGGGGTGCTGAGGGAGTGAGCTGGACAGATAGAGGACATGGTCAGGAGTGACTGGAGAGCGGGTGTGGGGGCTGTAGGTCTGGATAATGATGAGGTTAAGGGTATGAGTCTGGGTGGCTGAGAGGGGAGGGAGGAGGTTCTGGGCCTGGGCAGCCAGGGTTGCTCAGGCTACACTGGTGCTCCTGTGAGCACTGCCATCCTCCTGGAGAGCCTCTAGTGAGCGTCATGCTCTCTGTGTGCAGGCGCCAGCAGCTTTGCTTGGGGAAGGGACCTCACAGGTGCCATTGGGGCAAAAAGGACAAGAAGGACAGATGAGAGAGAGGAGAGAGGGGCAAAACAATCTGGTTACGTTGAGCACCCCATCTATAATTCCCCCTGCTTCACTGCGTCTTCCACTCTGTAACCACAGGCCACTGATGGTTCTTGAGTGAACAAGTCATTACTCAAGGAGACCATTTGTGTGAGTGTGTGAGTGTGCAGCCCTGAAGCACAGCCAGGCTGGAAGCCCAGCCCCACTGAAGGACACTATGCCAGAAAACTAGCTTTCCCTTTCCTCGAATTCCCAGGACTTGGCAGGGTTTGTGTTATGCTAGACACTTGTGGGTGGGGAGCCAAGAGCGGTGTGTCCTGTCCCAGGATAGGTGGCTGAGAAGGGTGTGTTTTGGGGGGCAGGATAGATAGGGTTAACCCCACTGGTCACCACCCGTTAGAGCAGCTGAGGTGAGCTGCTTGTGTCTGCTGGAATCCTCAGTTTTCTTGGGTGTCCTCCAAAGCTGTCCCTCTCTGGGCACCCGCAGACCTGGGCAGCTCCTAACCCTGCCTGGGGGTCAGCCATGCTGTCTCCTGCATGGTACAAACATCTCTGGAAGTTACTGAAGTTACTGTGCTCTTTGCCATGAAAAAGTCTAGTGCTCTCACTGTGTTAGCATTTACCACCCACCCTCCCTCTTCCTGCTGCGATAACCATGCGGGGTGGTGTCCACCAAACTGAAGAGGGATTTGATGTACTTGACCTGATATCAAGAGGCATTGTACTTTGGGAAGTCGCTTACCTCTCTTGGGCCTAGGTTTCCCAATCTGTAGAAATGAGTAATAATTTATGTTTTTCCATAAAGCTGCTAAGATGCTCAAATGAGATATTTATGAAAGTGCTTTGTAAACTGTACGCTGTAAAAACAGGTTACCTGTTATGTCTTATCTTTGTAGAAGTAACAGCAAAAAAGTACAAGAAAGAGAGAGAGAGGGACAGCAAGAATTATAGCCTGTATGGAAGACGACTCTAAATAATGTAAGTCTTAGAGGAGCCAGCCATCCTAGACCAGATTCCCATAAAAATCAAACCAGGAAAAAATAAAGAGGAGAAGTGAAAGTTCATTGCTGGAAAACCATGTTTTTCTTGGAGCCCCTGTGGGAGAGGTTATTATTTCAGTGCAGGAAGAGAACTATAATTCAGTTTTCCCAATCAGAGCCTTCTGATGCGTTGCCATGATTCACAGGCTATGACTCACTTATTAGAGTTCTCACTAGTGTATTACCAATAGTTTATATTCCTTAAAAAGGAGATAAGATGAAGAAGAGAGATTACATAATTATTTTTATTTCAGCTTATACCTTGGGTTTATCTGACATGATAATTTCACACACAAAAAAGTTTCTACCTGCAAAGGAAAAAAAATTCTCATTACTTTTTTCAGAAATCACATTTCCAAAATGCTTGTTAACCTCAGTACTTTTGCTGTCACACTTGGTAAACTACTGTGAAGGAAATTAATTTCTTTCGTTATTATTATTACTTTATTTGAGACTCAGTTTCACTCTTGTTACCCAGGCTGGAGTGCAGTGGCGCAATCTCTGCTCACTGCAACCTCCACCTCCCAGGTTCAAGCGATTCTCCTGCCTCAGCCTCCCGAGTAGCTGGGATTACGGGTTCCCGCCACCACGCCTGGCTAATTTTTTGTGTTTTCAGGAGAGACGGGATTTCACTATGTAGGCCAGGCTGGTCTTGAACTCCTGACCTCGTGGCCCACCTGCCTTGGCCTCCCAAAGTGCTGGGATTACAGGCATGAGCCACCGTGCCCAACTGTTATTATTTTTTTTAAGAAACTGGGTCTCACTCTGGCACCCAGGCTGGAGTGAGGTGGTGTGATCATAGCTCACTGTAACCTCAAACTCCCAGGCTCAAGCAATCCTCCTGCCTTAGCCTCCTGAGTAGCTAGGACTACAGGCACACGCCACCCCACCTGGCTGATTTATTTATTTATTTATATTTTTGTGGAGACAGAGGTGTTGCTTTGTTGCCCAGGCTGGTCTTGCCTTCAAGCAATCCCTATGCCTCAGCCTCTAAAAGTGCTGGGATTACAGGGTTAAGTCACTGCACCTGGCCAGAAATTATTATTTTTTTTTTTGAGATGGAGTTTTGCTCTGTTGCCCAGGCTAGAGTGCAGTGGCACGCGATCTTGGGCTCTACCTCCCAGGTTCAAGCGATTCTCCTGCCTCAGCCTCCTGAGTAGCTGAAATTACGGGCATGTGCCACCATACCCAGCTAATTTTTGTAGTTTTAGTAGAGATGGGGTTTTACCATGTTGGCCAGGCTAGTCTCAAACTCTTGGCCTCAAGTGATCCACCCGCCTGGGCCTCCCAAAGTGCTGGGGTTACAGGCGTGAGCCACCACTCCTGGTCCAGAAATTTTCTAAGGTCAGCATAAAATAAATCAGTGTGAAACACCCCAACCCATGAGATTTCTTCACTATCAGTAGCCAATTCTAAAACACATTAGATATTTTTGAATTATGTTATTGTGAATTATATTTTTCAAAATTAAAAAAATCTACCAGTTCACCAAAACACAAGTAGTCTTTTCTACCACCTACTCATGTCATCAAAAAGATCAGTCAAATATAGTGTAAACATCAAGCCAGATACACTAAAGTTATTAGAATGGCTGGGTGTGGGGGCTTACGCCTGTGCTTTGGGAGGCTGAGGTGGGAGGATCACTTGAGCCCAGGAGTTTGAGACCAGCCTGGGCAACAGAGCAAGACCCCATCTCTACAAAATACACAAAAATTAGCTGGGCATAGTGGTGTGTGCCTGTGGTCCCAGATACTCAGGAGGCTGAGGTGGGAGGATCACTTGAGCCTGGAGGTCGAGGCTGCAGTAATTGTGCCATTGCACTCCAGCTTGGGCAACAGGTGAGACCATGTCTCAAAAAAAAAAAGAAACAAACATTTTCTTTATTCCATTTCATTGATGTCAAGCTCACATAATCACAAATATTCTAATCTGGGAGATTCAAAACCTGTTGATGATTTGAACGTTGTCTAGATTCTATTTAAATGTTTCCTGCAGGCTGTAAAGCTACACACTTCCCACGGAATAAAGGCGTTTATGTGCTTTTTGAGTTCAACCACTTTGACTGCATTAGGCCGGGTCTACACTGACTTCATAGGATATTGAAATGATGATAATGACGAATGTATATTATTTACCTGAGTAACTACAGTGGTTTAGGCATTTTGCATGTATGTTATTTATTTATTTATTTTTTGAGACAGAGTCTCGCTCTGTTGCCTAGGCTAGAGTGCCATCTCAACCTCCTGGGCTAAAGCAATCTTCCCACCTCATGCTCCCAATTAGCTGAGACTACAGGCATGCACCACCATGCCTGGCTAATTTTTTTTTTTTTTTTTTTTTTTTTTGAGATGGAATCTTGCTCTGTTGCTCAGGCTGGAGTGCAGTGGCACAATCTTGGCTCACTGCAACCTTCACTTCCTGGGTTCCAGCGATTCTCCTGCCTCAGCCTCCCAAGTAGCTGGGATTACAGGTGTGTGCCACCATGCCTGCTAATTTTTGTATTTTTTAGTAGAGATGGGGTTTCACCATATTGGCCAGGCTGGTCTTGAACTCCTGACTTCGTGATCCACCCACCTTGGCCTCCCACAGTGCTGGGATTACAGGTGTGAGCCACCATGCCTGGCCCCAGCTAATTTTTTATTAATACTTTTTTGTAGAGATGGTGTCTCGCTATGTTGCCTAGGCTGGTTTTGAAATCTTGGGCTCAAGAAATCCTTTCACCTTAGCCTTCCAAAGTGCAAGATTACAGTCATGAGCCGCCATGCCCAGCCTCATATACACATTTTAATTCATCCCACAATACTGAGTTTGAGAAAACAGCCTCAAAGAGGTTAAACCATCTACCAATGGTTACTCAGCAAGTAGGCGGCTGAGCCAGAATCCTAAACCGTGTCAACCTTTTCCCATCATATGACACAATGCTTAAATAAATGTTCTACCAAATGCAAGGCTAAGCTGAATCTGAAGAATTTTAACAAGGCACTGGATTCAGACCAAAATTTTAATTTGGAGCCCAAATCATTTAGATCAGTTCTCTGCCTTGGTTAACCTAACCAGTGGATGTCTACTTCACTGGGTGCCAGTGGATTTGGGTCTCAAAGAATATGCATTTGAAAAAATTAGGAAGAAAAAAATCCTTTGGACAATATGTCTTTAAAAAAAATCAACCGAAACTCCCTTTGGGGCTGTGATTTTCCCACAGAAACAGATAGGAATCAGGTCTTACATCAGTTTCTTGCTGCCCGGAAATTTCAAAGCAACAATGTTCAGAAGGAGACTGAGAAAGCACGACAGCAACAAAAATGGGAGGAACCAACTGGCTGCAAGTTTCTTGTGTGGCGTGACCTCCCCTTGGTCATCTTTTCCTCGACTGATAGCTGTGGCACCTGCTGTGATTGGAATGGGCTCCTGTACTTTGGCGGTGCAGGCCCCATAGCCAGAGCTCACTGTTGTCCTTTCTGCCAGGAACTTCTCTTGAGGCAAAAGAGATGCCCCTTGAACTAACTGGGCTTTAACATAATGGAACCTGGACAGGATCCATGATCCAGCTTCCCATCCAGAGATTCTGAGAGGCTGAAGAATTCTAGCCAAGAATACATAAGCTTGTTGGAAGGAATTTAAAGCAATGTTATCTCCTAAGACATTCCACATGCCCACTCCCGTCATCCCCAGTAAAATGTAATCCCAGCACTTTGGGAGACTAAAGTGGGCGGATTGGTTGAGGCCAGGAGTTTGAGACCAGCCTGGGCAACATGGTGAAACCCATCTGCCAAGACCAGCTCAGTTGTGGAGACCCTAGCAGCAGCACTAGAGGAATTAACCTAACATAGCAGCACTAGAGGAATTAAAGACATGCAGAAATATAGGGTGTGGAGTGGGAAATCAGGGGTCTCACAGCCTCCAGAGCTGAAAGCCCCGAACAGAGATGTACCCACATATTGACAGCAAGCCAGTGATAAGCATTGTTTCTATTGATTATAGATTTACTAAAAGTATTCCTTACGGGAAACAAAGGGATGGGCCGAAACAAAGAGATGGGTCTGGCTAGTTATCTGCAGCAGGAGCATGTCCTTAAGGCACAGATGCTCATGCTATTGTTTGTGGTTTAAGAACGCCTTTAAGGGGTTTGGGCGGGCCATGTGTTCCTTGCCCTCATTCCGGTAAACCCACACCCTTCAGCTGAGCATCATGGCCATCACGAACATGTCACAGTGCTGCGGGGATTTTGTTTATGCTCAGTTTTGGGGCCAGTTTATGGCCATATTTGGGGGCCTGTTCCCAACACCAATCTCTACTAAAATTATAAAAATTAGCTGGGCGTTGTAGTACACACCTGTAATCCCAGCTACTTGGGAGGTTGAGGCAGGAGAATCACTTGAACTCAGGAGGTGGAGGTTGCAGTGAGCTGAGATTGCACCACTGAACTCCAGCCTGGGTGACAGAGCAAGACTCTGTCTCAATAAATAAACAAATAATGATGAATTGAAGCTTAGTATACATTCAGAAAAGGGCATAAATCCCTAGTGGATAGTTCAATAAATTCAATAAATTTTTACAAGGTGAACATACCTGTATAACCAATATCAAATTAGGAAATAAAACATTACCAATAACCAGAAGCCCCTTCAAGCCCCTTCTCTTTCTCTCTAGAGCAGACACTCTCCTGATTTTAGTTGTTATGGAATATATTAATTTTGCCTGAGTTTATATTTTATATAATTGGAATTCAATGTTGTACCTTGTGCTGGTTAATTTTATTTGCCAATTTGACTGGGCCACAGGGTGCCCAGACGTTTGGTTCAACTGTGTTCTGTGTGTCTGTAAGAGTGTGTGTGGATGCGATTAAGAGTTGAATTGGTGGACTGAGTAAAGCAGATTGTGGGCCTCACCCGATCAACTGAAGGCCTAAATATAGCAAAAGGCTGCTCCTCCCAAGAGTCAAAAAATTCCTCCTGCCTGATTGACTGTTTTTCCTGCCTTTGGACTCAGACTAAAACCTCAGCTCTTCCTGGGTCTTGAGCCTACCAAACATTGGATTAAATCTTCATCATCGGCCAGGCGTGGTGGCTGACACCTGTAATCCCAGCACTTTGGGAGGCTGAGGTGGGTGGATCACTTGAGTTCGTGAGTTCGAGACCAGTGTGGCCAACATGGTGAAACCCTGTCTCTCCTAAAAATACAAAAATTAGCCAGGTGTGGTGGCGTGTGCCTGTAATGCCAGCTACTTGGGAGGCTGAGGCAGGAGAATCACTTGAACCCAGGAGGCAGAGGTTGCAGTGAGCTGAGATCATGCCATTGCACTCCAGCCTGGGCAACAGAGTGAGGCTCCGTCTCAAAAAAAACCCCAAAAAACCAAAAACAAAAAACGTCACTATCAACTCTCCTGAGTCTCCAGCTGGCCAGCTGCAGATCTTGGGACTCCTCGACCTCCATAACTGTGTGAGCCAATTCCTTATACTACATCTCTTCATATATCTATTGCTATGGCTTGAATATTTGTCCCTTCTGAAACTTACATTGAAATTTAACTCCCCAGTGTGGCAGTATTGAGAAGTGGGGACTTTAAGAGGTGATCGGGTCATGAGAACTCTGCCTTCATGAATGGATTAGCCAGATGTGGTGGCGGGCACCTGTAGTCCCAGCTACTCGGGAGGCTGAGGCAGGAGAATTGCTTGAACCTAGGAGGCCGAGGTTGCGGTGAGCCGAGATCGCACCACTGCACTCCAGTCGGGGCGACGAGCAAAACTTCATCTAAAAAATAAATAAATACAAATAAAAAAATTACCCAGTTTTAGGTATTCTGTTATAAGCAACAAAAAATGGACCAAGACATCTATATCTACATCCATTCCCTATTCTCTTTCTCTGGAGAACACTCATACATACCCTGCTTGCTTTTGCATTTTTACTTAATGTAATGAACAAAGTCTGCCTTCATTAACAGACTTGAACTGAGCACCTACAGTATCTGGAGTGCTTACCAAGCATCTGTCATGTCTTATAAATGAAATGTTTATTTTCTCCAGGATGATAATATTGGTGGAATCAAAGCATCTAGAAGACCATGCATTCCATTTTAAATCTAGTTGAGATGGCATAATTCATACCTCCTCAAATGTGAACAATTATAAATGACTCAACCAGCTGGTGCCAAATTCCACCTATACCCTGAGTATACTTGAAGCAACCACCTAAACCCAAGCTAATAGCCAGATGTATGCTCACTGAATGGATAACTTACCTAACCTTGAGGTGAGTTAAGAATCAAACACACACAGTTTTAAAAAAATGTTTTTGAAGTGGATTTTATTTTATTATTTTATTTTTATTTTTATCTTTTTTTGAGATGGAATCTCACTTTGTCACCCAGGCTGGAGCTCAATGGCATGGTCTTGGCTCACTGCAACCTCTGCCTCCTGAGTTCAAGTGATTCTCCTGCCTCAGTCTCCTGAGTAGCTGGGACTACAGGTGCATGCCACCATGCCTGGCCAATTTTTGTATTTTCAGTAGAGACAAGGTTTTACTATGTTGGCCAAACTGGTCTGGAACCCCTGACCTCATGATCTGCCTGCTTCGGCCTCCCAGAGTGCTGGGATTACAGGCGTGAGCCGCCGCGCCCAGCCTGAAGTGGATTTTATGAATAAAGACTTTGTGGCTGTTATCCTATGGAGTCCGATGTGGCCTTCACTTTAATACTTCCCCAAATAGATAGTAGTGAGATGGGAGAGGCAGGAGAAATATACAGCTGGGGTCAGTGAGCCACCACAAGCATTTCCACACTGGCCAATTGATCAATGATAATTCTCCACACTGGCCAATTGGTCAATCATATATTGGAATATAATCCAAATGCTAGTCAAGGTCTCCGTGTCCACCTGGCTCCTGTTTGCATCTATCTCAAAACCTCACATTACCCTCCATAGAAATCTTGGCCCCTTCACTGGTTCCCACCACAAATCTACCTAGACAGCTGGTTTTTGAGTTTTAATAGAATTTTACTGAGGGTTGCCAGGCGCGGTGGCTCCCGCCTATAATCCCAGCACTCTGGGAGGCTGAGGAGGGCAGATCACGAGGTCAGGAGATTGAGACCATCCTGGCCAGCACAGTGAAACCCTGTCTATACTAAAAATACAAAAAAATTAGCCGGGTGTGGTGGCGGGCACCTGTAGTCCCAGCTACTCGGGAGGCTGAGGCAGGAAAATGATGTGAACCTGGGAGGCGGAGCTTGCAGTGAGCTGAGATCACGCCACTGCACTCCAGCCTGGGCGACAGAGCAAGACTCTGTCTCAAAAACAACAACAACAAAAAAAACAACTGAGGGTTTGGGGGTAGGGGCATCTCATTTTAATACAATGTACAGCATCCCTGTCTCATTTCTCATTCTTTTTTTGCTTTTCCTTTTTCTCAGAAGCTCCTTAAAGTACTCTCCTGATCTTCTGGCAAATAATTCAGCAAACATCTTTCGTTGCTTGAGAAGGCCCTGGGAGGCCCCTCCTTATCCTCAGTAAGCCTGTCAGTGTGTTTCTTCCAAGCACATACAGCACTTTCCCAAAGAGATCTAACAAAATAAAAACTTTCCTCTTCTCATTATAACTTGAGTGATCACATGATTTCTATTGCTCAGCATTAGTCTAGGCCCAGGGAGATATATAGGAGAACAGAAGATGATTCCTACCCTCAAGGCATTTAGAGTCCATGGAGAGAGAATTACGAAGCATGAAATAGTTGGAAAATACTTCAGTGCCAGGCTCTGTGGTAATGTCCATGCACTGGGGGTTAAGAATAGTGCCAGGTCAGCTCAGCTCAGCCAGGGGAGACGATCTCCAGGTGGGTGTGTGGAGTGGGTTGAATCTGGTTTGGCTGCCTGGTGGGAGGAGAACCGTTCAGGGTAAGGGCACAGCATCCACAAAGTCATGAGCATGGCAAGAGGGAGTGTGAGTACTGATGAGAAATAAACCTGGTTGGGAGAATGGAGTGAAATTAGGATGCTGAAAGCCAGAGACGTGGACTGTGGGACCAGTGATAATGGAGATTCCCCAGCTGGTTCCTTGAGTAGAAAGTGACACACAAAACCACATCAAGAAGCCTTGCCTGACAGCTGCGTACAGGATACACTGGAGGGGGAAAGGGAGACCATCTGCTACAACCAAGCCTCAGACTGATGTGTGGATGTTTGGGATTAGGAGGGGCAACGGGAAGGGAGATTAAAAGGTGAATCTGCTGGCTGGGCATGGTGGTTCACGCCTATGATCCCAGCATTTGGGAGGCCGAGGTGGGCAGATCACCTGAGGTCAGGAGTTCAAGATCATCCTGACCAACATGGAGAAACCCTGTCTCTATTAAAAATACAAAATTTAGCCCGGTGTGGTGGTGCATGCCTGTAATCCCAGCTACTTGGGAGACTGAGGCAAGAGAATCGCTTGCATCTGGGAGGTGGAGGTTGCAGTGAGCCAAGATCGCGCTTATTGCCCTCCAGCCTGGGCAACAAGAGTGAAACTTCATTTCAAAAAAAAAAGGTAAATCTGCAAAAAACTTAAGCATCACTGATCTCTAATTGGTCACAGGAATGGAGGAAAGGGGGAACGACTTGAAGGAGGCAGCCCCTCTCTGGATTCCAAGCCCTGCTCGGAATCAGAGGGCAGTGGCGGGAGGTAAAGGCTAAAGGTGCTTTTTAGTTTGGATGTTTGTGTGTCCCTCTGCATCCCTCCCTTCCTCTCCCATTGTCATTCTCTCATCTGCGTTAATTCCTACCAGCACATCTATACATGCCACCACTGGTACAGCCTCCTGAGGCTCTGCTTAGGCAAGGGATGAAGGGTTACCAATGACCCAGCAATAAATGGTAAGTGAATTTGTCTTGCATCATGCCTGCAGGGGAATCTTTCCTAAGTTATTTAGAACCTTGAAGTGTTGACTCTAAGGAAGGGCTTCTTAACCTGAGGACTATGGACAGATTGCAAGAGATCCATGGAGTTAGATAGGAAATTCACTAACCTTGAACTGAAATTGAGCATTATTATAAATCCAGGCAATAAACCATGTAGCATTATCAGTCCCAGTGACTTGGTCACCATCAATAGAAATCACAGACATTTTTATATCATGTTATAGTTGTTTCAGAGAGCATGAAGTATTTTCTGCACTTACTACTTTGCAATTTTAATAGTGAAACTAGACCTCCCGCTTTATCTTGTTATTGAGTGTGTTAATTTCTCACAAATATATGATTGATCAGAAATTTTAAAAATACTTTGGCCAAGTGAGGTGGCTCACATCTGTAATCCCAGCACATTGGGAGGGCAAGGTGGGAGGATCACTTGAGGCTGGGAGTTTGAGACCAGACTGAACAACACAGTAAGATCACATTTCTTTTTTTTTTTGAGACGGAGTCTCGCTCTATCGCCCAGGCTGGAGTGCAGTGGCCGGATCTCAGCTCACTGCAAGCTCTGCCTCCCGGGTTTACGCCATTCTCCTGCCTCAGCCTCCCGAGTAGCTGGGACTACAGGCGCCCGCCACCTCGCCTGGCTAGCTTTTTTTGTATTTTTTTAGTAGAGACAGGGTTTCACCGTGTTAGCCAGGATGGTCTCGAACTCCTGACCTCGTGATCCGCCCGTCTCGGCCTCCCAAAGTGCTGGGATTACAGGCTTGAGCCACCGCACCCGGCCTGTGAGATCCCATTTCTACAAGAACTGAAAAGATTAGCTGAGTGTGATGGCACATGCCTATAATCCTAGCTACTTGGGAGGCTGAGGTGGAAAGATTGCTGAAGGGATGATTGCACCACTGCACTCCAGCCTAGACAACAGAGTGAGACCCTGTCTCAAAAAAAGGAAGAAAAGAAAAGAAAGAAGAAAAGAAAGAAAAGGGAGAGAGCGAAAGAAAGAGAAATAAAGAAAGAAAATGGGAGGGAGGCAGAGCAAGATGGCTGAATAGAAGCCTAACAATTGTCCTCCCTGCAGGAACATCAAATATCCACACACACACACCCCTTCATAAGAATCAAAAATAAGGTGAGCAATCACAGTACCTGGTTTTAACTTCCTATTGCTGAAGGAGATACTGAAGAGGGTAGGAAAGATAGGCTTGAATAGCTGACTCCACCCCTCTCCGGTCTCCCAATAGTGGCCATGTGGTGCAGAGAGAGCCTGTGTGCTTGGGGGAGGGAGAGCGCAGTGACTGGGGGACTTTGCACTGGAACTCAGTGCTGCCCCCTCAGGGCAGAAAGTAAAACCAGGCAGAACTGAGCCAGCAATGAAGGGAGCATTTCCATCAGCCCTAGCCGAGGGAACTTGCCCATCCCAGTGGTGGAAAGCCGACTTTTGGCAAACCTCGCCACCATGGGCTAAAGTGCTCTGGGATCCTAAATAAAGTTGAAAGGCAGTCTAGGCCACAAGGACTACAACTCTAGGCAAGTCCTAGTGCTGCACTGGGCTTGGAACCAGTGGACTTGGGGGCACCTGGCCTCCTGAGACACAAGCCCGGGCAGCTAAGGGAGAGCTTGTGCCACTTATCCCCCCACCTCAGGCAGCACAGTTCACAGCTCTGAAAGAGACGTCTTCCTCCTGCTTGAGGAGAGGGAACTTAGAAACCAGCTCAGCCACAGTGGCACAGGGCACCAGGCAGTCATGAGGCCTCCATTCCAGGCCCTAGCTCCTGGACTACATTTCTAGACATACCCTGGGCCAGAAGGGAAACTGCTGCCTTGATGGGAAGGACCCTGTCCCGGCAGACTGCATCACCTGCCGACTACGGGGCCCTTAGGCCCTGTATAATCAGCAGCAATACCCAGGGAGTATGTCGTGGGCCTTGGGTGAGACTCTGAGATGTGCTGGCTTCAGGCATGACCCAGCACATTTCTAGCTGTGGTGGCTACAAAGAGGGACTATCTTTGCTTGAGAAAAGGAGAGGGAAGGGTCAAAACCAGGCAGAACTCAGCCTAGGTACCAGCTCAGCCACAGTGGGGTACAGCACCAAGTGGGCTCTTGGGGCCCCTAATTCTAGGCCTTGGCACTTGGATGGCATTGCTGGACCTACCCTAGGCCAGAGGGGAGCCCACTTCCACGAAGGATGAGTCCTAGGCCTGGCAGCGTTCTGAGGAGCGCTAGGCCGTAAGTGAACATCGGTGGCAGCCTGGCTGTACTCACCCTGGGCCCACGGTGGTGGTGGCCATGGGGAGACAATCCTCTGCCTGTGGAGAGGGGAGAGAAAAGTGGGAAGGACTTTGTCTTGTAGTTTGAGTGCCAGCACAGCTACAGTAGGATAGAACACCAGGAAGATTCCCAAGGTTTCTGGCTCCAGGTCCTGGCTCCCAGATAGCATCTCTGGACCCACCTAGGGCCTGGGGGAACTTGCCACTCTGAGGGGAAGGACACAAGCCTGGCTTCACCGCCTACTGATTGTAGAGCCTTAGAGCCTTGAACAAACACAGTTAGTAGCCAGGCAGTGGTTATAGCAGGCCACGGGTGAGACCCAGTGTAGTCACAGTGGTGGTGGCCACAGGGGCATTGTGTCACCACTTCCCCAGCTCCAGGCAGCTCAGCACAGACAGAGAGAGACTCTGTTTAAGATAAAAGTAAGGAATGAGAAGAACAGTCTCTGCATGGTAATCTAGATAATTCTTCCAGATCTTATCCAGCACCACCAAGGCAGTACCTCTAAGAGTAACCACAGTGTTACTGGGCTTGGGGAGACCCTAAGGCAGATATGGCTGGAGTGACCAAAAGCTTAGATCACAACACTCAAGTCCCCTCTAATATGCACAAAGCCTTCCTAAGAAGGGCAGGTACAAAGAAGCCCAGACTGTGAAGATTATAATAAATACTAACTCTTCAATGCCCAGATACCAATGAACAGCCACAGGCATCACGACCCTGCACGAAAACATGCCCTCAACAAATGAATTAAATAAGGAACCAGAGACCGATCCTGAAGAAGCAGAGATATTTGACTTTTTGGACACAGAATTCAAAACGGCTATTTTGAGGAAACTCAAAGAAATTCAAGAGAACACAGAGAAGGGATTCAGACTCTATCAGATAAATTTAACAAATAATTGAAATAATTAAAAAGAATCAAGCAGAGATTCTGGACCGGAAAAATGCAATTGGCACACTAAAGAATGCATTAGAGTCCTTTAATAGCAGAATTAATCAAGCAGAAGAAAGGATTAGTGAGCTCGAACACAGGCTATTCGAAAATATACAGGCAGAGGAAGCAAAATTTAAAAAGACTAAAAAACAATGAAGTGCACTTAAAAGGACCTGGAAAATAGCTTTGAAAGGGCAAGTCTAAGATGTATTGGCCTGAAAGAGGAGGCAGAGAGATGGGGTAGAAAGTTAATTCGAAGGGATAAAAACAGAACTTCCGGCCTGAAAGAGGAGGCAGAGAGAGAGATGGGGTAGAAAGTTAATTCGAAGGGATAAAAACAGAACTTCCGGCCTGAAAGAGGAGGCAGAGAGAGAGATGGGGTAGAAAGTTAATTCGAAGGGATAAAAACAGAACTTCCTAAACCTAGAGAAAGATATCGATATCCAAGTACAGGAAGGCATATAGAACACCAAAGAAGATGACCTCAAGGCATTTAATCACCAAACTCCCAAAGGGTCAAGAATAAAGAAAGGATCCTAAAGGCAGTAAGAGAAAAGAAATAACACACAATGGAGCTCCAATACATCTGGCAGCAGACTTTTTAGTGGAAACCTTACAGGCCAGGAGAGAGTGGCATGACATATTTAAAGTGCTGAACAGGCTGGACGCAGTGGCTCACACCTGTAATCCCAGCACTTGAGAGGCCGAGGCAGGCAGATCACCTGAGGTCAGGAGTTTGAGACCAGCCTGACCAACATGGAGAAACCCCATCTCTACTAAAAATACAAAACTAGCTGGGCGTGGTGGCACATGCCTGTAATCCCAGCTCCTTGGAAAGCTGAGGCAGGAGAATCACTTGAACCTGGGAGGCGGAGGTTGCAGTGAGTCGAGATCAAGCCATTGCACTCCAGCCTGGACAACAAGAGTGAAACTCCATCTCAAAAAATAAAAATAAAGTGCTGAAGGATATAAAACTTTTATCCTAGAATAGTATATCTGATGAAAATATCCTTCAAACGTGAAGGAGAAATCAAGATATTCCCAGACAAGGAAAGGCTGAGTGATTTTATCAACATCAAACCTATCCTACAAGGAACGCTAAAGGGAGTCCTTTAATCTGAAAGAAAAGGATGTTAATGAGCAATAAGCAATAATCTGAAGGTACAAAACTCCCTGAACAATGGAATAGTACAACACTGAAACTGTGGTGTGTAAAGTACTCACATCTTAAATAGAAATACTAAAAGATGAACAAAAATAATAACTACTTTTCAAGATGTAGACTGCATAATAAGATATAAATATAAACAATAAAAAGTTGAAAAGCAAGGAGACAGAGTTAAAGGGTAATGTTTTTTATTAGTTTTCTTTTTGCTTGTTTGTTTATGCAACCAATGTTGTTATCAGTTTAAAATAATGGGTTATAAGATAGTATATGCAAGCCTCATGGTAACCTCAAATCAAAAAGCCAGCTGGGCATGGTGGTTCAAGCCTGTAATCTCAGCACTTTGAGAGACCAACGTGGGCAGATTGCTTGAGCCCAGGAGTTTGAGGCCAGCTTGGGCAACATGGCAAAACCCCATCTCTACAAAAAATACAAAAATTAGCTGGGAATGGTGGCCTGCACCTGCAGTCCCAGCTCCTTGGGAAAATGAGATGAGTGGATCACTTGAGCCTAGGAGGATGAGGTTGCTGTGAGCTCTGGTTGCACCACTGTACTCCAGCCGGAGTGACAGAATGAGACCCAGTCTCAAAAACAAAGCAAAACAAACAACAACAAAAAACTCAAAACAAACAAAAAAATAGATACACAAAAAATAAAAAGCAAAAATTAAATCATACTACCAGAGAAAATCACTTTCATTAAAAGGAAGGAAAGAAGGAAGATAAAAGCACAAAACAACCAGAAAACAAATAACAAAATGGCAGGAGAAAATCTTACTTATCAATACATTGATTGTAAATGACTCAACTCTCCAATGAAAAGACAGTGTCTAAATGGATTAAAAATAAGACCCAGTGATCTGTTGCCTACAAGAAACATACTTCACCAATAAAGATAATCAGAGACTGAAAATAAAAGTATAGAAAAGATATTCCATGCAAACGTAAACTAAAAAAGAATAAGAGTAGCTATACTTATATAATACAAAGTAGATTTCAAGACAAAACTATAGAAAGAGGCAAAGAATCATTATATAATGATAAAGGGATCAATTCAGCAAGAAAATATAACAATTATATATGCATCTAACACTAGAGCACCCAGATATATATAAACCAAATATTGTTACAGCTAAGGAGAGAGATACGTCCTAATAATAGATGGAGACTTCAATACCACACATTCAGCCTTGGACAAATCATCCAGACATAAAATCAATAAAGAAACATTGGCCCTTATCTGCACTGTAGACTGAACAGACCTAATTGTTATTTAAAGAACATTTTATCCAACAGCTGAAGACTACACATTCTTCTCCTCTGCACATGGATTATTCTCAAGGGTAGACCATACGTTAGCTCACAAAACAAGTCTTAAAAACATTTTTTAAGTTGAAATAATAGGCTAGGTGCGGTGGCTCACACCTATAATCCCAGTACTTTGGGAAGCCGAGGTGGGCAGATCACGAGGTCAAGAGATGGAGACCATCCTGGACAACATGGTGAAACCCTGTCTCTACTAAAAAATACAAAAATTAGCCAGTCATGGTGGTACGCGTAGTCCCAGCTACTCGGGAGGCTGAGGCAGGAGAATCACTTGAACCAGGGGGGCGGAGGTGGCAGTGAGCTGAGATCGCACCACTGCACTCCAGCCTGGTGACAGAGCGAGACTCCGTGCCAAAAAAAAAAAAAATTGAAAGAATTGAAAGAATATCATGTATTTTCTCTGTCCACAATGAAGTAAAACTAGAAGTCAATGACAAGAAAATTTTAGAAACTATACAAATACATGGAAATTAAACAGTATGATCCTGAATGACCAGTGGGCCAAGGAAGAAATTAAGAAAGGAATCAAAAAATTTATTGAAACAAATGATAATGGAGACACAACATACCAAAACCCACGGATACAGCAAAAACGGTACTAACAGGGAAGTGCCTATCTAAAAAAGAGGAAAAACTTGAACAACCTAACGATGCAGCTTAAAAAATTAAAAAAGCAAAAGCAAACCAAACTCAAAATTAGTAGGAGAAAAAATGTCATAAAGATCACAGTAGGCAAGGTACAGGGTCTCATGCCTATAATCCCTGCACTTTGGGAGGCAGAGGCAGAAGGATGGCTTGAGCCCAGGAACTCGAGACCAGCCAGGGCAACATACTGAGACCCTGTTTACACACACACACACACACACACACACACACAAAAGTCAAAAATACGAAGCCGAGCATGATGGCACATGTCTGTAGTCCCAGATAATTGAGGGGCTGAGATGGGAGTATCGCTTGAGCCTGGGAGGTGGAGGCTGCAGTGAGCCATGAGTGTGTCAATACACTCCATCCTGGGCAACGAAGTGAGACTGTATCAAAAAACAAAACAAAAAACAGAAATAAATAAAATTGAAATGAAGAAAACAATACAAAAGATCCATGAAATGAAAAGCTTTTTTTTTTGACAAGATAAACAAAAATAACCAACCTTTAGCCAGACTAAGAAAAATGAGAGAAGATACAAATAAATGAAACCAGAAATGAAAAGGAGATATTACAACGGACACCACAGAAATTCAAAGGATCATTAGAGGCTACTATGAGCAACTGTGTGTCAATCAATTGGAAAATCTAGAAGAAATGGATACATTCCAGACACACCAAGATTGAGCCATGAAGAAATTCAAAACCTGAACAGAACAAAAACCAGTCATGAGACTAAAGCTGCAATAAAATGTCTCCCAGCAAACAAAATCCTGGGATCTGAATGCTTCACTGCTGAATTCTACCAAACATTTAAGGAAAAATATTACCAATCCTACGCAAACTATTCTGAAAAGTAGAGAATACTTCCAAACTCATTCTATGAGGCTAGTATTATCTTGCTGCCAAAACAAAACACATTAAAAAAAAAAAAAAAAGAAACAGAAAAGAAACTACAGGCCAGTATCCCTAATGAAAACTGATGCAAAAATCCTCATCAAAGCGCTAGCAAGACTGGGTGCAGTGACTCACGCCTGTAATCCCAGCACTTTGAAAGGCTGAGGTGGGCAGATCACCCGAGGTCAGGATTCAAGACTAACCTGCTCAAAATGGTGAAACCCTGTCTCTACTAAAAATACAAAAATTAGCCGGGTGTGGTAGCACATGGCTGTAATCCCAGCTATTCAGGAGGCTGAGGCAGGAGAATCGCTTGAACCGGGGAGGCAGAGGCTGCAGTGAGCCGAGATCCGAGATTGCACCACTGCACTCCAGCCTGGGTGACAGAGCAAGACTCTGCACTGCTCCCCCGACCCCCGCCCCCCCCAAAAAAATACTAGCAAACTGAATTCAATAACAAATTTTTAAAAATTAGGCAGGTGTGGTGGCGCATGCCTGTAGCCCCAGCTACTTAGGAGGCTGAGGCGGGAGGATCACTTGGGCCCAGGAGATGGAGGTTGCAGTAAGCCAAGATTGTGCCACTGCACTGGAGCCTGGGTGACAGAGTGATACTCTGTTTCTAAAAGAAAAAGAAACAAAATGGATTAAATATTTATATTTTAGACCTCAAACTATGAAACTGCTACAAGAAAACGATGGGGAAACTCTCTAGGACATTGAACTGGGCAAAGAAAACAATCAAGAAAGTGAAGAGACAATCTACCAAATGGGAGAAAACGTTTGCAGATTATCCATCTAACAAGGGATTAATAACCACAAAAATTAGCTGGGTGTGGTAGTGGGCGTCTGTAGTCCCAACTACTCGGGAGGCTGAGGCAGGAAAATCACTTGAACCTGAGAGGCAGAGGTTGCAGTGAGCCAAGATCACGCCACTGCACTCCAGCCTGGGCAACAAAGCAAGACTCCATCTAAAAAGAATAATAATAATAATAATAATAATAACCAGAATATATAAGGAGCTCAAACAACCCTGTAGGAAAGGCCGGGTGTGGTGGCTCATACCTGTAATCTCAGCACTTTGGGAGGCTGAGGTGGGCGGATGGCTTGAGTCCAGGAGGTTGAGACCAGTCTGGGCAACATGACAAAATCCCATCTCGACAAAAAATACAAAAATTAGCAAGGCATGGTGGCATGTGCCTGTAGTCCCAGCTACTCAGGAGGCTGATGTGGGAGGATTGCTTGAGCCTGGGAAGCAGAGGTTGCAGTGAGCAGAGATCGCACCACTGCACTCCAGTCTGGGGGACAGGTAGAGACCTTGCCTTGAAACCAAACCAAACAAAACAAAACACCCCCCCAAAACAAACAAACAAACAAACAAACAAAAAACCTCATAGGAAAATATCCAGTAATCCAATTTTGAAAATGGGTAAAAGATCTGAATAGACATTTCTCAAAAGAAGACATACAAATGGCAAACAGGCATATGAAAAGGTGCTCAACATCATTGTTCATCAGAGATATCCAAATTAGCACTACAATGAGATATCTCATCCCGGTTAAAGAAGCTTTATCCAAAAGATAGACAATAACACACGCTGGCAAGGATGTGGAGAAAAGGGAACCCTCAAACACTATTTGTGGGAATGTAAATTAGTACAACCACTATGGAGAACTGTGTGGAGGCTCCTCAAAAAAACAAAATAGAGGCCAGGCGCGGTGGCTCAAGCCTGTAATCCCAGCACTTTGGGAGGCCGAGACGGGTGGATCACGAGGTCAGGAGATCGAGACCATCCTGGCTAACATGGTGAAACCCCATCTCTACTAAAAAATACAAAAAATTAGCCGGGCGAGGTGGCGGCGCCTGTAGTCCCAGCTACTCAGGAGGCTGAGGCAGGAGAATGGCGTAAACCCGGGAGGTGGAGCTTGCAGTGAGCTGAGATCCGGCCACTGCCCTCCAGCCTGGGCGACAGAGCGAGACTCCGTCTCAAAAAAAAAAAAAAAAAAAAAAAATAGAGCTGCCATACAATCCAGCAAACCCAGTGCTAGGTATACACAGTATACACACAAAAGAAAGGAATTCAGTATATCGAAGAAATATCCACTCCCATGTTTATTGCAGCAGTTATTCACAATTGCCAAGATTCAGAAGCAAACCAAGATTCAGAAGCAACCATCCATCAACAGATGAATGGATAAAGAAAATGTGGTACATATACTCAGTGGGGTATTATTCAGCCATGAAAAAGAATGAGATCCTGTCATTTCAACAACATGGATGGAGCTGGAGGTAATTATGTTCAGTGAAGTAAGACAGGGACAGAAAGACAAAGTTCACACATTCTCAGTCATTTGTGAGAGAGAGAAATTAAAACAATTGAATTCATGGAGATAGAGAGTAGAAGGATGGTTGCCAGAGGCTGGGGAAGGTACTGGGGGGCTGGTGGAAAGGTGGGGATGGTTAATGGGTACAAAAATAATAGAAAGAATGAATAAGATCTAGTATTTGATAGCACAACAGGGAGACTATAGTCAACAATAATTTAAAAATACTAAGAGGGTATTTTGCATTTAAAAATAACTAAAAGGGTATCTAATCCCAGCACTTTGGGAGGCTGAGGCAGTTGGATCACTTGAGGCCAAGAGTTTGAGACCAGCCTGGCCAACATGGTGAAACCTCATCTCTATTAAAAATATAAAAATTAGCCAGTTGTGGTGGTGGCGCCTGTAATCCCAGCTATTTGGGAGGCTGAGGCATGAGAATTACTTGAACCTAGGAGGTGGAGGTTGCAGTGAGCTGAGATCATGCCACTGTACTCCAGCCTGGGTGGCAGAGTGAGACTCTGTCTCAAAAAAGAAAGAAAGAAAAGAGAGAGAGAGAGAAAGGAAGGGAGGGAGGGTATAATTAGATTGTTTTTAACACAAAAGGATACCCCATTTACCCTGATGTGATTATTATGCATTGCATGCCTGTCCCAAAATATCTCATGCATTCCATAAAGATATACACATACTATGCGCCCACACAAAAAAATTTTTTTAATTAAAATGAAAATAAAA
>NW_016804791.1:1123143-1142054 GCF_001698545.2 Rhinopithecus bieti | reverse complement strand
AAACTCCATCTCAAAAAAAAAAAGAAGAAATAATCATAATAATTCTCCCTTTCCTCCAATATTTATTAAGTCCTCCCTTTATATAGGGCTATGTGCTGGGTGCTAGTCTATTACGATGAGCCTCAGTTTCCTCATGAATTCATAATAATAGCTCACTTCTCACTGCACTTCACAAAGTACTTTCTTTTTTTTTTTTTTTTTTTTGAGACGGAGTCTTGCTCTGTCGCCCAGGCTGGAGTGCAGTGGCCGGATCTCAGCTCACTGCGAGCTCCGCCTCCCGGGTTTACGCCATTCTCCTGCCTCAGCCTCCCTAGTAGCTGGGACTACAGGCGCCCGCCACGTCGCCCGGCTAGTTTTTTGTATTTTTTAGTAGAGACGGGGTTTCACTGTGTTTGCAAGGATGGTCTCGATCTCCTGACCTCGTGATCCGCCCGTCTCGGCCTCCCAAAGTGCTGGGATTACAGGCTTGAGCCACCGCGCCCGGCCTGTACGAAGTACTTTCATACCTCCCATTTAATTCTCACCCCTTGAAGTTGACATCATAACAATCTTGGTTTTACAAATGAAGACACTGAGATTCAGTACGGGAAGAAACATTCTCCTAGCAAGTGTCAGAGCCTGGGCATGAAAACAAGTCCTCCGCAGCTGCTTCTGTGGGTGTGGGGACGCCCCCCTGACCCACCGCTGGAGCCAGTTTCTCTGCCGGATGCCCGCTGTGACCCGTGGCATGCCCTGACGTGGAGGCTGGTTGGATGGGTGTGGCTTGTGGCCTCACCAGGGCCCTAGCTTCCCTAGTGAGCCCGGTGAGACCGGCCCCAGGGTCAGACGTGACGGTAACAATCGACATCTGGCAACTTGGAACAGCTCATGGAGTGTGTCCTCACCTATGCTCCGGAGACTGGCTCTCTTCATAAACTACGTGGAGAGAAATCCTCAAGACGCACTGTGAAGCCGTTATCCCACAGCAGCGCACGGGGCACCTGAGGGTCTGGGGCGGCAGCCCGGGCCTCTGGAGGGGTGCACCATGGGGGACAGGCCACATTTCTCAGGCCCTACAGCAGCCAGGGGCAAATATCCTATAGGACCCCCCAGTTCCTCTTGCTTCTCAGGTTATCATCTTCTTCTTCTTTTTTCTTTTTGTTTTGAGACTGAGTTTCACTCTTGTTACCCAGGCTGGAGTGCAGTGGTGTGATCTCGGCTCACTGCAACCTCCGCCTCCCGAGTTCAAGCGATTCTCCTGCCTCATCCTCCTGAGTAGCTGGGATTACAGGCGCCACCACGCCCGGCTAATTTTGTATTTTTAGTCGAGATGAGGTTTCACCTCGTTGGCCAGGCTGGTCTCAAACTCCTGACTGAAGTGATTGGCCCACCTTACCTCCCAAAGTGCTGGGATTTCAGGTGTGAGCCACCGTGTCCAGCCTGCATCTTAGGAGCTTCTGGCTCTTGTTGCCCAGGCGGGAGTGCAGTGGCACGTTCTTGGCTCACTGCAATCTCTGCCTCCTGGGTTCAAGTGATTCTCCTGCCTCAGCCTCCTAGTAGCTGGGATTACAGGCCCCCACCCTCAGTCCCAGTTAATTTTTGGTATTTTTAGTAGAGGCGGGTTTCACCATGTTGGCCAGGCTGGTCTCAAACTCCTGACCTCAGGTAATCCACCCGCCTTGGCCTCCCAAAGTGCTGGGATTACAGGTGTGAGCCACCATGCCTGACCCTCAGGGAACCTTCTAATTGCAGTTTATTTCCCTGAATTCTGACCTCTCAGTGGTTGACTTCTGCGGATGGATTATCTCTGTCAATGTTGCTGGAGTGGAAGGTAATGTTGCGTTTAAGGAGACTCCCACGTAAAGTGTCCAGCTGTGAGAGGGATGCCGTCACGTTGCATGGAAATATGAACGCTTTGCATTCCTTATAGAAATTCCAGGTACCAACCCCACACTTTTTTTGTGGAAACAATTCTTGTGGTAGTTTTAAAATCTGGATGTCAAAGAAAACCAAGTCTTATTTGTTCAGCTTCTCAGCAGCTTCCTGCCTGAAAAGATGCAGTGCTAATGATTTAATTTGCAGACCTTGAGGAATGTTCCAGTTACAAAGGGTGTTAAGTATTCTACTATGAAGAGGTAAAAATTTAAAAATCTATTTGTGTTACTTTCCAGAAATGTTTTTAAAAGTGCAACCTGAGAACTTGTGCTGTTTCTGTCTCTGAGATACCAGGTGAGCAATTCACACTTAATAGATTTTGTCACAGAGATTTTCTCTGTTCTTGCAAATGCTTTTGTAGGCTGGGAAAGCTAAAAATAGAGCTGAAGATAACATTCATCACCTAAAATATACATAATTCTAAAGGTCCGCTGGGTACAGTGATTTCAGGGCTGGCAATTCTCTGCTGAATGCCGGCTGTTTTGATAAGCCTCTAGATCAGGTGACAATACCGCTCGGCACTTAGCACTGTCGGACATTTAAATTCACATTATCTGGTGACTGAGGCGATGTTATGTGTGGTACTCCTCAGGGAGGAGGAAGCGGTTGTCATTCACAGGGTGTAAGCAACCTTGGATTGGAGAAATTCAAGTTCCAGTTGGATTTTCTAGTGAGTTCCCAAATGACCTTGAGAAACTGGTTCACATGTGAGCTGAAAAATCTTAGTCTCAGCTGGGTGTGGTGGCTCACACCTGTAACACCAAGCACTTTGGAAGGCTGAGGTGGGAAGACCACTTGAGCCCAGGAGTTCCAGACCAGCCTGGGCAATATAGTGAGACCTCATCTCTTAAAAAAAAAAAAAAAAAAAAAAAAAAAATGTTTTTTTTTTAAATTAGCAGGGCATAGTAGTATGCACCTGTAGTCCCACCTACTTGGGCAGCAGCTGAGGGGGGAGGATTGCATGAGCCCAGGAGTTTGAGATTTTAGTGAGCTATGATTATGCCACTGCACTTCAGCCTAGGAGACAGAATGAGATCTTGTCTCAAAAAAAATCACAGTCTGTTCTGTTCAATAAAATGAATATTTCATATTTCTTGCTTGAAACAGTGTGAGTGTATTGAAGGGATAGATACCTCTGCATTTTACATATAACCCTCCACATCTATACAGCTTGGGTACAGTGGCAGGCACAATGGTGGGCATGACGGTGCCTTCACCCCTGAATCAACACAACTTTCCAGCTCCTGCACCCACACCTACCTAGCCAGAATCTCTGTCCCTATTCCAAGCTCCGGGGTGACAAAATTTTTTCTTTTTTTAAAATCTTGTTTTAAAAAAAATAGAGACAGGGTCTCAAGATGTTGCCCAGGCTGGTCTCAAACTCCTGGCCTCAAGCAATCCTCCCATCTTGACCTCCCAAAGTGCTGGGATTACAGGCAGAAGCTACCAAGCCTGGCCCTGGGGGACAGAATTTCTCTGACACAGTTTGGGTTCTACCTTCTGGCCTGAGAGGAGGGGGGTCATTTAATAGGGAGGCTGAAGGCCTGGGGCAGTTCTAGGGGGATGAACAGGCACCGAGCTGCAAAAGGAAGCCATGACTAGGCTGCCTCTTCCGAAATCCACCATCTAGCCCCATCTCCATTGGTGGGAAAGTTCTGAAAACCTGGTTCTAACATTTTAGCTGCCGTTATCTAAACCACAGAGATTGAAGCTTTTCTTTCTTTTCAGATACAACATTACTTACCCACATATTCTTTTCTGAGGCTGTGTTGACTGTTGAGTGTTCAGTAAGGAATGTGTTGACTGAAATAAATATGTTGAGCTTTCTTAAATAAAACATTTGCCAAAATAAATGCAGCCTTTGGCCCAAGTCCCTTTTGAACAAAGCAGAGACTGGCGCGAACCACTTATCCTAGCCATTGAGGGCTCAGTCCCACTTTATTTGAATCACCTGGATTTTCTGCCCAGCAACCTCAGGGTGGGACCCCTTCAGTGCACACCTCAAGAACTTTGCGATTTTGCCGACAGACTCACACGGCGCGTTGCCCGAATTCTCCACTTGACTTTGACAGAAAAGGCTCTGGCCTAGTTATCCACAAAAGGCACCAAGGGCCTTGGTGTTGTGTGGGCTGTGTCACCGCCTGCTTTGCTGCTTCGTAGTCACAGCTATACCAAGAGCCTCACAGCTGTCCTTGGACTAGAGTGGCCTAGCCTTGCAGCTACATCGTTCTCCCAGGCTGGACGCTTCCTGCCCTTGAACATCAGACTCCCAGTTCGTCAGTTTTGGGACTCGGACTGGCTTCCTTGTTCCTCAGCCTGCAGATGGCCTATTGTGGGACCTTGTGATCATGTGAGTTAATACTTAATAAGCTCCTCTTTATATAGATATATATTTGTATATATTTACATATATATTTATATCTATTTACATATATATATATGGTGTGTGTGTATATATCCTATTAGTTCTGTCCCTCTTCAGAACCCTCATACAGTGGCATCTAATACCAAGTCCGTATTCAGACTTCCCATTTCACAGACAATTTATCTAAATCAGTAAACTGACAGGGCCCACTTGTTGTATTGGTTGTTATGACCTCAAAGTTCTGGGAGGAGAACTCAGGGCAAAGGGCAGCGGCAGTGGAGGGCGGCTGTGTCTTCCCAGCCTCCTCCCCTCTGGATTTTCTCTTTCTTTCAGAAACTCGCTCTAGATTTGCTCTCCCATTACCTTATCTGGATACGAGCTGTACAGTTTGCATTTAAAACTTTGTCCCTATAACGAACTTCGGGGACTTGGGGAAGGGGGAGGTGAGGAGGGGGTTGAGGGATAAGAGACTACACATTGGGTTCAGGGTACACTGCTCAGGTGCAGAGGGACCAACATCTCAGAATTCACACTGTAGAACTCATCCATGTAACCCAAAACCCACCTGTACCCCCCAAACTATTGAAATTTTCAAAATAATACTGTTAAAAAGATGACCTGGCACGGTGGCTCACGCCTGTAATCCCAGCACTTTGGGAGGCCAAGGTGGGCAGACCACCATAGGTCAGGAGTTCAAGGCCAGCCTCATCAATATGGTGAAACCCCATCTCTACTAAAAATACAAAATTAGGCAGGTGTGGTGGTAGACACCTGTAATCCCAGCTCCTCAGGAGGCTGAGGTAGGAGAATTGCTTGAAACTGGGAGGTGGAGATTGCAGTGAGCCGAGATCACACCACTGCACTCTAGCCTGGGTGACAGAGCGAGACTCTGTCAAAAAAAAAAAAAAAAAAAAAAAAAAGGAAAGGAAGAAAAGAAGAAAGGAAGAGAAAGAACTGTTCCAGTGACTATTAAAAAAATCCCTTTGTATATCTTATTAATCACAAAGGTAGTAGACTGCCATCATCTAAGACAATTACAAAGGCAGAAAAAAAAATTGAATAAGCCACAGAAAGAACTCAGAGTATACAACACTATGTTTACAAACTGGAGGTTCATGATCTACAATAGCTAGTGTGATTAGCAAGCAACAGAGCCTGTTCCTTTGCATGCCCTGGTTTAAGGGAACTATTTTCTGTTCCCAGGACCCTGGTGCAGCTTCATCTGGGTCCCTTCCCTTCCAGCTCCCTATCTCCACATGCCCAGGGCCTTCCTCTTTCCCAACACACGACAGCATCTAATTGTGCATCTAATCCTTCCATAAGAACAGTATCAAAGCCTTCTCTCATAAAAATCCCACATCTGGCTGGGCGCCGTGGCTCACGCCTGTAATCCCAGCACTTTGGGAGGCCGAGGCGGGCGAATCATGAGGTCAGGAGTTTGAGACCAGCCTGGCCAACATGGTGAAAGCCCGTCTCTACTAAAAATACAAAAAATTAGCTGGGGGTAGTGGCGGGCGCCTGTAGTCCCAGCTACTCAGAAGGCCGAGGCAGGAGAATCGCTTGAACACAGGAGGTGGAGGTTGCAGTGAGATGGTGCCATTGCACTCCAACCTGGGCAACAGAGTGAGACGCCATCTCAAAACCCAAAACAAACAAACAAAAATCCCATATCTGTGCCTGACTGAAATCTTCCAGACCTCCTTCTACCTACCCCTGCCTGGTGGTTTCTAGTTGTCCATCCAGGAGGGCAAGTCAAATTCCCAGTTCATCCACAAGGCAGGGTTCTAGCCACAAGCCTTTCCGGGCTAGCCTGTCATCTCTGCTCAGCTGTAGAGAATTAAGTGGCAATTGGTTGTTTAGTGTCCTCACTTGTGAAATGGGAGTTTCTTTCTACCTATCTCATAGGCCTGTTGTGAGGCTGAAATGAGATCATGTACGCAATGCCCTTACATTACTTAAAACCACTAGAGTTGGCCGGGCGTGGTGGCTCACGCCTGTAATGCCAGCACTTTGGGAGGCCAAGGCAGGTGGATCATGAGGTCAGGAGATTAAGACCATCCTGGCCAACATGGTGAAACCCCACCTCTACTAAAATACAAAAAGTTAGCAAGGCGTGGTGGCGGGCACCTGTAGTCCCCGCTACTCCAGAGGCTGAGGCAGGGGAATCGCTTGAACCTGGGAAGCAGAGGTTTCAGTGAGCCGAGATCGTGCCACTGCACTCCAGCCTGGGGGACAGGAGCGAGATTTCGTCTCAAAAAATAAAACAAAAAAAAACCACCAGCAAGAGTTAATGAATGGAAGTGATGATGGTGGTTGTGGTGGTGGTAATTCTAACGATGCTGACTCAAGAATATGTCTCCCCCTTCCTCATTCATCCACCCACCACCTGCGATCTTACAGGGAGGTAATCCTGTAAAGGTCTATATTATAACAATAGAAACATACTTAATGTAAGGAGGTGCAAAAGAATCCTTCTTAGGTAGAAATATGTATCTCTACGAAAATATCAAGCATGCTTCAGGGAGGTAAAATCCTGAAGTCAGCCTACAAGTGTCAAAAAAAATTTGTAGAAAGGGAAAACTCCTTTGCCATGAACAAGGGAAAAGGACTAATTTTATTTTAATCCTGAAAGAGGAGAAAAGAGAAGTAGCAGGATTAAAAGAAGTTGGTGGCCAGGTGCAGTGGCTCACACCTTCAATCCCAATGCTTTGGGAGGCTGAGGCAGGAGGAGCACTTGAGCCCAGGAGTTTGAGACCAGCCTGGACAACATAGTGAGCCCTGTCGCTACAAAAAATAAAAAATAAACCAGTCTGGGCAACACAGTGAGACCCCTTCTCTACAAAAAATAAAAAATAAAACATTGGCCGTGCACGGTAGCTCATGCCTGTAATCCCAGCATTTTGGGAGGCTGAGGCAGGCAGATCACGAGGTCAGGAGTTTGAGACTAGCCTGGCCAACATGGTGAAACCCCATGTCTACTAAAAATACAAAAATTAGCCAGGCATTGTGGTGTGTGCCTATAGTCCCAGCTACTTGGGAGGCTGAGGCAGGAGAATCGCTTGAACTTGGGAGGCAGAAGTTGTAGTGAGCCAAGATCATGCCATTGCACTCTAGCCTGGTGACAGAGCGAGACCCTGTCTCAAAAAAAAAAAAGAAAAACAAAAACAAGTTAGCCAGGTGTGGTGGTATGCACCTGTAGTCCTAGCTACTTGGGAGGCTGAGGCAGGAGGATCACTTGAGCCCAGGAGTTTAAGGCTGCAGTGAGCTAGGATTGCACCACTGCACTCCAGCCTGGGTGACAGAGCATGACCTCATCTCTTTAAAAAATGGAGATAGGAGACCAGGAACCAGGAGAGCATCCTGTATTTTCAGTTGTTACCCTACCAGGGCCGTGAGGAGGAGAACCACCGTGACCAGGAGAACCACCAGCAGTGGCTCACGCCCGTAATCCTAGCACTTTGGGAGGCTGAGGCGGGTGGATCATGAGGTCAGCAGTTTGAGACCAGCATGGCCAACGTGGTGAAACCCCATCTCTATTAAAAATACAAAAATTAGCCGGGCATGGTGGTGGGCCCCTGTAATTCCAGCTGTTCCATAGGCTGAGGAAGGAGAATGGCGCGAACCTGGGAGGCGGAGCTTGCAGTGAGCCGAGATCGCGCCAGTGCGCTCCAGCCTGGGCGACAGAGCGAGATTCCATCTCAAAAAAAAAAAAAAAAAAAAGGAGACAGGAGGAGTGAGAGAGGCCGGGGCTTGGCCTCCCAGGCTCCACAGAGGTGGAGAACACCTTGGGAACCATGTTTGTTGTTCTTTGGGAAATGGCTTATATTTGTGTGGTGTGAGCCCCTTATCCATTGCCACTTCCAAAATCCTTTTTTTAAATAGAGACAGGGTCTTGCTGTGTTGCCCAGGCTGGCCTCAAACTCCTAGGATCAAGTGATCCTCTTGCCTTGGCCTCTCAAAATGTTGGGATTATAGGCATGAGCCAGCCACTGCCTGGCTACGCCCTCCAAAATCTTGATGACAGTCTATGAATTTCAAAATGTTTCATGCTTCCTGTGGGAGAGGGTCCTGTGAAAGTCAGAGAGGAGGTGGAGCGATCACACAGAAAGGGAATGAGGGCCAGGCACAGTGGCTCATGCCTGTAAACCCAGTACTTTGGGAGGCTGAGGCAGGGGGATCATTTGAGGTCAGGTGTTCGAGACCAGCCTAGCCAACATGGGGAAACCTCATCTCTAGTAAATATACAAAAAAATTAGCCAGTCTTGGTGGCGTGCCTGTAATCTCAGTTACTCGGGAGGCTGAGACAGGAGGATCGCTTGAACTTGGGAGGTAGAGGTTGCAGTGAGCCAATATTGCCCACTGCATTCCAGCCTGGGTGACAGAGTGAGACTCCATCTCAAAACAAAAAAAAAAAAAGAAAAAAGAGGCTGGGTGTGGTGGCTCATGCCTGTAATCCCAGCATTTGGGAGGTGGAGGCAGGTGGATCACTTGAGGTCAGGAGTTCGAGACCAACCTGACCAACATTGTGAAACCCCATCTCTACTAAAAATACAAAATTAGCCGGGCGTGGGGGCGGGTGCCTGTAATCCCAGCTACCTGGGAGGCTGAGGCAGGAGAATCATTTGAACCTGGGAGGCGGAGGTTGCGGTGAGCCGAGTTTGTGCCACTGCACTCCAGCCTGGGCAACAAGAGCGAAACTACGCCTCAAAAAAATAAAAGAAAAGAAAAGGAAAAGAAAGGGGAATTAGGAGACAAAAGATTTGTCGTAATCTCAGAGGGAATACTTTAGTTTTCCACAGGCCCTGGATTTGGGAGGCTTCCAAGCAAAGACCCTGTCCCCTGTCTGACATCGAGCTACACTAACATTTGTAACATTTCAGTAGCCTTGACATACTGATAAAAGGATCTACCCGCACACAGTAAAGGAGACAGAATCTGGTCCCCTCACAGTCGTCATTATCACAGCATATGAACATTCAACGCTGTAGTTACCCAATGTCCTTGGATATAGAATTTACTTTCCTGTTATGGGAGCAAGACCTTTCCTAGGATGCATTTATTTCATCAAAAGTTTATTTCAAAATATCTGGAGAAAACATTTGGTTCTCGTAATAAAGAACAATTTTGAAATGTTGACCTTGCAAAGTCGATATATTAGAATGGAGTCAACATCTAAACACAATCTAAACACAATGTATTTTGTTCCAATTCCACAGCCTACTTTTGGCCCAGTCACCTGGGTGGTGGCAGATGTCGCTGTGAGTGATCTCATTCTCTCACTTCATGTCTCTGCTTACAAATGTGTCCCCATTCACATATAGGGATGTCACTGACCCCACCTTGCTGGGGCTGAGCACCAGCTTGATTTCCTCATCCCAGGGCGTGGCTGGCACTGCTCCATCCGCACCTGGTCATATGTCAGCAGGTGTCTGAGACAGGGGCAGAGGTGAGCAAGGCAGAGGTGAAGAAGGTGACATGGGTCCCCCTGGCATCGTGCTGTCTCCTACAGAGCTCACTGACCTTTTGCCGTCCATACCACACACAAAAACAGAAGCCATCTGTTCCCTTCTAGGGTACATCTTCGCATCCCGAGTTTTCCTGGGAGAGTTTCCAGGAGTTTGAGCTCGCCCAGCAAGTCATTACCTCTAGGCTTTCAGAAGCGAAGGCACTGCTGGGGCTCACGTATGAGAACCCACACAGGCTGGGGAATGTTTGGAGCAGATGTGAGCAGGGCAAAAAGGAGGGGATTCCACGGCTGTGGCAGCCACCCATGATCGAGCACGGGCTTGGTGCCAGGCGCGGTCTGCAGCCCTTACGTGTCCCGTCTCATTCGCTCCTCACAGTGACACCATAAGAACGGCAGAAATAGGAATCCCGTGTTCTGATGGGACAGCTGGGGTTTAGAGCGGGTCCATCACTCACACAAGGCCATACTGCTAATTCAGAATCGGGTCTGTATGACCCAAAGCTTAGTTCTCAGTTGTACTATTCTGCCTTTTTTTTTTTTTTGTTTTCCTGGATTTGGGGTACCATGAGCTGTGGCCAAATCTGCTGCCGCTTCTTTAGAATCCTGGGGAGGAGGAATGGAAGTTCTCACAGCACGCTATTTTATAAGGTGAACTCTTCTCTGTTTTGGAGACTCCAGGTCTCCGTGCTGTGCTGAGTTCCTGAACTAGGACGGGGTGGCCTGAGAAGAGGCCGCCGCTGCTCAGGGTTAGGGAACGTGGAGAGCTCTCCAGCTTCTGAGCAGCTCTTGGTCCAGGAGATCTTCTGAGGGATGTGCAGGAAAACCCCCACCCCGCAAAGTGCCTTATTGAGGAGGGGCTCTCCTACTCTCCTCACGGCCCTGGTGGGGTAACAACTGAAAATACAGGATGCTCAGTTAAATTGGAATTTCAGGTAAACAAATACTTTTTAAGTACGCTGGCCGGGAGCAATGGCTCACGCCTGTAATCCCAGCACTTGGGAGGCCAAAGAGGTGGAGCACTTGAGGCCAGGAGTTCAAGACCAGCCTGGTCAACATGGTAAAACCCCGTCTCTACCAAAAACACAAAAAGTAGCCAGTTGTGGTGGCGCACGCCTGTGGTATCAGCTATTCGGAGGCTGAGGCACGAGAATCGCTTGAACCCAGGAGGCAGAGGTTGCAGTGAGCCAAGATGGTGCCACTGCACTCCAGCCCGGGCAACAGAGTGAGCCCTTGTCTCAAAAAAATTATATATACATATACACACATATATATGTCTGTGCAACATCATTTAGGACTTACTTATATTAGAACATTATTTCTTGTTTATCTAACATTGAACTTCAGCAGGGCATCCTGTATTTTACCTGCAAGCCCAGACCCGGGGTGCTCTGAGACTAGCCTGAGCAGCTGTGGATGGCAACAGGTGTCTGAAAATTCACATTTCTAGGCCAGACCTGCGGATCTGTCTGCGGCTGCCCCAACCTTCACTAGGGGACCCTGGGTGGCCTGAGAGCATCTGCAGATGCACAGGCCTGGCAGGAGCTACACAGAGACAATCATAGAAGGGCATCTTTGCATGGAGGAGGCTGGGCGCTGGGCTGCTGAGGACGTGCCTCTTGGTGCCGTGAGGATGGAATGACCTAGCAATAAGAGAGACAAAATGAAATGCAGTTAAATGCCAGTCTGTCAGTGCATTAATTTGCGGAAGCCCCCATAACAAAGTACCACAAATAAGTGCCTTAAACAACTGACATTTATTTTCTCATAATTCTGGAGGCTGGAAGTCAAGTGTCAAGATGCCAGCAGGGTTGTTTTTTCTGAAGCTTCTCTCCTGGCTTGTACATGGCTGTCTTCTTGCTACGTCCTCACCTGGTCGTCCTCTGTGAGTGCTGTCTCTGTCGCCCACGCTGGAGTGCAGTGGTGTGATCTCGGCTCACTGCAACCTCTGCCTCCCAGGTTCAAGCCATCCTCCTGCCTCAGCCTCTGGAGTAGCTGGGACTACAGGCACACACCACCACGCCTGGCTAATTTTGTATTTTTAGTACAGATGGGGTTTCACCATGTTGGCCAGGCTGGTCTCCAATTCCTGACCTCAAGTGATCCACCAGCCTCAGCCTCCCGAAGTGCTGGGATTACAGGCGTGGGCCCCTGTGTCTGGCCCTAATCCCCTCTTCTTATAAGGACAGCAATAGTATTGGATTGGGGAACACCCTTACGACCTCATTGTAACTTAATTATCTCTTTCAAGGCCCTGTCTCAAAATATAGCCCCATTCTGAGGCCTTGGGGTTGCTATTTCAACATATGAATTGGCGAAGGAGGTGCACAGTTCAGCCCTTTACAGCCAGAGAAAGGTTCAGGAAACGTGTGGAGTGGTTTGTGCAAGGGAATAGTGCCCTGGGGACCTGGTTCATACCCACAGAGGCCACAGAAGCCAGGCTTGAATTGCAGTGGAAGGTGAGTCTGGATTTAATGTGATCAGCCTGTGATACTCTGGGAGCAGGGGGTCATGGGAGGCTTGTGAGAAGCTGCAAGACCGTTTTCTACCTGACTCCTACCTTCCTGAGAGGATGGCACGAGATCATTTCCCATCACTTCTCAGGTTTAAGAAAGAAAAAGAAAACTTTTAATCTGAGGAATGTGAGCACCTTTAAAAGATCAGGCCCAGAGAAACATTTAAAATGTGGCAGAAGTTGCCTCTCACTCCTCCTTGAGCTAAATAATTTCCTCTTGAAGCCACTTGCTATGTGGGCTCTAGATTCACTGATGCCAAGTAGCCATAAAATGCCCTACACTGGCACCCTCCCTCAAATGCTTAGCTCAGCAACGTAGAGCCAATCAGCATCCAGTGTTATCCCTGCCCTCCAGTGAGTCCTGGTAGACAACCTTGTATCAGCCCCGTCCTTGTGCCTTTGGCCTTTAAAAACCTACTTGTGAAAAAAACACAAACACAAAGAAATAAAACTAAAAAAGGAGAAAACAAAGAAAGAAGAAAGAAAATAAAAAACTAAATTAAAAGATAAAAACAACCACAAAAAAATTTAGGCCGTGCTTGGTGGCTCACCCCTGTCATCCCAGCACGGGAGGCCGTGGCGGGCAGATCTCTTGAGGTCAGGAGTTCAAGACCAACCTGGTCAACATGGTGAAGCCCCATGTCTACTAAAAATACAAAAACTGGCCGGGCCTGGTGGCGCACTCCTGTAATCCCAGCTATTTGGGAGGCTGAGGCACGATAATCGCTTGAACTGAACCCAGGAGACGGAGGTTGCAGTGAGCAAAGATCATGCTGCTGCATTCCAGCCAGGGCAACAGAGTGAGACTCTGTCTCAAAACAACAACAATGACAACAACAACAACAATATAAATAAATAAATAATAAATAAAAGCCTGCTTGTAACAGAGCCTAATGGTGCACTCCCCAAGGCAGTCTGGAAGTGTGTCCCAGGCAGCTCTCCTCACTTCGGCTCACGTAACCACTTTACGTTCTATTTTATGCCTCAGCCCTTTCCTTTTAGTTCAACAGGTTCTGGTGATGTATGGGCCTTCCTCCCTTTCCCTCCCTCACGTAGGGCTCAGTTGCAGGTGGTAAACTAGTGGCCGCATGGCAGTAGCTCTCCAGCAACAGCATGTCCCACCACTGGCACTGCGGTCACCTGACCCCTTTTGCTTCAGCATTGCCTGGTGTGAGGGCCATAGGGAGCTAGCATCTTTGCCTGCTTTTCCTTTCCCCATCTATATAAGTAATAACCTGAGTTAGGGCTTGTACTTTCTACCCTCCGAATCTGTCTGTAGGCCTGGCCTTGTGCCTCATACCAGGAGGCTGGAAGTGTCGACAGCCTACATACATATAAGGAGGAAGCACCCAGTGGAGAAGAGAGAAGGAGCAAATAAAACATACAGCAATTCTTTCTTTCTTTTCTTTCCTCTCTTTCTCTCTTTCTCTCTTTCTTTCTTTTGACGGAGTCTTGCTCTGTCACCCAGGCAGGAGTGCAGTGGTGAGATCTTGGCTCACTGCACTCTCTGCTTCCTGGGTTCTAGCAATTCTCCTGCCTCAGCCTCCCAAGTAGCTGGGATTACAGGCACCCACCACCACGCCTGGCTAATTTTTGTATTTTTAGTAGAGATGTAGTTACGCCATGTTGGCCAGGTTGGTTTCGAACGCCTCACCTCAGGTAATCCACCCACTTCAGCCTCTCAAAGTGCTGGGATTACAGGCATGAGCCACCGCGCCCTGCCACATACAATAATTTTTTTTTTTTTTTTTTTTTTTTTGAGAGGGAGTGTCACTCTGTGGCCCAGGCTGGAGTGCAGTGGTGCGATCTCGGCTTTGGCTCACTGCAAGCTCCGCCTCCCGGGTTCACGCCATTCTCCTGCCTCAGCCTCCTGAGTAGCTGGGACTACAGGAGTCCTCCACCACGCCTGGCTAATTTTTTGTATTTTTAGTAGAGACAGGGTTTCACCGTTTTAGCCAAGATGGTCTCGATCTCCTGACCTTGTGATCCGCCCATCTCAGCCTCCTAAAGTGCTGGTATTACAGGCGTGAGCCACCGTACCCGGCCTACAGTAATTCTTAAAGGGCAATGAATGGAGTGGGGGAAGGGCCAGCTCCTATGCTGTCACGCCAAGGTGAGGGGATAAGCAAAAGACAGTTCGGGTGCGCTCAGAGGTGATGGGAACCGAACACACTCCTGCCCGGATGATTGTGTAGATCAGAATATGCCACCCCAAAATATGCCTCTTTGACATGGTGACCTGAAAGGAAGAAGCTGAGGAATAATTAATATAAGTAGAGAGATTGTTTGGGCCAAGCTTGGGGGTGGCAGCCGGGCAGTGTAGATTCAAGTTGCCCTGAATATACAGTCTGATGAGCAACAGTAACAAGGGAAGTTTTAAAGACAAAGAAGAGGCGGTTTCTGAGTTGTTTATCAAGAATTTACATTAAAACAACAGAAACTATTGATTGATTATACGTTGTTCTTTGTATCACAAATTCCAGCAACATGAAGATAAAGGGTAAAGCAGCTAATTAGGAACAAAATGGCTTTAAACAACTACCCCTAGGCATGGATGTGTGGGCAGCAGGACCCAAGTCTGTACTCCCGTCTTTCGCGGCCTGCACACCTGACATCGCTCGGACTGCTCCGAGCTGCTTTTCTTTCCTCATCTCCCCACTGTTGATCAAAAACCTTCCCATGAAAGCACTGATGACCGATCTCTGCTTAGGCGAGAGTGATCGATATCCTTCGTAATGCAGCCCTGGGAAGGTTTATTCCGGAACAGTCCTCAGTCCAGCCTCTAATTTATATAACTGATGTTGCTTGTTGAATCATCTCCAGTCCTCAGAATTTCATACTTTTGGTTTTCTCAGAAGAAGTAAAACAATGAGAGATACACAGTAAAAAACCTACTCAATTGGAGATTCAGTCCAAAAGGAAAATAATACAAACTGAAAACAATGGCAGGGTTCGAATCGAGTAACAGGTGTGCTATGGTTTTCTTCTGAAACATAACTCTTCCCTCTCTGCAGTCCCCATTTTTACCAAAATAAATCTTACTAGGACTAATTTACTTGCAAAATAAGTTTTAGGATTATATTTGGGCTGATTATTTGCATAAAGTACAAGAATAGTGATCAGCCGTGTAGGCTGCTTTAGATTGGCTTTGCTGAACCTTGCATAAGGAATTTCAAATTAGACTCTTAAAAGCCTCAAGGCTAAGAAACCAAGCCAAGGATTCACCGTTAGACTGTACCTGTAACACCCGTACAAACTGGGTGAGCTCCTCTCTTCTCACGGTCTCCAAAACATTGATGTTCTTGGGCCAATCAGAAAGTGACTTCTTTTTTTTGTTTTTTTTGTGAGACAGGTAAGTCTGCGCTAGTCTGGTTACTTCGAGGCTGGAGTGCAGTGTGTGATCTTAGCTCACGCAACCTCCACTCCTAGGTTCCCGGAGCAATTCTCATGCCTCAGCCTTCTGACGTAGCTGCGATTTACAGCATGCGCCGATCACACTCAGCTAATTTTGTAATTTTTAGTAGAGACAGCGGCTCTTTGTCATGTTTGGGCCGCTTGGTCTTGAACTCATGACCTCAAGTGATCTGCCCGCTTAAGTCCTCAAAGTGCTGCGGAATTACAGACATGAGTATTGCACCAGGCCAGAAAGTAACGCATTCTTTTTACTTGCTGCAAGTATCAGAAACCTTGAAAGGGAACCTGTACACAAGCGGTACCATGGCCAGCTATTTTTTTTTTTTTTTTTTTTTTTTTTTTTTTTTTCTTTTGAGACGGAGGTCTCGCTCTGTCGCCCCAGGCTGAGTGCAGTGGCCGGTTCTCAGCTCACGCACAGCTCCGCCCAGATCCCGAGATTACGCCATTATCCTACATCAGACACCCGCGTAGCTGAGACAACAGGCGCCCACCACCTCGCCCGCCTAGATTTTTGTAGTTTTTGGTAGAGACGGGGTTTCACCGTGTTAGCCAGGATGGTCTCGATCTCCTGACCTCATGATCCGCCCGTCTCGGCCTCCCAAAGTGCTGGGATTACAGGCTTGAGCCACCGCGCCCGGCCAGGCCAGCTTTTCAAAGGGGATTTTAATTGGCTTTCTAAAGTCAAAATCTCAATTCCTCAGAGCAGTCTCATCATATCTGAAAATATGTTATGAGAATGAAAGCCTTGGTAAAATAACTAGTGTCTCCACTGGGTCCTGTTACATAAAACAGATTCTTACTGAACTTCTACAAATAACTAGATTGCCATAAAATATAATACTCGTAGTTTCCAGATTTTAGAGAAATGAGGTAGAGAGAAAGACAATTGTTTCAATTTTGTTCCTAAAGTTATGTTTTACCTAATTGCTATAAGCTATAAATAGCTCAAAAGAAAAAAGTTTTATTGACTCTGGAAAACAAATATAAAAGAATCAGCAATGTTTTAACACAAAGTCATAAAATCTTTCCAGTCCTCTATCAGGTCAGTCGCACGCAATGAATTCTTGTTCTGCTTGATGTTGGGTTAGCAATCTTCGTGAACACATCAGTTTATTAGAGTTCTGAAAGTTTTTACTTAGTCCAGTGATATGATCTCCAAAGTGATCAGAAACCCATATCCGGCAGGGCACGGTGGCTCACACCTGTAACGCAGCACTTTGGGAGGCCGAGATGGGCAGATCACGAGGTGAAGAGATCAAGACCATCCTAGACAACATGGTGAAACCCTGTCTCCACTAAAAATACAAAAATTAGCCGGGTGTGGTGGTGTGCACCGGTACTCCTAGCTACTTGGGAGGCTGAGGCAGGAGAATCGCTTAAACCCGGGAGGCAGTGGCTGCAGTAAGCCAAGATCATGTCACTGTACTCTAGCCTGGCGACAGAGCGAGACTCCGTCTAAAAAAAAAAGAAAAAAGAAGCCCATATCCAAGAATACTTGTCAGTGTCCTTTTAGTGAATTTAAACTGCTTTTTGAGAAGAATCAAAGTAAAATAATAATTGTCTGTGGCTGACAAAAGAGAAGTCGTGGTTAAAGATGCAATTGACAAGGAATTTGGTTATTTCTATGACATACAACAATTTAGGCTGGGTGCCTAAACTGAATTATCACTTGGGCTAAATGACCTACTATTATTTTACAGGCTCAAGCCTATAATGCCAGCACTTTGGGAGGCCGAGGGGGGCAGATACCTGAGGTCAGGAGTTCAAGACCAGCCTGGCCAACATGGTGAAACCCCATCTCTACTAAAAATACAAAAATTAGCTGGGCATGGTGGTGGGCACCTGTAATCCCAGCTACTCAGGAGGCTGAGGCGGGAGAATTACTTGAACCCAGGAGGCAGAAGTTGCAGTGAGCCGAGACCGCACCACTACACTCCAGCCTGGGCAACGAGAGCGAAAGTCCATCTCAAAAAAAAAAAAAATTTAACCATAATTATGTCAGCCAATATATATCAAGACATATCAGAATTTTAGGAATCTCATATAATTTTGGGACACATATCAATAATGTATTCATACAAATATAACTCAAAGAAAGTTAAACACCATTTTTTATTTGACAATATTTTCTGTATGATTTTTCTGTATGATAGAGAGGAGACTCAGCTTTCCAAACAATCAAAAGACCTTGGGGACCTGGGGGACAGGGTGGGAAGGGTGTGAGGGATAAAGGACTACAAATTGGGTTCAGTGTATGCTGCTTGGGTGACGGGTGCACCAAAATCTCACAGATCAATATTAAAGAACTTACTCATGTAACCCAACACCATCTGTTCCCCAATAACCTATGGAAATAAAAAAATTTAAAAAAACAGTTAATTAACAATGTTTATTTAAAACAACAATAAAAATTGTTGATTTAAACAACAATAACAAAAAACCTAATAAAGATAGCATGAGACTACTAGAATCCGTCTTTCCCTCTTTTTTTTTTTTTGCAATTTATGCAAAAGGTGAACAAAAATCTTTTATTACCCACCCCCCACCTTTTTTTTGAGACAGAGTCTCACTCTGTCACCCAGGCTGGAGTTCAGTGGCGTGATTTCGGCCCACTGCAACCTCCGACTCCCGGGTTCAAAAGATTCTCCTGCTTCAGTCTCCCGAGTAGCTGGGATTACAGGCACACGCCACCACTCCTGGCTACATTTTGTATTTTTAGTAGAGATGGGGTTTTGCCATGTTAGCCAGGCAGGTCTTGAACTCCTGACCTCAGGTGATCCACCTGCCTTGTCCTCCCAAAGTGCTGGGATTACAGGTGTCAGCCCCACGCCTGGCCTATTATCTCTCTCTCTTTCTTTTTTTTTGAGATGGAGTCTCCCTCCGTCACCCAGGCTGGAGTGCAGTGGCGTGATCTTGGCTCATTGCAACCTCCACCTCCCAGGTTCAAGTGATTCTCCTGCCTCAGCCTCCCAAGTAGCTGGAACGACAGGCACCCACCACCATGCCTGGCTAATTTTTGTATTTTTTTTTTTTTTTTTTGAGACGGAGTCTCACTCTGTCCACCAGGCTGGAGTGCAGTGGCGCGATCTCGGCTCACTGCAAGCTCTGCCTCCTGGGTTCACGCCATTCTCCTGCCTCAGCCTCCCTAGTAGCTGGGACTACAGGCGCCCGCCACCGCGCCCGGCTAATTTTTTGTATTTTTAGTAGAGACGGGGTTTCACCGTGGTCTTGATCTCCTG
>NW_016804791.1:1084811-1120757 GCF_001698545.2 Rhinopithecus bieti | reverse complement strand
AGGCGCCCGCCACCGCGCCCGGCTAATTTTTTGTATTTTTAGTAGAGACGGGGTTTCACCGTGGTCTTGATCTCCTGACCTTGTGATCCGCCCGCCTCGCCCTCCCAAAGTGCTGGGATTACAGGCGTGAGCCACCGCACCCGGCCTAATTTTTGTATTTTTAATAGAGATGGGGGTCTCACCAAGTTGGCCAGGCTGGTCTCGAACTCCTGACCTCCAGTGATCCACCTGCCTTGGCCTCCCAAAGTGCTGGGATTCCAGGCGTGAGCCACTGCATCAACCTGTCTCTTATTAATATCATATGAAAATCATGTTCAAAAAGAAAACCAAATTCTATCTTTGTGTCAGTATATTATTCATGCTAAAGCTAATTATGTTTTTGAGAAAGGGTCTCACTCTGTTGCCCAGGCTGGAGTGCAGTGGTGTGAATTTGGCTCACTGCAGCCTTGACCTCCCAGGCTCACGTGATCCTCCAATATCGTCAGCCTTTGGAGCAGCTGAGACCATAGTTGTGCATCACCAAGCCTGGCTAATTTTTACATATATATAATTTTAGTAGAGACAGGGGCTCACTATGTTGCCCAGGCTGGTCTCGAACTCCTAGCCTCAAGGGAGCCTCCCATATTGGCCTCCCAAAGTGCTGGCATTACAGGTGTGAGTTACTGAGTTCAGCCCTAAAGCTAATGTTAATAAAACCTAATAAACAAATTAATTCATCTAATCTCAGTCAGCATTGACCACACAGTATAAGATTTCCGTGAACCAATGTTTTTTTTTTTTTTTTTTTTTTTGGGGGGTGTTGCTCTGTTAACCAGGCTGGAGTGCAGTGGTACGATCTTGGCTCTCTGCAACTTCTGCCTTCCAGGTTCAAGCAATTCTCCTGCCTCAGCCTCTTGAGTAGCTGGGACTAGAGGCGTGTGCCACCATGCCTGGCTAATTTTTGTATTTTTAGTAGAGACGGGGTTTCACCATGTTAGTCAGCCTGCTCTCGAACTCCTGACCTCAGGTAATCCACCCTCCTTGGCCTCCCAAAGTGATGGGATTACAGGTGTGAGCCACCACGCCCAGCCAAACAAAATTCTTTTCATGAGATTAATCTTTCATAAACCTTCAACAGCTTGGAAACCTTCAGCTTTGTCCTATACTTCCTTTCTTATATTGGCATTCCACCTTAAGATAAGAATTTACGACCAGGCACAGTGGCTTATGCCTGTAATCCCAGCACTTTGGGATGCCGAAGCGAGCTCATCACCTGAGGCCAGGAGTTCGAGACCAGCCTGGCCAACATGGTGAAACCCCCCAGCTCTACTAAAAATACAAAAAAAAAAAAAAAAAAAAAAAAAAAAAAAAAAAAAAAAAAAGAAAAAAAAAAAAAATTAGCCAGGTGTGGGGGCGAGCACCTGTAATCCCAGCTACTCTACTCGGGACGCTGAAGCAGGAGAACTGCTTGAACCCGGGAGGCGGAAGTTGCAGTGAGCCAAGATTGCGCCATTGCACTCCAGCCTGGACAACAAGAATGAAACTCTGTCTCAAAAATGAAAATAATAATAATAAAGTTGAAAGGAAAGTACATTTTGTTTTTTTTTTTGTTTTGAGACAGAGTTTCACTCTTGCTGCCCAGGCTGGAGTGCAATGGCGCGATCTCGGCTCATCGCAACCTCCACCTCCCGGGTTCAACAGATTCTCCTGCCTCAGCCTCCCAAGTAGCTGGGATTACAGGTATGCACCACCACGACTGGCTAATTTTGTATTTTTAGTAGAGACAGGGTTTCTCCATGTTGGTCAGGCTGGTCTTGAACTCCCGACCTCAGGTGATCCGCCTGCCTTGGCCTCCCACAGTGCTGGGATTACAGGCGTAAGCCACGGTGCTCAGCCTGGAGTTTTATTATTACTCAAATCAGTCTTACTGAGAATTCAGGGATGAGAGTTTTTAAGGATAATGAGAGTTTTTAAGGATAATTTGATGGGCAGGGGCGGGCAGTGAGTTGGGAGGGCTGCTTCGTTGGGCCAGAGATGAAATCATATGGAGTTGAATCTCGCACTGAGTCAGTTTCTGGTTGGGGGACACAAGTTCGCATGAGCCAGTTTGTTAATCTGGGTGGTGCCAGCTGATCCATCAGATGCAGGGGCTGCCAAATACCTCAAGCGCTGATCTTAGATTTTACAATAGTCATGTTGTCTCCGGGAACAATTCGGGGAGGTTCAGAATCTTGCGGCCTCCAGCTGCAAGACTCCTAATTTCTAATCTTTTGGCTAATTTGTTTTTTCTACAAAGGCAGTCTAGTCCCCAGGCAAGAAGGGAGTTTGTTTTGGGAAAGGGCTGTTATCGTCTTTGTTTCAAAGTTAAACTATAAACTAGGTTCCTCCAAAGTTAGTTCCCTCTACCCCCAGGCATGAACAAGGACAGTTTGGAGGTTAAAAGCAAGATGGAGTTGGCAAGGTTAGATTGCTTTTGCTGTCTCAGTTATAATTTTGCAGTGCTGGTTTCAAGTGGAAGGAAATAGAAGAACAAGTGTTAAAAGAGGCAGTTTGGGGAGATTCTAAGCTTTCTGAACGGCCATCAAATTTTACACTTTTTTCAGTAAAAATTCTGCCAACAAGGTAGGAAGCACACCAAGGAATCAAACACATTTAAAAGGGGTTTCAGTCAACTAAGAAAATTCCCGAAGATCCAAAGGAGGAAAAAAGCAGGAGGGACTTTTTGTCTTTGTCTAAAAAATGATAGTCCAAATGTCAGCTTTTAATTATGCTGACTTCCGACCCTAAAGCTCTAAAAGCCAGGTGTGGTGGCTCATGCCTACAATCCCAGGGCTTTGGGAGGCTGAGGTGGGAGGATCACTTGAGGCCAGGAGTTCAAGACCAGCCTGGGCAACATAGTGAGACGCAGTCTCTCCAAAAAATAAAAAAATTAGCTGAGTGTGGGGGTGCACACCTGTAGTCCCAGATACTCAGTGTCTCACGCGTCCGTGTGAAGAGACCACTAAACAGGCTTTGTGTGAGCAACACGGCTGTTTAGTTCACCTGCGTGCAGGCCAGTGGAGTCTGGAAAAGGAGTCAGCAAAGGGTAGTGGATTATCATTAGTTCTTATAGGTTTTAGGATAAGTGGTGGAGTTAAGAGCAATGTTTTGGGGGCAGGGGGTGGATCTCACAAAGTATATTCTCAAGGGTGGGGAGAATTATAAAGACCTTCTTAAGGGTGGGGGAGATTACAAAGTACATTGATGAGTTAGGGTGAGGTGGAATGTCATCAGTTAAGGCTATTTTCACTTCTGTGGATCTTCAGTTACTTCAGGCCATCTGGATGTATACCTGCAGGTCACTGGGGATATGACGGCTTAGCTTGGGCTCAGAGGCCTGACACTCAGGAGGCTGAGGTGGGAGGATTGCTTGAGCTCAAGAGTTCAGGCTGCAGTAGCTGAGAATGGCCCACTGCACTCCAGCCTGGGCAACAGAGCAAGACCCTGTCTCAAAGAAGGAAAAAAAACAAAAATAATATTTTCAAATATCTTATTATCAGATTTCGGCAAGGACAGACATAAAGGACGTCTCCCATTCAGTTGGTTTGGGTCTAAAACCAGTGTTTTTTTTTTTTTTTTTTCCCCAATTCTGTGTGCAGATGAATTATTTTAGACATTCAGAGAATCTCTCTTTTGGCTACTGCTGCTTGTGGCTCTCCTGGGTTAGATGGTTTCACTTACCTAGCTTTTTACAAGAGAATTTCCATCAGTGCGGTACATAAATCCAGCTGATGTCTCTAAGAAGAGCACTTAGATTTTGAAGCTTAATTTTCCATAATTGATGAAAGATGAAATATTCTTTTTTTTTTTTTTTGAGAAGGAGTCTCACTCTGTCACCCAGGCTGGAGTACAGTGTCGTGACCTCGGCTCACTGCAAGTTCCACCTCTCGGGTTCACGCCATTCTCCTGCCTCAGACTCCTGAGTAGCTGGGACTACAGGCGCCAGTTAATTTTTTGGTATTTTTAGTAGAGATGGGTTTCACCGTGTTAGCCAGGATAGTCTCGATCTCCTGACTTCCTGATCCGCCTGCCTCCGCCTCCCAGTGCTGGGATTACAGGCATGAGCCATCGCACCCGGCCAACGAACTTTTCAAAAGTGACCAAGGTCAGGGATGTGGTTAGGGTCAAAATGTGACTACACCTGCCAGGTGGCAGCACAGTGCTCAAGTTATGTGGGATTGGACCCTCATACCTGTCTGGGAGAGCAAAACGTGGGTATACTTTCAGTTAGGAATAACTGGTCAGAAATGAAAGGCTAAGTCAGAATTTTCAAGTGATAGAAAACAGCTGTAATCTTAAAAGCATGCTGTGTAGGCCGCATGTGGTGGCTCACACCTGTAATCCCAGCACTTTGGGAGGCCAAGGCAGGCAGATCACTTGAGGTCAGGAACTTAAGACCAGCCTAACCAACATGGCAAAACACCATCTCTACTAAAAATACAAAAATTAGTTGGGCATGGTAGTATGCGCCTGTAATTCCAGCTACTTGGGAGGCTAAGGCATGATAATTACTTGAACACAGGAGGTGGAGGTTGCAGTGAGCCAAGATCGCACCGCTGCACTCCGGCCTAGATGATAGAGTGAGACTCTGTCTCAAAAAGAAAGGAAGAAAGAAAAAAGCATATTGTGTAAAACAAAACCACTGGTGGCTAACTGCCAATCCTTTGATTTGAACCTCTGCTGTGAGGCAGAGGTAGAATAAAGACAGTTCTCTGCATAGCTCTTTACCCAAATTTCCCGTGCGACACAGAGACTGAGGCCCTCAGGCTCAAAGACAAGAAAGCATTTGCAAGACAGCTCTGGTAAAGTCTAGACCTTCAACCAAAGAGTGACAAGTTGAATTCAGGAGAACTTACCAGCAACACCCAATAGTGAAACCCGCCACTGCAAAACTGTAACTGAGACGGTGAGAGACCTCACCTAGCCAGCTTCATCTTGTTTCTAACCTCCAAGTTGTCCTTGCTTATTCCTGCCTGTAGGCTGAACTAACTTGGAGTGGAACTTTTTTTTTTTTTGAGACATTGTGTCACTCTTGTCACCCAGGCTGGAGTGCAGCGGCGTGATCTCGGCTCACTGCAACCTCTGCCTCCTGGGTTCAAGTGATTCTTCTGCCTCAGCCTCCCAAGTAGGTGGGATTACAGGTGTTAGCCACCATGCCTGGCTAATTTTTGTATTTTTGGTAGAGACAGGGTTTCACCATGTTGGTCAGGCTGGTCTCAAACTCCCGACCTTTGGTAATCTGCCTGCCTTGGCCTCCCAAAGTGCTGAGATGACAGGTGTGAGCCACCGTGCCCGGCCGAGGGGAACTTATATTTTAAAACGAAGATAGCCCTTTCTGGAAACAAACCCCCTTTTTCCCTGGGGACTAGACTGCCTTTGTAGGACCAAAAAACGAATCAAAAGATTGGAAATGATGGTCTAGGAGTCATGCAGCTGAAGGCTACAGGATTTTGACACTCCCCAGATTGCTCCTGGAGGTAACATCACTGTTGTAAAATCTAAGAACAGGGCTTGAGATATTTTGCAGACACCACCCAGCTGGTACCACCCAGGTCAATACATTGGCTCATCTGATCTTGTGGTCCCACCCCCAACCCAGGGACTGACTCAGCACAAGAGGACAGCTTCGACTCCTGATGGCTTCATGTCTAACCCAAACAATCAGCACTCCTGACCCGCTGGCTCCCCTCAACCCACCAAATTAGCCTTAAAAACTCAGACTCCCAAACGCTCGGGGGAGACTGATTTGAGTAATAATAAAACTCCAGTCTCCGGCACAGCTGGCTTTGCTTGAATAACTCTTTCTCTATTGTAATTTCCCTGGATTTGATAAATCGGCTCTGTCTAGGCAGCAGGCAAGGTGAACCCATTGGGCATTTATAATAGGACTCCTGAGGACAGAGAGTTCATGCTAGCATCAAGGGCCATTTTCGGAAACAGTGGTGGCGTTAGTCTCGCCAATGCACCACAATGTAGCAGCCTCTTGTTGTGAGGTATCACTTGGAGTCCTTTGTCTCAGGACCAAGAAATTAAGGAGTGTGGATACAAAGGGTGAGGTTGGAGCAAACGTTTAGTAAGTGGAAGAAGAAAGCTCTCCGCTGCAGAGACGGGAACCAGAGGAGGGTTGCTGTTTTTACAGTTGAATGCAAAGGCTTTTATAGGCAACCGGTGAGGGCTGGGCATCTCATTTGCATACGGTGCCAATTTCTGGTAGCTTCGCCCCATCCTCCTAATGTGAATGTGGGCCCTTAGCTTGAGTTACTCCATATTGCTTTGTTCCCCTTATGGCACATGTGTCAGGCGATGGAAATTTCCATTGCAGGCATGTCTGGGCAAGTCACCTGTGTACCCAGCTGTGCAGCTGTGGGCATGTCTTAGGCAAGGCCCCCTTGGCAAGTTCCCTTATCTGTGCCTGCAGGCTGTTCTGTGAAAGGATTCAACTGGAGAAACCACCGTAACTGCCTGCCTGGCCGGATTTTTCCTTTCTCCTTTCTCAGTGGGGAGGAGGTGAGGGGATAGTCACTCTGGATCCTGCCAGCTACACTGGATATGTCAACTTAAAAGGAAAAAGCAGAGGCAAAACTAATATAGGTAGAGAGTTTATTTGGGCCAAGCTTGAGAACTGCAATCTGGGAGCATAGATTCAAGTTGCCCTGAATATACACTCTAATTAGCAGCAGTTACAAGTGGGTTTTTAAATGGAAAGAAGGCCAGATGCAGTGGCTTGCACCTGTAATCTTAACACTTTGGAAGGCCGAGTTGGGTGGATCATTTGAGGTCAGGAGTTTGAGACCAGTTTGGCCAACATGGTGAAACCTGCCTCTACTAAAAATACAAAAATTAGCCAAGTGTGGTGGCAGGCGCCTGTATTCCCAGTTACTCGGGAGGCTGAGGCAGGAGAATGGCTTGAACCCGGGAGGCAGAGTTTGCAGTGAGCCAAGGCTGCACCACTGTACTCCAGCCTAGGCGACAGAGCAAGACTCTGTCTCAACAGAAAGAATAAAAAAAAAAAGAGAAAGAAGAGGCAGTTCCTAAATTGTTACCAAGAATTTGCACTACAATTGGCTGGGTGCCATGACTCATGCCTGTAATCCCAGCACTTCGGGAGGCCGAGGCAGGCAGATCACGAGGTCAGGAGTTCAAGACCAGCCTGACTAACATGGTGAAACCCCATTTCTACTAAAAATACAAAAAAAAAAAAAAAAAAAAAAAAAATTAGCCAGGCATAGTGGTGGGAGCCTGTAGTCCCAGCTACTCGGGAGGCTGAGGCAGGAGAATCCCTTGAACCCGGGAGGCAGAGATTGCAGTGAGCCGAGATCACACCACTGCACTCCGGCCTGGGCAACAAGAACAAAACTCCTCCATCTCAAGAAAAAATAAATAAATACAATAACATTAAGCTATTGTTTGGCCATACATTGTTCTTTGTATCACAAATTCCAAGAACATGAAGATAAAGGGTGAGGCTAGTCAGGAACAAAATTAAATAACTGCCCCAGGCATGTGTAGGAGCCGGGATGCAAAGGGTCCACAACTGGAGTCCTGTAGCCTTGTGGATCTGGGCCTGCACACTTCACAGAGCTCAGACATCTCTGAGCTATTTTTGTTTTCTCAGGTATAAGGATTATTTTGAGCTGGTTGTTCTGAGAAACAGCAGAGACAGGAGAAGCTCTGAAAACAAGAGTCGTTACCTTTTGTAAGAGAAATTTACATTTGTAAAAAAAAAAAGAAATACAGCCGGGCCTGGTGCCTCACGCCTGTAATCTCAGAACGTTGGGAGGCTGAGGTGGGTGGATCACCTGAGGTCTGGAGTTCCAGACCAGCCTAGCCAATTTGGTGAAACCCTGTCTCTACTGAAAATACAAAAATTAGCCGGGTGTGGTGGTATGTGCTTGTAATTCCAGTTACTCGGGAGGCTGAGGCGGGAGAAAGGCTTGAACCCAGGAGGCAGAGGTTGCAGTGAGCCAAGATCGCGACACTGCACTCCAGCCTGGGTGACGGAGCGAGACCACATCTCATAAATAAATAAATAAATAAATAATCTCCATTTGTAAGTGTCTCCCTCCTGGTACTAGAAAGAGAAAGATGACTCTGAATCACTGGAGACTCTGATTATTGGAGAAGGCACTGATTTAATCTGCGTAACAAATCTTACCCTCTTTTACCCTTTTTATCCTGGTCACTTTCTCTTTCCTGGCCTCAGGTATACCCTTTTACCTTTGTTTTGGTTGAAGATGGTAGGGCTGGATGCGGTGGCTCATGCCTGTAATCCCAGCACTTTGGGAGGCCGAGGCGGGTGGATCACTTGAGATCAGGAGTTTGAGACCATCCTGGCCAACATGGTGAAACCCCATCTCTACCAAAAAAACAAAAATGAGCTGGGCGTGGTGGCGTGTGCCTGTAATCTCAGCTACTCAGGAGACTGAGGCAGGAGAATCACTTGAACCCAGAGGTGGAGGCTGCAGTGAGCTGAGATCGCACCATTGTGCTCCAGCCTGGGTGATAGGGTGGGAAAAAAAAGGTAGTATTGGAGCAGGAACTAAAGGAAGTAAAGCACAGTTGAAGAGGGCCAAATGGGCGACCTGAGCGATCCAAGTGCACTGTTCAGCCTTTGACTTGGGATTTTATGTGTTGGCATACTTCTGGGGGTTTGTGTTCCTTCTCCCAATTCCTCCCTTGAGGTGGGCTGTCTGCGCGTGTGCTGGGTTGCATATCGCACTTGAGAGCAGGGGCCGCATGCACAGTGTTTACTGAAGTTGTGCGCATAATTTGAGTCAGCTGAGTGTTCCTAGAAGGTCATATACCAGTTAAACTCCGCCACTTTGCCTCTTAGTGCACATACTTGAATCTACTCGCCCAACTCCTGAGAACTTATTGGGAAGCTGCTAATCACCAGCGTTAGGTGTTTTCTACCTACTGGGAGCCTGCCTTTTCCTGATGCCTGCTGTGACCAATTATTATGTTAGAAAGACAGAGTAACAACCACCTGACCATCACCTGATGGTTGTCTGACATTCCTGGCAGGGGAGGTCTCCTGCCCTGCTTGTGTCTGCCTAGCTTCCTGTTCTAACGAGCAGAGGTTGATCCCTGCTACTGGGAGTGGAGTCTGTCAGGAGAAAGGCAGGAGACACATGTGGGGACGACCATGGAGGACCCAAGATTCCAGAACCCATTTCAGGTCGTGGGCATCCTCAACAGAGTTCACTTGTGGGGGTCCCAGAGCAGACCCTCAAAGCAAGATGGAAAGGCCAGGCCCAGATGGTCTTGGGAGGGTGCTGAGTACACAGGGAAGAGCTGAGTACACAGGCAACTTCAAGGCTGGGTTAGGTCATCCAGACCCTCCCTCTGGGCCTCTGCCTCTCGATCTACCCTCCTCAGGGGCCCTGCCCATCCGCAACAGGGCCAGCAGCAGAGCCCCTCAGCACCACTGCTCTGTGCATGAGTTGTTAAGGAGAAAATAAGAGAGGTAGGGGCAAACTTAAGGAGTGTGAAGTCGTTTTCATCCTTGTGAAGAATAAAACAAGAAAACAACATGGGCACAGGCTTGTCCCCAAATCTTCTACCTTGCTTAGGGCACAGTGTGTTGGTCTGGACTAGATGATGTAGTCACTTAAGGACCATGACACGGAATACAGAAAGGACACACCTGAGTAGATGTGTTCCTCCCAGGGCTGGCTGGCCCAGGGTCTGCTGCAGGGCCTCTCCCGAAGGACAGGGACAGGACTCAGTTGGGCCTCTCTGGTTGGCCTCATGAACAGCCCTGCATACGTCCTACAAGCTTGTCAGCATCTGGAGATACTCTGCCAGCTCTTCTTTTCCAAGCACTCCCCATTCTTGTAGGAAATGCTGGATTTCCTGGTCTTTGCAAGGAATGGCTCAATTTCATGCTTTTTTGCCAGAATACTGAGATGGACAACCTTGAAGTCCAGTTTCTTCGTGTCTATTCAGTGATAAAATTAATTTCCCATTTGGTAGGAGGGCAACAATTTCATTTTTAAAAAAAATTTATTTTCAATATTTGCATTGTATTTTAGTGCATAGCCTGAACCCTTCATCCCACTCACTCTCCACGGGGAGGGGCCCCACGGGGTCAGCTGCCAGAACAGCTTTGGATACTGCCCTGCCCCTCCCTCCAGGGCTGTGCCCAGAGTAGCATTTTTTTTTTTTTCCCATGCTCTGAAATTGTTTTTGCATTTTTTGTAGAGACATGGTTTCTCCATGTTGCCAAGGGTAGTCTTGAACTCCTGGGCTCAAATGATCCGCCCACCTCAGCCTCCCAAATTGCGGAGATTACAGGCATGAGCCGCCACGACCAGCCCCCAGAGCAGCTATTATTATTTAACTTTGCCTTGAATTGGAGAAAATTAACAAGTACGAAAATATATACAAAAAAGCAGAAAAAAGGAGTATTTTTTGTATTAATTTTACAAAATTTCTTCAAAATATTATGTTTGCAATCACAAAAAAATTATTTAAAAAAAAAATCAATCATAATCCTACAAGAAAGAGGCCTTTGAGTGAGGCCAGATGAAGAAAGTTAGGTTTTGAGATCTTTCCTGAAACTCTGGTTCCCTGTTAACAGAAAAGGGCAGACCACCTGAAACCAGTTCACAAAATACAAATCTCCAGCGCCACGCACACCTGCGGCTGAAACCCACGCCTTGACCCAGGGAAGGCTGCGCAGCCCCCTGCGCCTGGACGCCATGTGTCTTCGTGAACCAGGAGTTGGACCCCAGGAACTTCCAAGATTCCTTCTTGTCCAGGTGAGGCCATATTTGAAAATCAGTTCGCAACGAAATTTGGCCGACTTATTTGAGGGATTCCTTGGGTCGTTGGATTCTGGTGACCCGTCAGCGGTAGAGGGCAAGGGCTCTGCTGGGCATTGTGGGGTCACCGTTGGGGTTTCCTGGGCAACCCAAGCGCGTAGAGGGGGCCTGTGGGCACATTCAGGGGAGAGGACGCGAGGGGCCCTTTGGAGTCCTGGAGGCGGCAGCGGGGTTGTCCAGCCCGACGGTTCCCGAGACGTGGGCCCCGCGCTCCGAGAAGAGGCCTGCGCGGGCCATGGCGGCCCCCCGGCTTGGTGGCCCCCGGAGCGGCGGCGCGCAGTATGAGCTGCTGGAGAAGGCGGCGCGCCTGAAGCGGGGCCCCGCTCCGCGCGGGGAGCCGGAGGCGGTCGGGCGGCGCCGTGGTGGCGGCTTGGACGGCGTCTCCTGCTCGGGGTGCTGGTGCTGGCGGGCGGCTGTCGCAGCCGCAGCAGAAGCAGCTCAGGCAAGCCACGCCGCGCTCAGGCAAGGCGCCCCGGAGCGCGGCGAGTGGGCTCGAGCCTGCAGAGGCTGCTCCAGAAGCGGCGACGTGGAAGGCGGCGCTTACCTGCGTGCAGGAGCGCCCGACCGGCTGGAGGGATCCGCTACTGGTGCTGGAACCCGCGCAGGCGCCCACTGAGGCCGCGGCCCGACCCCAGAGCAGCGCCCCGGGCGGCCAGAGCAGGCCGCTCCCGCCCGCCAGCCCCGCCGCCGGTCAGCCACGAGGAGCCGGCCCCCTTTTGCGCCCCCTGTGCACGCTCACCATTGTTTTGTTTTTTTTGGTCAACAAAAGCAATAAATGAAAGTAAACCCAGCATCGTAGGAATGACAGCACGTGGAATGTTGGGGGGATGTGCATGGATCTTGAGGTTCGTAGCGCGCTAAACCGGCCGCGTCCTCCTCGCAGCCTCTCTTTGGCCCGAGGGCCTCGGTGCAGTAACTGAAGCCTGCAGGTGCCGCGGAGCCCTGGGTTTCCCCCGCTCAATCGGGGACGGACTGTCTCTTTCTAAACACTGCAGGGGAGAAGGTGGGAAAGCTTTTTCAATCTCTGCAATGCCTTTAATTTTTTTTGAGGCAAAAAACAAAAACAAAAAACAAAACTGTGTTGCCCAGGCTGGACTCAAACTCCTGGGGTCAAGCGATCCTAAGCCTCCCAAGTGCAGGGATTGCGGGCGTGAGCTACCACGCCCCGTCAAAAAACAAAACAAAACAACCGTTTAAAGCAAGATGCTGAGCTTCACATCCCGCTTTGAAATGGGCGAACTCTACTTGTATGTTTTGTTGACAGACATTTAGGAACGGTGGCTGGGGCTGGGGCTGGGACAGGGGAGTTTGGAAACGAGTGCTAGACTTGAAAGAACAAAGGGAAAGGACTCCAGGAGGCTCCCGGATGGGTCTTTAACGTCTTCCTTTTCCTCATCAATAAAAACCTGCTAATGATACTCTGGCTCTACAGACTTGGGAGGATGAAAGTAAAACAGTAGAAGTGAAAGTGCTGTGAGGACTCTGAAAGCGCGACACACCTTACAGGTAGTTACTAAACTGGGATAATGGTCTCTCCACAGGCTGGTCCCAGACTAGCATCCACACCTCCCTCTCCCCTCACTGCCTCCTGGGCCAAAGCTGGCAAGCTTTTCACTGGCTTACCCTTTTCTTCTTTTTCTTTCCTTTCTTTCTTTCTTGAGATGGAGTTTTGCTCTTGTTGCCCAGGCTGGAGTGCGATGGCACCATCTCGGCTCACCACAACCTCCGCCTCCCGGGTTCAAGCGATGCTCCTGCCTCAGCCTCCCAAGTAGCTGGAATTACAGGCATGCGCCACCACGCCAGGCTAATTTTGTATTTTTAGTAGACGGAGTTTCTTCAGGTTGGTTAGGCTAGTCTCGAACTCCCGACCTCAGGTGATCCACCTACCTCGGCCTCCCAAAGTGCTGGGATTATAGGCGTGAGCCACCGCGCCCGGCCCAGTTTACCGTTTTCACTAGCAAGCGAAAAACGCCAAACTGCGAGCCTGGAAGCTCTCCGCTTGATGGTGCTCTGCTGAGGTGGCCTTGGAGTCCCTGGTGCCTTCCAGGCAAGAATTTCCCCTCCCCCTTGACCTAGAGAGTCAATGCTGGGGAAGGGGCCAGCGTTTAGGGAGGTAAAGGTGGGAAGATCGTTGGAGGCCAGGCGTTCAAGACCAGCCTGACAACATGGGGAGCCCTCCTCTCCACAAAGAAATTTAAAAATTGACCTGGGTATGGTGGTGCCCACCTGTAGTCCCAGCTACCTGGGGAGCTGAGGTGTGGGAGGAGGGCTTGAGCCCCAGTGTTCAGCACAGTGAGCTACAATCATACCACTGCACTCCAGCCTGGGCAACAGAGCCAGACCCTGTCTTAAAAAAAACCACTGGGGGAAGGGTGGGAGGTGGAGGATCATAATGCCTGATACTTGAACGGTGAACCTAGGCAGATGAAAAATGGAAAAACAAGGTATACGCCAGAGAGCTGGGGCCAGGAGCTGGTGTCCATAGGGAAGAATTCTCTGTAATTCTGTAACTTGGGGTTGGTTAGGTGCATTTTGTATTTTTCTTAGCTTCTTTATTCTTGCCATTGCCCAGATAGATGAAATTGTTTCATAGGTCTGTGATAGAGGAAGGCGTTTTTACCAGAAAAGCCACTGAACTTCATAGCCAGCCCCATCCTTAGGAGGAAAGCCATCCTGTTATCCTGCCTATAGCTGACTGGGCGACTGGGCGGGTGGGGGGAGGTGTCCCGTGATGCCTGAATCAAAAGCTGTTCTATAGGTAGCAGCCCAGTGGAACCCTCTCTGCTTGGAGGGGTTGAAGCTAAGAGGCTGGTAAAGAAGAGACCGCTAGAAGAATACCCAATTGCTGAATTCTCAAATCCTAGAACAGAGGTGCTGTTGAATAATGTGTAAGAAATTCCACGTATTTAATGTTTCCTGGGTTTCTTTCCGAAAGGAAATAGACAAACTACAGTTGATTGGCTGACCCTTAATTTGAATGTAGCCATGCCTTTTTGTTCGACTGTCTTGTGACCTTCCACAGTACTTCCTCTTCACCAGTAGGCTAAGGAAATTGGCCGAGATTGTGTCTCAGTCTGTGCGAACCCCTCTCTACACACACACACACACACACACACACACACACACACACACGCTTGCTGTATAAGCACGTAGCATAATGTAAATGCTCAACTGATTGAGAGAATTTATTAGGGTGGTGTCATGTGTGTCCTCTGTCTTCCTAGTTTCACTCTTAGGTACCCACACAAAGCCTTACCTTGTTGGCGCTGTGCCCTCAGCCTTCAATTGGTTTTGGTTCCTCCTGGCTGTTGATTAGAATGGATCTCTCCCAGGGCAACAGCAGAGCGGTAGCTTCTACTAGATTTGCTGGACCAACAGATGTCTCGCACTAAAGCCCCCATTCAGCAGAAACATGGTCCTTGGATGCAGAGAGAGCACCCGGGCCGCATTAGATTGCTGGGCTTGGGTGCCTGCAGGTGGTCCCTTCTGCCACGGCCACCTCCCTGCCCCACCTCCACCCCCAAGCTTAGGAATTTGCAGTATTTCATGGTGACAACTTTTATCTCTGATCTTGCAGAGCTGCATTAGGACCAGCTTGGGACTTTTTCCTCCTCCCATATCCATCTTCTTTCTAGCTGAAAACCAGTTTAAAAAACCAACAAAAATGTAGTGCCTCATTATTCAGCCATCTGTGGTTGAGTGTTTTCTGGTGTAGATATTCCAGAAATGTGTCTCTTGGCCACAGAAGGTAAGTCAGGTTGAGTTTTTGTGTTAGTGATGCTCTTTTCGTTTCTTTTCGAGACTTTTCTATCTAGCCTTAGATTCCTTTAAGGTAAAGTTACCTTAAAGGGAGGCCAGGCGCGATGGCTCACACCCATAATCCCAGCACTTTGGGAGGCCGAGGCAGGCGGATCACAAGGTCAGGAGTTCGAGACCAGCTTGGCCAACATAGTGAAACCCCATCTCTAATAAAAATACAAAAATTAGCCAGGCATGGTGGCCTGTAGTTCCAGCTACTCAGGAGGCTGAGGCAGGAGAATCGCTTGAACCCAGGAGGCGGAGGTTGCAGTGAACCTAGACCATACCATTGAACTCCAGTCTGGGAAATAGTGTGAGACTCCATCTCAAAAAAAAAAAAAAAAAAAAAAAGGAATCTAGGGGAAATGTGTTTGTTATAAGGAAACACTGTACTGAAAATGGAGCTAGATCACAGCCCTGAGGCGTGCTGGAGCTGGGTCCTCCCTGTGGGCTGAGCCTCCTTCCCTGCTCCCTGTGCAGGCCTGCCCTCTTTCTCTCTTCCCCTTGGTAACCACTCTGTATCCTCCCAGACAGATCTGTCTGAGGGATGTGGTCTGATTGACTTTGGTAATTACCACATTGCTATTGGTGAAGTCAGGCTACTTTCGTGGGTGTCTTCCTGGGGTCTAGCTGCCTTTGGATCAGGGGCCCTACCCTTGGTCCAAACCCCTAGTTAAGAGAAGCCTAGTACTGCTTTCCTGAAAAGGCAGTGAGGGTGTGCTGGATGCTGCAGAGTTTTCATTAGAATAGACTGTTGGGTAAGACAGGCACCATGATTGACATGTTCAGTTTGAGTTAGTAAAACTCATGGCTATCATTGTGTTGAAGCCCTGAGAGGTGCCCAGCCAGAAAGGAGGAGGATGTCTTCAGCAGTTCTGCACCCTGAGCTCTATGAGATGTGGTTGCTAGAACTGCTTCTGCTCTAACAGGTGGCTTGGCCCTTCCATCTTGCTTCCCCTCTTTATATTTAACAATAAATTTTGACCAGGTGTGGTGGCTCACACCTGCAATCTCAGCATTTTGGGAGGCCAAGGTGGGAGGATTGCTTGAGGCCAGGAGTTTAAGACCAGCTTGGGCAACATGGCAAGACCCCATCTCATTTTAAAATAATCAATCAATCTTTTTCTTTAACTATAACAATGACAACATGACTCCTGTGTTCATCAGCAGTTCTTAGGTGATCTGCATATAGTTTTGTGAGTTTGACAGGACAAGGAGTCTTACTAGGTATATATATATTTTTGAGACAGAGTGTCGCTCTGTTGTCCAGGCTGGAGTGCAATAGCTCCATCTTGGCTCACTGCAACCTCCGCCTCCAGGGTTCAAGTGATTCTCCTGCCTCAGCCTCCCGGGTAGCTGGGATTACACGTGTGCACCATCATGCCTGGCTGATTTTTGTATTTTTAGTAGAGGGGTTTTGCCATGTTGGCCAGGCTGATCTTGAACTCCTGACCTCGGGTAATCTGCCCTTCTCGGCCTCCCAAAGTGCTGGGCTTACAGGTACGAGCTACTGCACTGGCTCTTACTATATTGAAATAAGAATACAAGGCTCAGAGAGGTTGTACTAACTTCTACCGACAAAACAGCGATTTGGAAATATTTCTTGAAATAGTCCAGTGCAATTTGTGGATCACAAAAGCTGTGAAGCCAGAAGGCCTTTGTAAATAGGAAGTCATGTTTATAAGTTTCTGGTACATGGGTGGTGTGCTTATTGAGTGCATGAGCCAATGAAAGTACCTCAGGGAAATGGAAAACCTTCCTTCCTTTGAAAACTCTTTTTTCCCGAAGGGAGAATGTCATCAACCTCAGAGCTTGAAGGCAGCTCTGTCTCTATTCCACATGGAGCAGGAGAGACACCAAAGGCTATGCCACATCATTTTGGGAACCCATTAACTCCACAAAGTGAGACAGCTTGGTATATGAGAATTTCTTTTCTCAATATGGTTTATTTAGACTTCTGATCTTGAAGGAAAAGAAAAAGTGGTATCCGTGCTGAATTAAATGGATCTAGCCAGCTTGTGGCTGAGGAGGAAAGAAGGGGCCTCTCTGACTAGCAGGACTGGGGCTCCCTACTGACGATGGGACCCAGGGCCTGGTGCACCTGAGCAGTCTTGCGTGGTGGTCTTGGGGACCTGAAGGAAAGGGCTCGTGGGGGACGGGGAGCCCCATCTCACCTCACCCCCCAATGTCTTCGTGAAGAGGGATGTCAGTCTCTAGCAGACTAGCATCCTAAGTATCTGGTGGTAGTGGCCGGTAGAGGGGGTCGCCCATGGGGGAGTGATAGAGGCCAATTGATGATGCTGGGGTTCCTTGGAGAAAATAATTCAGGAGACACTTTGAACTGTAGCCTCTGAAGGAAAAGGGGAGGGCGGTGGTACTCTGGGTTATCACTGACGGGCCCACGAGGAGAAGCCTCATCTCTGCCAGTAACTGGTCAAAGTGCTTGCTCTGCCACAGTGCTCCAAGGCACATACATACATAGGGCTAGGTCCCGGTGGTGAGGCAGGCTTCTGCCCCTGGGTTGAGAGGTAAGATTGGAGCGGCCCAACATTTTTAGTTATACAGGTACAGGTAGACCTTAGTTTACACAGCACTGGATTCCTGATAATTACTATGTGACTTGAATTCTTCTTTTTTTTTTTTCTTTTTTGAGATAGGGTCTTGCTCTGTCACTCAGGCTGGAGTGCAGTGGTGTGATCTCAGCTCACTGCAACCTCTGCCTCCTGGGCTCAAGCAATTCTCCTGCCTTAGCCTCCCAAGTAGCTGGGATTACAGGCGCACACCACCGTGCCCAGTTAATTTTTATATTTTTAGTACAGACAGGATTTCACCATGTTGGGCAGGCTGGTCTCAAACTCCTGGCCTTAGGTGATCCACCTGCCTCAGCCTCCCAGAGTGCTGGGATGACAGGCATTGAGCCACCACTCCCGGCCGGTCCATTCCTTCTTCAATGGACATTTGGGTGGGTGCTTCTACCTTGTGGCTATTGTGGATAATGCTGCTATGAACATGGGTAGACAAATATCTCTTGGAGGCCCTGCTTTGAGGAACTGCTGGGTCATATGGTAATTCTCGGTTTAATTTTTTGAGAAATCGTCATACTGTTTTCCACAGCAGCTGGACCCTTTTACATTCCCACCAACAGTGAACAAGGGTTCCATTATCTTCACATCCATGCCAGCACTTACTATTTTTAGCACTTTTTTTTTTTTTCTGTATTTGGTAGAGATGAGGTTTCACTATGTTGGCCAGGCTGGTCTTGAACTCCTGGCCTCAAGCAATCCACCTGCCTCGGCCTCCCAAAGTGCTGGGATTACAGGCATGAGCCGCTGCGCCTGGCCCCAGTCTTCTTGGGAAACCTCTCTGAGAGTCCCTCTAGTGGACTCCACCCACGCCTCAGTGGGTGGCCAGAACACACTCACCTCTAAACCAGACACAGCAGGGGGAATGGGATTAGCATTAATGGCCTAGCAACACCGATCTCTTCCCCTGGCCTGGAGAGAAGGTCAACTTCCCAGTCCAGGAACAGCGGAGTAAGGTTGGGGTTTGAGAGAATTCCAATTCTTGCCGCTTGTGAGCGGTTTGACTGTGGAGGAGTGATTCAGTCACTCCGAGCCTCAATTCTGCATCTCTGAAATATGGATAATGATATCTATATAGACTAGTACGAGGACTACATGAAAAAAATGTACATGAGAGACCTGGCTCACAGAAGTGCTCAGTAAACATGTTTTCTGTTTCTTACAAGGTACCCGAGACGTGAAAAAGACCACAGGTTTCGAAGTAAGACTTGAGTTCATCTCTAGGCTCTTTGCCTTACCCAAGGCCAGTTATTTTCACTTCTGAGTGAGGTTTGTGTGAGATGATGTCAAGGTGGGAAAGGTTCTCAGCAAATCTTGTTTTCCATCCTTTGAGGCTCACACAGCTTTACCAGATAATTTGAAATGAAAGAACCAAACAGGGAGATGTAGATGGTCTGGGAAGAAGCTTCCCCCGTCTGCTAACACAACTCCCCTCCCTCTCCAGCCTTCCTTATGTTCCTTTAAGCATGGGTGGCAGGTATCTGAGTCAGAAGCACCCAGGGAGTTGCTTAGCCTGGCCTGGTGGCTCGTAATCCCACCACTTTGGGAGGCGGAGACAGGAGGATTACTTGAGGCCAAGTTTGAGATCAGCCTGAGCAACAGTGAGACTATGCCTTAAAAAATAATAATAATTAGCTGGGCATGGTGGTGCACACTTGTGGTCTCAGCCACTCAGGAGGCTGAGTTAGGAAGACTGCTTGAGTCAAGCAGGTTGAGGTTATAGTGAGCTATGATCATTCCATTGCACTCTAGCAGCCTGGGAGATGGACCAAGCCCCCGTTTCCAAGAAAAGCATATTCCTGGGCTCCCTCCAGGCCTATTGACTCAGACTCTTGGGGAGATAATGCCTATTGGAACCTGTGTTTTAAGAAGCTTCCCAGATGATTCTTAGGGATACAGTTTGGGGAACATTTTGGAAGGGATAAGAATTGTAGGGGAATAGCCTCAGTGGACCACTGGCTAATTCTCCTCCGTCTCCCAGGCCCACCTCCTGGGCCAAGCAGGCCTTTTTCCAAGGCTGTGCCAAAAGTCTGCAAGCTGCCTGGGCACCTCTAGGCAGAACCAGTAGAAAGCCACTGTGGGGACCAGCAACGTAGCAGGAAACTCAAATTCACAGAGGGGAAGTGTACTTGTTCACCTGTCAGGACTGGGACTGTATCAGAAATTTCCTGTCTTCTATGACACCAGTAAATGGGGTTCTCCATGAAGCTAATGAAGTGTGAGCTCCAGGGCCCTCACTGGCCAGGGCCCTAGAGTTCCAGGTGGGGAAGAGAAGCCAGGTGGCCATCAGGAAGCCTTTCCATGTGCACATTTCTGGTAAACTGCTTAAAGAGGTCCTAAAAACAAAGGGCTGGGCATGTTGGCTCGTGCCTATAGTCCCAGCACTTTGGGAGGCTGAGGTGGGTGGATTGCTTGAGCCCAGGAGTTCAAGACCAGCCTGGGCAACATGGTAAAACTTCACCTCTCCAAAAAAAAAAAAAAGTTAGCTGGGTGTGGTGGCACACACGTGTAGTCCCAGCTACTTAGGAGGCTGAGGTGGGAGAATCACCTCTGAGCCTGGGAAGTCAAGGCTGCAGTGAGCTGTGACTGTGCCCCTGCACTCCAGCGTGGGTGAGGGCGTGAGACCCTGACCCTGTCTCCAAACAAAACAAGAGAACCTGAATGAGACTCCAGAAATTTCTTTCAATTTGTTTTCTCATTCTTAGACACGTATTGACTTTCATATTGTGTGAATTGCAGACCATTCGTCCTGCACACCAGTGATCTAAGATGATGATAAACTTCAGGCTGTTCCTTGCTCCCAAAATGCCCTTTTCTGAAGCAGCAAAGTGGGGAAGGGAAAGGCAACTCTGACACAGTGGCAGCTTCTAAGCACGCTGCCAAGCAAGCCATCCCCAAAACAAAAATCCCCACACAATAAACCATTGTGTGGTTTATAACGTAAGTAGAAGCAAAATATACGACGACAATTACACTATGCATGGAGAGAGGAAATTGAAGTGTGCCGTTTTAAGGCTCTAACAATACACATGAAATATTAATAGTGAAATATTTGAATGGCGGTGAACTAGACATGCATACTGTAAACTGTAAGCAACCATTAAAACCCAACAAAGATATATCACCAATAAAGTAGACATAATAGAATTCTACAACATACTAAATCTAACAGAAGGCAAGAAAAGAGGAACAAAAAACATATAGGAAAAATTGGAAAAAAATAGTGAGTTGGTGAGTTAGATTCAATCATATTGATAATTGCATTCAATGTAAATGTCTAAGAACTCTAACTAAAAGGCAGAGATTGGGCCAGGCACAGTGGCTCATGCCTGTAATCCCAGCACTTTGGGAGGCTGAGGTGGGTGGATCACTTGAGGTCAAGAGTTTGAGACCAGCCTGGGCAACATGGTGAAACCACGTCTCTACTAAAAATACAAAAAATTAGCTGGGCCTAGTGGACCGCACCTGTAGTCCCAGCTACTTGGGAGGCTGAGGCATGAGAATTGCTTGAACCTGGGAGGCAGAGGTTGCAGTGAGCCGAGATTACACCACTGCACGTCAGCCTGGATGACAGAGTAAAACTGTATCTCAAAACAAACAAACAAAAAAAAAAAACAAAAGCAAAACCAAAAAGCAGAGATTGTTATATTGAAATAAAAATGTAAGATCAAAATATGCTGTATTAAAAAAACCCACTTTATATATAATGACGTACACAGATTAAAAATAAAAGAATGGAAAAAATTGAAAAAACACTAATCATAAGAAAGTTAGTGTCGTATAGAAATATCAAAGTTGAGTTCAGAACAAGAAATATAAGCCGGGCGCGGTGGCTCACGCCTGCAATCCCAGCACTTTGGGAGGCCAGGGTGGGCAGAACACTTGAGGTCAGGAGTTTGAGACCAGGCTAGACAACATGGTGAAACCCTGTCTCTACTAAAATGCAAAAATTAGCCAGGCGTGGTGGCGCACGCCTGTAATCCCAGCTACTTAGGAGGCTGAGGCAGAAGAATCGCTTGAACCCAGGCCTCAGAGGTTGCAGTGAGCCAAGATCACGCCACTGTACTCTAGTCTGGGTGACAGAGCAAGACTCTCTCTCAAACAAAAAACAACAAGAAATATAACCAAGGATAAAGAAGATTTTCATAATAAGTAAATGGTGAATTTATCAAGAAGACATAATTATAAATGTATAGGCACCCAATAACAGAAATTCAAAATACACGAGGCAACATTTGACAAAAACTTGAAATGCTGAAAATATTCCTTTTAAGGTCAAGGTAGGCTGGGCGGGGTGGCTCATGCCTGTAATCCCAGCACTTTGGGAGGCCAAGGAGGGCGGATCACCTGAGATCAGGAGTTTGCAAATAGACTGGCCAACATGGTGAAACCCCGTCTCTACTAAAAATACAAGAATTAGCCGGGCGTGCTGGTACGTGCTTGTAATCCCAGTGAGGAGGCTGAGGCAGGAGAATCGCTTGAACCCGGGAGGGGGAGGTTGCAGTGAACAACCAGGATTGTGCCACTGTACTCCATCCTGGGCGACCAAGGGAGACTGTCCCCGCCCTCTGCAAAAAAAAAAATCAACATTGTTTGGGGAGGTCTTGGTCAAAGGCATGCACAAAATTTTTTAAAAGTTATATGGATTTGGGAGGGAGAAACAGAATTGTCATTATTTGCAGATGATACAACTAAGTAGAAAACTCCAAAGAATATCAGATATGCTACTAGAACTAACAAGACAGCTTAGCAAGATTGTTAGATACAACTCTGTCTATAAAAGTCAATTACAACCACAGACTTGGAGAAAATATTTGCAAAACACATATCTGATAAAGGACTTGTGCCAAAATATACAAATAACCCTTGAAACTCAACAGGAAAACAAACAGCCCAATTAAAAAGTAGGCAAAAGATCTGAATAGACACCTTGTTAAAGATAAACAGATGGCAAATAAGCGTATAAAAAGATGCTCAGTATCATATGTCCTTAGGAATTGCCAAATAAACCCACTACTCACTTATTAGAATGAATAAAATCCAAAACATTGAGAACACCAAATGCCGGCAAGCCTGCAGAGCAATAGGAACTGTCATTCATTGATTTTGCATTTTGGGAATGCAAAATGGTATAGCTACTTTGGAAGACATTCTGGCAGTTTCTTATAAAACATGTTTAGTTTAATATGGTAAATTTATGTTTAAATTTTACTATACGATCTGTCAATCATACTCCTTGGTATTTACCCAAATGAGATGAAAACTTGAGTTCACACAAAAATCTGCACATGAGGTTTTTTTTTTTTTTTTTTTTTTTTTTTTTTTTTTTTGAGACAGAGTCTCACTCTGTCACCCAGGCTGGAGTGAAGTGGTGCGATCTCTGCCTCTTGGGTTCAAGCAAGGTGGATCACTTGAGGTCCGGAGTTGGAGACCAGCCTGGCCAACATGGTGAAACCCTGTCTCTACTAAAAATACAAAAATTAGCCGGGCATGGTGGCGGGCACCTGTAGTTCCAGTTACTCTGGAGGCTGAGGCAGGAGAATCGCTTGAACCTGGGAGGCAGAGACTGCAGTGAGCCGAGATCGCACCACTGCACTCCAGTCTTGGCGAGACTTTTTCTTAATTAAATATCACATGAGGCCAGGTGCGGTGGCTCATGCCTGTAATCCTGTCTCAAAAATAAATAAATAAATAAATGGGCAAAAGATAAGATAAACATTTCACAGAAAAAGAAAACTTAAATGCCTAGAAACGTATAAAGACTTTAAAATTTATTAATAATCAGGAAAATGTAAATCAGAAGCACAGCTAGATGCCAATTGAATACCTACCAGATTGGCAAACATTAAAGACTTGGTCAGCATCAAGTGGCAAGGATATGGAGTAATGGGGACTAAATTTTTCGGCTGGTAGGACCGTCAAGTGTTACAGCCACTTCGGAAAATAGTTTTGATGGCTGCTATGAAGCAGGAATTATCAGATGATCTTTTAAATAATATATCTAGCATGGTGTCAGGGGCTTTGATTTTTTCATCGTGCATGTAGAGGTGCACAGTCCTCTTCTGATCTTTTCTTTCCTTCCTCCTTCCCTGTCTTTTTCCTTCCTTCCTTCCCTTCCTTCCTTCCTTCCCTTCCTTCCTTCCCTCTCTTCCCTCCCCTCCCTTCCCTTCTTTCCCTTCTTCCCTCTTTCCTTCCTCCCTTCCTCCCTTCCTCCCTTCCTCCCTTCCTCCCTTCCTCCCTTCCTCTCTCTCTCTCTCTCTCTCTCTCTCTTTCTCTCTCTCTCTCTTTCTTTCTTTCTCTCTCTTTCTTTTGCTGGAGTCTCACTCTATTGCCCAGGCTGGAGTACAGTGGCGTGATCTCGGCTCACTGCAACCTCCGCCTTGTGGGTTCAGGCAATTCTCCAGCCTCAGCCTCTTGAGTAGCTGGGACTACAGGTGTGCGCTACCATGCCCAGCTAACTTTCTTTTTGTATTTTTTGTTAGAGACAGGGTTTCACCATGTTGGCCAGGCTGGTCTCAAACTGCTGACCTCATGTTCCATCCTCCTCAGCCTCCAAAGTGCTGGGATTACAGGCGTAAGCCACCGCGCCTGGCCTGATCTGTCTTTCAAGTACGTATAACTTTTAGCAATATGAAGATGTCATGTACAACATTATAACCAAGACAGCAAATTATCAAGACAAGCAGGCAGAGGTTCCTTTTGGAGGTTATTTTTGCATGGTGGTTATTTGCATAAATATTTTTATTTATCTATTTAATTTATTTCCTAGAGTTGTAGGAGTCTAACAAGGCTCTATTGCTCAAACAGAGCTGGAAATAGTGATGAATATTCACATACATATCCACTCTTCATGGAACAAGACAGTGTTGTTTGGAAGTTCTTAACCAAATTAATCAGATTCTTTGAACTACTTTTGTGATGCTGAGTGTTATCTTTCCCAGTGGCTGCGTGGGAGTTGGGCACCAGTTTTGATCTCTTTGACTCTTTTAGTTAATTATAAAAAAACATTTTTAAGGCCAGGCTCTAGAATTTCATTATATGACATTAGAAAAGAATAACTAGCTTGTGGAGCTGTTTGGTTAGAAGATGGAGAGAGGGCTGAGTAAGACTTCACTTAATAAAAGTGTAATATCTTTTTTCCTGCTTTAATAAAATTAAACATGCACTTTCCTTACAATCTACCAATCCTATGTCTAGAGAAATCATTACATCTGCAGCAGGAGCTATGCATGATAATGTTCATAGGAGCACTGGTCATAATAGCAATAAAAACTGGCAATAGTCCAAATATCTGTTAGCAGTAGAATGTATACATAAAACTGTGGTGTGTTTATCCAACAGAATACTATACAGACTGGGCGCGGTGGCTCACACCTGTAATCCCAGCACTTTGGGAGGCTGAGGCAGATGGAGTACCTGAGTTCAGGAGTTCAGGACCAGCCTGACCAACATGGTGAAACCCCGTCTCTACTAAAAGAAATCAGCCAGGTGTGGTAGTGTGCACCTATAATCTCAGCTACTCAGGAGGCTGAGACGGGAGAATCACTTGAACCTGGGAGGCGGAGGTTGCAGTGAGCTGAGGTCATGCCACTACACTCCAGCCTGGGCAACGAGAGCGAAACTCTGTCTCAAAACAAACAAAAACCTGTACAGCAGTGAAAATGAATGAACTACAACTATAGATATAATATGCATGGATTATAAAAATAATGTAAAAATTTAAAAAACTGAAATGTATGATTCCATTTCTATAAAGTTCAAAATAGACAAAACCAAATCATATAGTATTGTCCAGGGATGCACATGTAGGCACAAAGGAACGATTACAAAAAACTAGGATTGTGGTTAGCCTTCCAGTGGGGGAAGAGGAAGCGGTTGGGGAAGCCTGCATGTGTTGCTGATACTCTATTTTTTACACCGAATGGTTGTTCAGGGAGGTGTTCATTTTATCACTTTTTAAGTTGTACATATACTGGCTGGGCACGGTGGCCCATTCCTGTAATCCCAGTGCTTTGGGAGGCTGAGGCAGGCGGATCACCTGAGGTCAGGAGTTCGAGACCAGGTTGGCCAATATGGTGAAACCCTGCTCTACTAAAAATACAAAATTAGCTGGGTGTGGTAACACGCGCCTGTAATCCCAGCTACCTGGGAGTCAGGCTGAGGCAGGAGAATTGCTTGAACCCAGGGGGTGGAGGTTGCAGTGAGCCAAGATTGCACCATTGCACTCCAGACTGGGTGGCAGAGTGAGACTCCCTCTTAAATAAATAAATCAACCAACCAACCAACCAACATATGCATTCTCTTGCAAACATATTTCACAAGGCATTATTTATTTATTTATAGAGATGGGCACAAATTCAGGTGAGTTTGTAGACTGGGAGATTGCCTAAATTGTCTCTGTATTTTCACTGAAGCGTAAAGCGAGGTTCTCAGCGAAATGTCCGGGGAAGGTGTGGGAGAGGTGAAGACAGAAACTATGAGTGTCATCCAGGAGAGCAGGAGAGTAGGCTGACAAGGGACTGTAGTACATTGTGGCGTGGTGTCATGTGCCCTTGTGAGGTTTGTGGATAGGATCAGTAAACTCTAATCAGTCAGCCTAGTTGTGTGGCTTTTTCTTCAACATTTAGCTCATCAGTCTCATGCAGAGAGGTCTCAGAACAGCACAGGTTTGCCAGGCTATTAAAATGGAGAAAGGGGCATGGGACTGGAGGGTACTGAGAAGGAAATGATTGAATTATTGGCCATGGAATTTAGGCTGAGTGAAAACAGGAAGATGGGAGGGAGGTGACGTTAGGATTGATGGATTTGAGATCTTGGTAAGTCGAAGACTTGGAATGTAGGGTACTAGTGTGGGCTGGGAAGTTCATGGTTAGCGATGCTTAAAATTAAGATTTTTAGAAGTGGTTTAGAATGTTACTAGTGATGGGCTGGGCACGGTGGCTCACGCCTGTAATGTCAGCATTTTGGGAGGCCGAGGCCGGCGGATCATCTGAAGTCAGGAGTTCAAGACCAGCCTAACACGGTAAAACCCTGTCTCTACTAAAAATACAAAAATTAGCTGGGCATAGTGGTGGGAGCCTGTAATCCCAGCTACTAGGGAGGCGGAGGCAGGGGAATCGCTTGAACCTGGGAGGTAGGGGTTGCAGTGAGCTGAGATCGTGCCATTGCACTCCAGCCTGGGCAACAGAGCAAGACTCCATCTAAAAAAAAAAAGAATGTACTAGTGATGAAAAGTTGAAGGCTTCAAAGAATGGCTGACATGAAATCAAGACATTGAATGGTTCTCAGCTGAGGTCAGGACTGCTGATCCCCTGGGGGATGAAATGGGGAGTGCGCAAGGACACGTGATGTTGCAGACTGTGGAGGGGGTAGAAGGCTGGTAATGTGCAGGGAGGGTGCAGAGATGCCATAAGGCTCATATTGTGGAGGATTGCCTAGCACAAAGAATTGTCCTGCCCCAAATGACAGAGCCCCAGTTAAGAAGCACTGGGCTAGGGTACTGGACAGATCACCTATGTGAACGTGCAGAGTGACGACAAGGAAATGCTGGAGAGAAAGACAGTATGAGCAAGAAGAGGGACAATGAAGGGGAGTAGCTCATAGAACTGGCTAGCACAGGTTTCACTGGAGCTGGAGGTTTTGAAGGGAAGAGGAGAAATTATTTAGAAGCAGCAATTGGGAGATGGAGGGTACACTTAGGGAGAGAGATTCTCAAGGGACAGCCAGGTTTCGGGTAAAGCAGAAAGGTCAAGAAACATTTGAAAACATGGAGTCTACTGGGTCATTTGCCTGTCACAGATTGAGAGTTCCAGAGGGCACATTGGAAAGGGGGGACAGCAAGGATGAATAGGGGTGCTGGCCAGATAAGGGCATGTAGAGAGTTGTTGGGGATGAGTCTGGAGATGGGTGGCCTGGGGGGCTTGGGCTTTCCATGATGACTCAAGTGAACAGGATGGCCACCTGAAGCGCCTGGCCCTGGTGGTCTCTCACAGGAGGTTGGATCTCAGTTGGACAATAGTCCTGAATCCTTAGTGCATAGATCAGGGGCTTCTAGGTAACTCCTCCCTGTAGAAACACCAGAGGGTTCAAATTCATGGTTCATGTTTATTGGGACGGGTAGTCCTGGAATAATTTATGTAGCTTGAGTCAAACCCAGTAAAAATCTAGGAAGTCTTACTGCACCTATACTGAATTTTGGAGGGGAGTCACCTAGCAGGTCCTTCAGATACTCACATGTTCAGGTTGCCCGACATTAACTCATCCAGGAACCACGCAGAACTGGGTCTTATGAAATGCAGCAGTGCTTCTTAAACATCAACGTACTCATGAATCACCTGGGGATTTTGCTAAAATGCTGATTCTCATTTAGTAGGCCTGGGGTGGGCAGATTTGTCATTTCAGAGAAGTATGTGCTCGCATGGAAAGAAGAGATGCTTTAGAATTGGTTGAGTTCAAATATGGGCCTTCCCTACGCCATCTGTGTGGTCTTGGGCAACTGTCTTTGTGTAAAGCAGGAATGATATCATAGGCTGTTGTGAGAATTAAATGAAATAATGTGTGTAGTACTCAGCATGGGCCCAAGCACAAAGCAGAGGTAAAGATTTTCATTTTTTTTTTGGTTTTGTCATCAAAACCCACAACGTGACCTTCTGTGGATTATCAACTGCTTGCCAGGGGGTAATGCCAGGGTATTTCTGTGGCACCTACTCACTGATCCTGGCAGAGGGAGAGGAAGGCTTGAGAGTTTTCCTCAGTCTTTGTTTATGCCTGAGTCTTGTGGCCTGGCTCCCATACATCTTCTGGTTTTTTGATCTGAAAATCCCAGCCCCGCTGAAGTGGATATGCACTGGCCATGTAGACTGAAGAGTGTGAGGTAGACCAAATTGCTTTTCTTAGTCTGATTGGTTCTTCACTTCCCTATCAAATGCATCTTCTTCCAGTGGAGTAATGCAGGCCTCATTCACTCCACTCCACTTTGAGGAGCCTGGTGTAGTGGCTTTGGGAACTTTACTCCCGAGTCTACGTATTTACAAGGCTGTGAAGACAGCCTCATGGGTGGGGCTTCAGATGTACCTGAAGGCTGTCCAGGTATAAATCCCACAGATCACCTAGACATCTGGGGTGTGAAGGAAACAGTCTGGTAGCCAGTGGCTTAGAACCAGGCAACTGTTCCTAAGGGAGGGGTCAGGTGTCAGGGAGGCACTCAAAGATGGGGATTCTACACCAGTCCTCACCAGCATGGGACCGTGACGCCTTCCCAGATCACGACAGGGCTCCAGAATAGAGGGGCTCATCTACTCAGGAGGATGAATGCCTCCGAGTATGGTGAGAGGAGACTCTTTACGTCCCCTGTTGGCTTTAACAGGAAGGAATGACTGAGGGGCAGGTATGAGAGGCCTCAGCAATGCTCTGGGCTTTGACTCCATAAGTAAGTAAGTAGCTGTCTGCCACTGATTTAATTCCTGGAACGTATAGCCAGAAGCTGTTAATCTTTATTAGCATTGACTTCTGCAAAGTTATTATAGAACAAGGTCAATATCTGGGTGATTAGGAGAACTTCAGGAGCAGGTAATGAAAAATACACAACGAAAGACCACTGTCCTCCAGATACTTGGCATTCTTTCTCTAAGCAAGATCCCGAAGTTGCTTTACCAGCTTTGAATTTGTAACCTCCTTGTGAGAGTCTATTAGGAACCTGTGTTAGCCTGGGGGAAGAGCTCCCCTTTGCCTATTGTTCTGGAGGCCAGAACAAGTAAGTTGTACATAGATCATTCTTGCTTAGCAGAGTGGACAGGCATTGACGGGTCACAAAAGGCTGGTATTCATTAATTTAACAATAGTTAATTCAAGAGAAATTTTTGAATTAGTAGAGGAAAATATTACTCCACAGTGTGCAGAAAGGTCAATGGAGGAGAAAGGGGAAGGGGTAGGTTGGAGGTGCCAAGCATTGGAGGACAGGTCCGTGGGAAATGAGCTCATTCACTCAGGCTCCTGCTTGCTTTGCTGCTTCAAGACAAGCGAGTGTGTGTGCATGTGTCGGGGGTATTCCTCTGCAGGTCTGTCCCCTGCACTTGGGGGAAGGAGTCCATTCTAGCTTGCCCTTCTGCCTCCATTTCCCAGAAGCCAGGGCTGGCACTCCTACCTGTGAGCAGGTGTGGCTACGCTCTGACAGCTAAGGCACTGGCCCACAGATCTGCGCACAAGAGGAATGCAGGTGAATCAAGGTGCATGTGCATGTGAGAGGAAGACAGGATGGAGGGGGCTGGCTGTCATGCTCCTGCCAAGCACATGGGAGCCTTGGGTTTTAAAAATACACCTCCCCACCTCACCCAACACAAATACACAACAGTTGTAATGTGAAAGTCAGAAAGCACTATAAAACATTTCTTATAAAAGTATTTTTTTAATAAATCAATGTATTTCAATGTTGTAACATGATAGCCCAATGCTATATCAAGGTAGCAAAAGTGAAGATTCCTGGTATTTTGATATAAACACTATGAATGACAGTACACTTGCGTTCAACTTCACAAGAAATTATCTTCAGGTCCATAAAGATTCTTCGACAGCTGTAACACCTTTCAAACAGTAAAGATGTACATGTATTGAAAGAGTAGACAATGAAAGCCTAATAACTGAGCTGTGCTCTCAATGGTTGTATGGCTAGCTTGCTGAACAAAAATCTAAATCTTTTAAAGAAAATACAGCATATATCAAAGTTACAGAGTATCTTACAGAAATGGAGTCATAAGGAGACACACAGATTAGAACCCTGAAGCAGTGAATGTGTTTCTACCCGTTTTGTGATGGAAGCAGCCATGGATATCGAGTCCTGCAGCTAGCTGTCTGTGGTGTTGAATCTCCTCATACACACAATGCTACCAATGGACTAAAACCAGAATTCCCTGCTCTGTACAAATGCTGGTGATGGGTAACTTGCTCTATTGCTGTGGGTCAGAGCAACAGCTGGCTGGATTCAGGCATCAGGAAGAGGCTAAGATCATACACCACTGCCTTCTACACTCCAACAGTTACACTTTCCAAAGCTGATGCTCCCCTTGTAAGGGTCAAAAAAAAAACCCCAAGCGTGTTTAAAACAAACAGCAGAAACCAGTAGCTTCTGACCCTCTAACATGTATTACTGTCCACCCCACCATGAGAAGTATGTCCACCTGGTTACAACAGAGAGACTCCGTACCATATGTATATTCATGACCAGATTGTTCATATAGGATTTTTCTTAACAGAGATTAGGTTGAGATCTGTTTCAGATGATTCTTTTTCTCCAAGGGCAAGAAAAAGCTGGCTAAATGCTAGTTAATTAAATCCATTCTCAATTTTGAACTGTAGAGAAGAACCTGACTTGAATGAGATTTTCTAAAGGAAGACATTTATTTCTCAACCTCAGGTATAATTAGATTATAAGGAGTCTCATGTCCAGAATTGTATCTGCTGATTGTTAGTATGGTAATTGGCCTTAGGACACTATTTTTACTAGAACCCTTTACATTATTTTTAAACTCCAAATGCTGCAGATGAAAGTAAATACGACAAAATAATAAAATCACTTGTGTGCTGACTCGCTGGATTCTGGTTAAGCACAGATGGGATGTTGATATTCACCAAGAAGTGTCTAACTAACGGCTACTGTGTGTGTCAGTAGCCCAGGTTTCAATCATATGTACTTGAATGAATTAGAAAAAAACTGTACTCCTCACATTATTAAAAATATTACAAGCAAACTGTATCCAAGGCTTTGTACTAACCTGGGTTTTGGGGATAGGACTCTTTTTAGTGAACAAGTCACTGCTAGAGACTTAGTGTTTTGCTGATATCTCAATTTTAGACCTGAACCAAATGGACATCTCATGACGTTCATATATTCCTTTCTTCTGTCACACCTCTTGAAACAAGTGCTCTGCCCCCTAAAGAACTAAGGGTAATTTGTAAGGGCTTTCCTCTCTGGAAACAGAACAGTCGAAAGTATAAATTAGGTTAAGTGGCTTCATTGTCCTCAGGCCAATGCTTACAACCCAAGGTTTATTTTCCCTATGAACAGGGTGTGCTTACATTAATAAAATGAATCAAAATCAGCTTATGGAAAAGTTAAAAATATAGTTTACTGAAAGATTATGTATCCTCACACAGACCAATAGCAAACAATCCAATCTAAAAGTTTAAATAAATGTCAATAACTTTAAAACTATATTATATATATATAAAGCTGAAGTCACTGCCTTGGATAATTTTACACTGTATCCAATATTTTACGTAGGACATTCATTCTTAAGGCAGAAAAATTGAATTTGACATGTAATGACTTGGTTGTTACATCCAAGGGTCAAACTAGGAGTAGACTGGAGCAGACAGATTCCTTGCTAACAAGGATTTATCTGTGGTGACAATTTCATTCTTAGAGTATGTTACGTAAGAGACATACATTTGAGAGAACATATAAATATGAATCTTAAGACACAAATATGATTTTTTTAACGATTGGTCAATGAGACTAGGCATTCTATTATGACGTGAAATGACTCCCATGACAAACGCCAACATACTCTTTCTGATATGGTACATAAAGAGTATAAAATATCAACTACCTTTTTGGGGTGGACTTTAGATTCTAGTTTTCAAGGTTTAATATAAAAGGTAGCCTGAATAGTTAAAAGCAGTTGAATGTCAACTCACTGCTAACTTGGAAGGCTACCACTTAGGGTATTTCTATGCCATCAAAATCCTGTGCAAGGAGGAAATACATGTGTATTAAAATAAAAATGAAGCCCCTCCCCCAATGCATGTGCAACACAGTTGTCAGTTACTACCAAGAATATCTTGAATAAAAAACATCTAAACTATAGAATGAGTGGCATCAAAGTCAGAGAGACGTAAGAACATATCACCCCACCTAGGTGGACGGATATTTGGGATGAAAGCATGTATTCCATGGGCACCTGGGGAGATGAGCTACTCAGAGTGGACGAGGGTGTGAAGAGGAACTGGACCGTGTGCTCCTTCACCTCAGGCCAGTCTGGTTCTCTGCATCCTGGTGCCAACAACTTTAACAAAACAAACACAAATCTAAAAGACCATTCTTAAGCAGGTGATGGTGACTATAACTGTTTAAGTACCTTTTTGTGTGCCTATTATTTATGCCATAGATCTGGCAATTGTCAGAAGTATACAAAGATTACCTGCCTAATTTTTGAAGACACGATTTTCTCTTTCACGTGGCAGGAGTCCATGCAAGATTTGTAAACAGCGATACAAAATACTGTAAACATAACTTAACAGAGCTTATATAAAACAGAAGAAGTAAATCCAGATTGACGAGTGGGTAAAAAAAACAGAGGGCAGCTTCTTACAAAGTTCTCCCTCCTGCGCAAGTGATTTTTTTTTTTTTTTGATTACAAATATAATCCTGAGCTGAAAACTGGGATTTGGGGAGAGCCATCTTTGCATACAAAATATCCAAAGGATGCTTCTCTATTTACTTTTCTCTAGTGATATTCGACTGCCAGAGACAGTTCTGAATGTGTGACTTTGGAGACATTTATAGTTTAGTGTGGCGCCCGGGTCTGGAGCCTGCTGCAGTGCTTGCCATGGAAGCGGATGCGGCAGCATCCTCTGCTTCCTCCAGTTCATCCTGGAGCTCTTGGCTGACACTAGACTGCAGGGCTGCGGGCGTGAGCCACTCCTTCGGGAGACAACTCTGTAGAAAGGGTATACAGGAGCTGAAGTAGGCAAGCCGATTGATCCAGCGAGGAATCTCTTTCCCACAGAGAATCTACAGAAGAAAAAGAGTTCTGTATTAGGTAAGAGAGGTTAAGATTACCTCGTCCACTGACAGGGAGTGGAGGGTGGGAGGAGGGAGGTGGCTTACAGAGAAGCCACTGCAGAGTAGCCTTCAGTGGTGTTACTCCAGGCTTTTGATAACAAGCAGCTCTTTACTCAGGACCTGGGGCTCTTGACTCAGGACCTGGGGTCCCTACTGTTGGCTCCATTCCTTCCTTTCTAAAGAACCTTGTCAAGTTGCTTACTTTTCATATCTGAAATCAAGCTAATTTCACTTGGCTCCTTTCTTTGATCTCTGCAACTGCCGTGAGACACACTGAAAAGTACTTTGAACACACAGAAGACGCTTGTTAATACAATGTATTATTAGAGTAACAGAAGCTCCAGGCAACTGGAAGAGTCAATCTTGGATGTTTTCCTATTTGTGAGTTCTCCTTTTTCACAGATTCTTTTCGACTTTTCCCTTTCCTCCAGTGTCTATCACTCCATTTTTCCTGGTCTACATTTTACCCCTTTACTTTTCTCCCTGACTCACTTGTTTCAAGGAGCTCATCCTGGTCCAGAAAAAACAGCCTGGGTGATCGTGTCTCAAAGAAAAAAAAAAAAAGTGTGGGCCAGGTGCAGTGGCTCACGCCTGTAATCCCAGGACTTTGGGAGGCTGAGGCCGGCGGATTACAAGGTCAGGAGTTCGAGATCAGACCAGCCAGTATGATAAAACCCCGTCTCTACTAAAAATACAAAAAATTAGCAGGGCATGGTGGTGCACACCCGTATTCCCAGCTACTCGGGAGGCTGGGGCAAGAGAATCGCCTGAACCTGGGAGACGGAGGTTGCAGTGAGCCGAGATCACACCACTGCACTCCAGCCTGGGTGACAGAGTGAGACTCTGACACACACACACACACACACACACGTTTTCCCAAATGAAGACCTGGCTCCATGACTCCTCTGCGGAAGTAGGCCTGGAGTCAGATAAGGCATGGAAGCCTGGCCACGCTTCAGTCTGAAGACACCAGCAGGGGTAGAAATCGGTGCCAGGAGGAACCCTCCCGGCTGCTGATCTGCGTCTGTATTTCCCACTTCCCATCCCTACATTTCCTTAGGACTCTTGAACCCTTCCCCCGCTCCTATTTCAAATAGTAAGAACTGGGTCTATTCTACGCCCCTAACTTTATTCTTTATTATCCTCTTTCTCTTGTGCAGACAACGGACTGGGCTTCTGTTCATGCCCCACTGCCACTTTGTTGTTTTTGCCTCCAATTAAACCAAAGATTATGATCACGTGATCTCAGAGTACCATCTTAGATATCTGCTTAGATATCTGCATTTCTTAGGTAATAACTTTGGAAAGAGGTTTCAAAGAACCTTATGTCTAAAAATTAGCTAAAATTTAATAAGCTGGCACCTATAATTATACAACGTGTACCTTTTCTCCTAAAAGTTTAGTCCTACCTCTTAATGGTTATTACATTTATTTTAAATAGTATGTCTCTGTCTTAACTATAGGGAAAGTGAGATGGTCTCACTTGAGGGAAGGTAGCATGTGCTAACCACTTGTGATTATCAAGCACCTATCACACTGCCTGGGAGTACAGAGAGGTAGACACTTAAAAATATTTGGGCTGGGTGCAGTGGCTCACGCCTGTCATCGCAGCACTTTGGGAGGCCGAGGGCAGATCACGAGGTCAGGAGATCGAGACCATCCTGGCTAACACAGTGAAACCCCGTCTCTACTAAAAATACAAAAAATTAGCCAGGCATGGTGGCGGCGCCTGTAGTCCCAGCTGCTTGGGAGGCTGAGGCAGGAGAATGGCATGAACCCGGGAGGCGGAGCTTGCAGTGAGCTGAGATCATGCCATGGCACTCCAGCCTGGGCGACAGAGCAAGACTCCATCTCAAAAAAACAGAAAAAAATAAAATCAATAAATTGAAGAATGTGTACATGAGGCCAGGCACGGTGGCTCATGCCTGTAAATCTCTGTACTTTGGAAGTCCAACGCAGGAGGATTACTTGAGGCCAGGAGTTCAAGACCAGCCTGGGCAACATAGTAAGACCTTGTTTACACACACACACACACACACTCTCTCTCTCTCTCTCACTGGGTGTGGTGGTGTGTGCCTGTAGCCTCAGCTACTTGGGAGGCTAGGGCAGGGGGATTGCTTGGGCCCAGGAGGTTGAAGCTGCAGAGAGCCAAGACTGTGCCACCGCCCTACAGCCTGGATGACACAGTGAGATTCCATCTCAAAAACAAAACAAAACAAAAATGTGTATATCAACTACATCTGCTCTTAAAAATGCTGCCAAACAGGCCGGGCAGGTGAGGTGGTATCTTACACCTGTAACCCCAGCACTTTGGAAGGCGGAGGTAGGTGGATCACTTGAGGTCAGCAGTTCAAGACCAGCCTGGCCAACATAGTGAAACCTCGTCTCTACTAAAAATACAAAAATCAGCCAGGTGTGGTGGCACACACCTGTAATCACAGCTACTCAGGAGGATGAGGCAGGAGAATCGCTTGAACCCAGGAGGCAGAGGTTACAGTGAGCCAAGATCATGCCACTGCACTCCAGCCTGGGTGACAGAGCAAGACTTTGTCTCAACAGAAAAAAGAAAAAGAAAAAAAAAAAAAGCACTGGGACATATTTAGGGTTATCTGCATATTTAGAGGTTAATCATGTAAGTCGTGACTAAGACTATCTAGTTAAAGTGATAGCGACTGCTGCCTATTCAACAGCCATTTCCCTCATTCTCCTTCCCGAGTCCTAATTTCATTCAGTAATCTACCCTCCTCCATATAGCCAAGTGCTACAGGTGAAGATGACTTCATTCCAACCCCTGAGGGTGTGGCTTGATTAGCACAAAACAGAGTCCTATCTATAGCCACCTGGTTTTGTAGATAAAGTTTTTTTTTTTTTTTTTTTTTTTTTT